>NW_028327187.1:74807313-75110467 GCF_987537825.1 Furipterus horrens | reverse complement strand
GGACAATGCCGATGGCACCCAGACCGTCAACTATGTGCCCAGCCGTGAGGGGCCCTACAGCATCTCTGTGCTGTATGGGGAGGAGGAGGTGCCCCGCAGGTAAGAGGCAGCTTACTGCTGGGGTGGAGGGTGGCAGACGACATCAAGAGCCTTCCTAACCACTCACAACACACTGGCCCAACAAACAGCCCCTTCAAGGTCAAGGTGCTTCCTACGCACGACGCCAGCAAGGTGAAGGCCAGTGGCCCTGGGCTTAACACTACCGGCGTGCCCGCCAGCCTGCCTGTGGAGTTCACCATTGATGCAAAGGATGCAGGAGAAGGCCTGCTAGCTGTGCAGATCACGGTGAGCTGGCTGCCTTGGGCAGCTTCCTGGCCCTGATGGACTGCCACTCCAGGCACTGGGAAGGCAAGGGAAGACAGGAGCCCAGGCTGGAGCCGTGTACCTGCAGTTGGAGCAGTACACATCTCCCTTGGGGGTCACGCCAGCCAGGGCAGGTCTCCTGCGTCTAGAATGATGATGATAGGCACAGGCTTCCCCATCCACGTACTAGCTCACTCCTGACTTTGAGCACATTACCAAAACCAAAGCCCTTAGTTCCTCAGCTTGCCCACTTGTAACATTCTCCTGGACCACATATAAATATTAAGGCCTTGGACATCCTCCAGGGTAGTTCCGGTGCTGGGGTAGGCCCTGGGGCGGAAGATGGGAGCCGAGAGGTACTCATGGGGATAAAGCCGAATGGGTGCCATGCTCCCTGGCCCTGCCTGTTGTTAAGTGGGGGCAGGGAGCATTGAGCATTTTGGGACTTCTCAAGTAAAGCGTAGTGCTGGATGCAAGCAGCTATTTTGGGCTATGGCGGGTGTCCCTGCAGCAGCAGCGCTTGACACTTGCTCCTTTGAGAGGGCCTGAGGTAATCCTGGGCCTGGGTAGGCTTAGGTCAACCACCTCCTTTCCCTGTGCTCTAACACACAGGACCCTGAAGGCAAGCCTAAGAAGACGCATATCCAAGACAACCATGACGGCACGTACACGGTGGCCTATGTACCAGATGTGACAGGCCGCTACACCATCCTCATCAAGTATGGCGGTGATGAGATCCCTTTCTCCCCGTACCGTGTTCGTGCCGTGCCCACCGGGGATGCCAGCAAGTGCACGGTCACAGGTGAGCCAGCCCGCCATCGGCCACGGCTGTCAGCACGGGGCTTGGGTGTGCCTGTGTGCAAGGGCTCGCTGCTTGGGGCAGCGTGTGGGAGTGGGGGCTGCCCCCTTGAGTGACTCACCTGACCTTTCTCCTTGCTCTCTGCCCTCTCACCTCAGTGTCAATCGGAGGTCACGGGCTAGGTAAGCTGCTTGCCGGGGCCACTCCCAATGCCCCTCCTGCCCAGAGGGCAGCTTCCTTTCCTCTTCCATGCTGATTCCCAGGACAGTTCCAGCTGCATCTCTTGGCAGGGACAGAGTGGGGGGCTGGAGGGTTAGGGCCCAGGGAGGCCTCCGGAGCTGAGCATGAGTGCTCCGGCCCTTCCCCTCTCTGGGCCTCTGTTTTCCCCGTCTGAGAAGTTGGGTTGCAGCTGAGAGCTTTGGGGTGAGGTGCACCCTGAGAGGCACCCCACTGGGGCTCTGGGGTCTGGGGATCTTGGCACCCTAGGAAAGCCCTGGAGGCAGGCGGCAGGCCCTTCTTGCTTCTTCCTTCCGTGTCAAGGGCTCCTGCATTGGCTAAGGGGACAAGGGGTCTCCCCCCAACAGTCGGGAATCCCTTGCCTTGGCCAGATCCACAGACCCTCATCCCCACCTCCCAGGGGCCTCTGTGTCCCGGGCCGGGGGAGGTGCAGCCTGCATGAGCGGGTGGGGCTAGCTGGTAGTGCAGTAGCACCAGCGTCAACTGCTTGGGCGGCCAGCATGGCGGGGCCTGGCCCAGCCTCAGAGCCCCAAAGTGCACTAAGTGGCCCACCCGCTCTCCCTGCCTTCTTCCCTACCCCTATTCCCCCAGCAGTGACGTTATTCAGAGGGTCCCCAACCAGGCATGGAGGTTCTCCTACTGTGGCGTGGCAGGGGAGAGCCAGCCCCAGCCAGGGGCACCAATAAGAGTCAGGGACTACTTAGGAGGCTCTGAAGGCTGCAGGCCTGGAGCTTGGGAGAAGCAGCCAGTGCAGGAGTTAGGGGTAACTAGGGTTTTGCAGCCCGGGCTCATCTGCCACATAGAGCAGGCCCTGGGATCTGGGGTGATAGGCATGTGTGCCTAGGGCAGTGGGCAAGGCCTTGGGGACCAGAGGCAGGGTCAAGCCTTGGTTGAGGAAGTGATCTCAGTTTACCTGGCCACTGTGTGCAGAACAGAGGCGGAGAGCCCAGTTGGAGAGCTGAAGTCACTTTTAGACCAGCCAGAAGGGCAGCTTGGGCCAGGCTTGTGGCAATGGGACTTGAGGGGGGTGTACTTGTGTACTTTGAGGATGGAGCAGCCGAGACCTGCTTGATGGGCTGGGTGGGAAAAGTGGGGATTCGAGGGTAACTGTGAGGTCAAGGTCCAAACCACTAGCTAGATGGTGGGTTCAGGTTCCCAGCTGGGGAGAACAGGTATGGATGGGTATGAGGTGAGGGCCTCCCAAGGTAGTGGACATCAGGGGGCCAGGTCTAGAGCTCAGGAGAGCTGGGGAAGGCCAGCATGGAGCCTTTGGGCAGCAGGAGCCCTTGGCCATAGGGGAGCTCAGTGGCAGGCTGGCTGGGGGGCCCCTGGAACATAGCCCTGGAGCAGGTGCCATGCTCCTGGTGGCTTCCCTGGCAGGAGCCAGCCTACCTCTTACTTCAAGACCTCACAGCCTACAACCCCCCGAGCCTCCACAGCTGAGCCCAGGTCTTAACGTCACTGTCCCTTCCCTTTCCTCAGGCACTGTGGCGCCCTGGAGGCTGCTCAGCTGCTCTGCCCTTGCAACCTAGAGGCGGTGGCTGTGGCTTGGGCCTCCTGTCCTCCTTCCCTCTGGGTGCTGCCACTGCCTGTGCGCTGTGCTGCTAGGGTGCTAACCCCGCTGCCTCCCTGCTTCCCTGCTCCCAGCTCCCTGCCTGCTTCGGGCCATGCCCAGCTGCCCCTCGTCACGAGCCTTTGGTTGAGCAAGCATTCTCAGTTGTCAGGAAACTCCAGTTTCCCCTTCAGGCCTGGGGTTGGGGAGGCAAGTATCACATTCCCCCACACTGCAGCAGGACTCCGCCTCACTGCGTCCGCACACAGCTCTGGGGGCCGGGGCCAGGCCGCAGGGGCAAAGGCAGCTAGCTGTTGGGCCCAGCCAGAGCACTGGCATTGGTCAGCATGGTCCACGGCACCAACTGAGGCTGAGTTGGCAGGCGGGGTGGCAGCAAACGCTTGTGCCCTGATGGCAGCAGCGGCCTCATGGGCCTCCAGGCCCGCCCATCCTCCCAAACACCTGGGTGCCACCCATTGGGCTTTTTCCACATGGGGGCTACCTCCCAAGACAGGACTCCCTGGCCTGAGGTGGCTCAAGGGAACCTTTCCTGCCTTCTGAGAAACTACTCACCGTCCCAGCTTGGGGGGCAGGGGCGGGAGGTCTGGCTGTGCTTGGTGGTGGCAGTAAAAGGCCTGGGCGGGCAGCAGGCAGATGGGAGTGGCCTGAGTGCCAAGCTCATGCACTGGCCTCCCTTTGGGGACCTGCCCTACCCCACCAGGTGCTGGCATCGGCCCCACCATCCAGATTGGGGAGGAAACAGTGATCACTGTGGACACCAAGGCTGCGGGCAAAGGCAAGGTTACCTGCACCGTGTGCACACCCGATGGCTCCGAGGTGGACGTGGATGTGGTAGAGAATGAGGATGGCACCTTTGACATCTTCTACACAGCCCCCCAGCCGGGCAAATATGTCATCTGTGTGCGCTTTGGCGGCGAACACGTACCCAACAGCCCCTTCCAAGTGACGGTCAGAAGGGGCAGGGGGTGAAGGGTCTGGGTGGGACCTGTTCTGTCCCCCCGGGGTTCCTCTGTGATGGATGACAGAGTCTCCAGCTCTTGTGTGTTGCTCTGCAGGCTCTGGCTGGGGACCAGCCCACGGCACAGCCTCCACTGCGGCCTCAGCAGCTGGCCCCACCATACACCTATGCCCAGGGCGGCCAGCAAACCTGGGTATGGCCTGGCCTGCCTTCTGCCAGCTCACCTAGCTCTAGGGGACATTTGGGGGCTGGCCAGCTGGGTGTCCCGTGAGGCCCTGTTCTGACACATGTGAGGAGGGACCCCAAATCCTCCTGCTTGGGACTCCCTCAGCTCCTACAGCTCCTCACTTGGGCCCTCTGTCTCCGCTACAGGCCCCAGAGAGACCCATGGTGGGCGTCAATGGGCTGGATGTGACCAGCCTGAGGCCCTTCGACCTTGTCATCCCCTTCACCATCAAGAAGGGCGAGATCACTGGTGAGTGGGAACAGGAAGGAGCTTGGGAGCCGCAGAGGTCAGAGTGTGCCAATGGGCTGCCCTGACCCCGGCCACGTTGCCCTACAGGGGAGGTGCGGATGCCCTCTGGCAAGGTGGCACAGCCAGCTATCACCGACAACAAGGATGGCACTGTGACTGTGCGCTACGCACCCAGTGAAGCTGGCCTACACGAGATGGACATCCGTTACGACAACATGCACATCCCAGGTGTGTCCCTACAGTGTGCCACCACCACCTACCTCATAAAGGCCCGGGCCTGGGGGGAGGCCTTGTGGGCAACCCAAGGTCCCCATTCCACATGGCCCCTCTTCCTGCCTCAGGAAGCCCCCTGCAGTTCTACGTGGATTACATCAACTGTGGCCACGTCACCGCCTACGGGCCTGGCCTCACCCACGGAGTAGTGAACAAGCCTGCTGTCTTCACAGTCAACACCAAGGATGCAGGAGAGGGTGAGTGGCAGCTCTAGTCTTGACCTTCTGTGTGCCGCGGGATGCCCTCATCCTGTGGAGAGCTGGACACAGGAGAGATGCTCCCGGACGGGGCTCCCTGCCCTGCCACCCTGGCCTCTGCTTGCCTGTTGGGGCTCTTCCTCATCAGTGCAGTGTCCCTGGGTATAGTTCCCACCCTCACCCACAACTCTCTCCAGGGGGCTTGTCCCTGGCCATTGAGGGCCCATCCAAAGCAGAAATCAGCTGCACCGACAATCAGGATGGGACGTGTAGCGTCTCCTACCTGCCTGTGCTGCCCGGCGACTACAGCATCCTAGTGAAGTACAATGACCAGCACATCCCAGGCAGCCCCTTCACCGCCAGGGTCACAGGTGGGTGCCACTAGGAACAGTGACAGAAGAACACAGGTGGCAAGGTGGGTGCAGTTCTCTCTTTGCTCCTAGACACTCAGTGACTGTCCCTTGCCAGGCGATGACTCTATGCGCATGTCCCACCTGAAGGTGGGCTCTGCTGCTGACATCCCCATCAATATCTCGGAGACGGACCTCAGCCTGCTGACGGCCACTGTGGTGCCACCCTCGGGCCGGGAGGAACCCTGTCTACTGAAGCGGCTGCGCAATGGCCATGTGGGTAAGAGCCTGAGGGACAGGGCCTTCTGGAAAGGAGGGAGGTTGGGGTGGGGGGGGCACGCCTTTCCCTGACTGACATCCCTGCTCTGCGCCCAGGGATCTCCTTCGTGCCCAAGGAGACAGGGGAGCACCTTGTGCATGTGAAGAAGAGTGGCCAGCATGTGGCCAGCAGCCCCATCCCAGTGATGATCAGCCAGTCAGAGATTGGGGATGCCAGCCGTGTGCGGGTCTCAGGCCAGGGCCTCCATGAAGGCCACACCTTTGAGCCCGCAGAGTTTATTATTGACACCCGTGATGCTGGTAAGTGGCAGTAGCCTGCCAGCCAAGGTGAGACCACTATGCTTGGCTTCCTAAGTCAGGAATGTCTCTCCTACAGGCTACGGCGGGCTCAGTCTGTCCATTGAGGGTCCCAGCAAGGTGGACATCAACACAGAGGACCTGGAGGATGGCACATGCAGGGTCACCTACTGCCCCACGGAGCCTGGAAATTACATCATCAACATTAAATTCGCTGACCAGCACGTGCCTGGTGAGTGCAGCACAGACACATCTGTCCCGTGGCTAAGCAACCCTCTCTATGACACTGCAGGGCTAGAATGTAACCTGGGTGGGGTATGGACTGTGCTTTCTTCCTGCAGGCAGCCCCTTCTCTGTGAAGGTGACAGGCGAGGGCCGGGTGAAAGAGAGCATCACACGCAGGCGACGGGCCCCTTCAGTGGCCAATGTTGGCAGCCATTGTGACCTCAGCCTCAAGATCCCTGGTAGGAGCTATAGGGAGCCAGGGAAGAGTCCTGGGGAGTGCTGGTGGTCCCAGGCAGAAGGGTGGGGCCTGGAGCTCCTGGTCACCAGGCTATCGCCTACCTACAGAAATTAGCATCCAGGACATGACAGCCCAGGTGACCAGCCCATCGGGCAAGACCCACGAAGCCGAGATTGTGGAAGGGGAGAACCATACGTACTGCATCCGCTTTGTGCCTGCTGAAATGGGCATGCACACAGTCAGCGTCAAGTACAAGGGCCAGCACGTGCCTGGGAGCCCCTTCCAGTTCACTGTGGGGCCCCTTGGGGAAGGAGGAGCCCACAAGGTCCGTGCAGGGGGCCCTGGCCTGGAGAGAGCTGAAGCTGGAGTGCCAGGTAGGCCTGCTTTCTGCCAGGTTCTTGCTCTCCTGGGCAGGGTGGGGATTGAGGAAGATTAGCCGTGCTTTGAGGGGGCTGAGGCCAGGGGTTGCAGCCCTCCATGAGGACACACTGCTTTCCCACAGCTGAATTCAGCATTTGGACTAGGGAAGCTGGTGCTGGGGGCCTGGCCATTGCTGTCGAGGGCCCCAGCAAGGCTGAGATCTCCTTCGAGGACCGCAAGGACGGCTCCTGTGGCGTGGCCTATGTGGTCCAGGAGCCAGGTACTGAGGGCCTGGCTGGGGTCAGGGGAGGCACTGCCTCGGTGTGGGGTGTTGGTCTGGGTCTATGCAGACAGCCCCACTCAGCTCCCACCCCCCACCTTGACCCAGGGCCACCTAGGCTGTTTGTAGGAGGCTGGAGGCTGAAACACTGGAAGTGGGGGTCTCCCAGCATGCCTTCTGTGCTCTTCCTGCCCAGGTGACTACGAGGTCTCAGTCAAGTTCAACGAGGAACACATCCCCGACAGCCCCTTCGTGGTGCCTGTGGCTTCTCCGTCTGGCGACGCCCGCCGCCTTACTGTTTCTAGTCTTCAGGTGAGGCACTGAGAGAAACCGCCCGCCTAGGGCTCCTGGGCCCGGCCAGACCAGAGCCGCTGCATAGAGCAGGCCTCAGCCCTGTGCTGAGTGACCCGCCCAGCCCAGCTCAGGGCACCGGGCCTCTGCTCTGGCCGGGTACAGCCCACGCTTGGGGTTGGCAGGAAGCACCCCTGCCCACCGTGTGGAGTTTTTCTCGTGTCTCAGGTCTAAAGGCTTTGAACAGAAGCCTGTGCCCCTTGAGCACCAGGGCTGAGGTTTAAAGAGGGACAGCCTGCAAGGGCTGACTGCTGGCCACAGGGTGGGGCCGCCTTCCCTTCATGTTGTCCAGGTGTGTGATTGCAGAGCACATGGGTCTGGGGGCGGGGGCGTGTGCCTGTAGCTTGCTGCCCCTCGAGAATCAATGGCTCTCCCTCTTTAAACCAAGTTGGACGCCAGATGGGTAAGTGCAACCCTATGGGCCTCCTGCTTCCGGGGCCCTGCCCTCCCTCGCCCTGGCTGCCCTGTCTAACCACGTGTGCTGTGCTTCCAGGAGTCAGGGCTAAAGGTCAACCAGCCAGCCTCTTTTGCAGTCAGCCTGAATGGGGCCAAGGGGGCGATCGATGCCAAGGTGCACAGCCCCTCTGGAGCCCTGGAGGAGTGCTATGTCACAGAGATTGACCAAGGTGAGGCCCTGTCCCTACCCGGCTGCCCAGCCACCTGCCCTGGCCCCGCTGGGAGCAGCGGGCCTGTCCAACTGGCTGGAATGGAAGCAGGCAGAAAGTATGAAAGGAAGGTACAGATTCTGTAAGCAGCCAAGACAGGGCCCACATACCTGGCCTCCCTCAGCCAGGCAACCCTGCCACTACTTGGGAATCTGGCTCAGCAGCCACGGCTGCAGGCAGTATGATGAAGTCTCTCAAAGGAGAGACCTCAAGTCCAGCCCCGTTAGCCAGGGCATGGCACTTACAGACAGACCTGGGGCAACCCAGGGGTGGGAAAGGATGAGAGCTAGTGCTGGGCAAAGTTGGACTAGTCTCACAGCCTAGTCCTGCCCCTTCCCAGCTGTGGGACCTCAAGCAAGTTCCTGTCTGCCTCTGAGCCCCAGTTGCCATAGCATTCACGATAACCTTTCTAAAGAGGCAGTGTTTTGCTTGTGAAGGATTTCAGTCCAAATAGAGTCCCAACAGGCTGCTTGGGCATCTGAAGCTTCACCCCTCAGGTTTTAGGAGATCTGTGCTGTGGGGTGTGAGTGCTCAGCGTGGTCCATGGAAGAAACTGAGTGAGTTGCGTGGACCTGCTGGACTCACACTGGTGGGCAAGGGAAGCTCCTCACAGATGCCACTTGGTCTGTTTTGGAGGAGGGACCCCAGGTCCACAGCATGCCCCTCTGCTTCTCAGATAAGTACGCCGTGCGTTTCATCCCACGGGAGAATGGCATCTACCTGATTGATGTCAAGTTCAATGGCACCCACATCCCTGGAAGCCCCTTCAAGATCCGAGTTGGGGAGCCTGGGCATGGAGGGGACCCAGGCCTGGTGTCTGCCTATGGAGCTGGCCTGGAAGGTGGTGTCACAGGTAGGTCAGTGGGTGTGGCTTTCAGTGTATGGACACAGCTGCTAGGGCCCCTTCTCTAAGATCTCAGTGGCAACAGAAGGCACACAGGAGTGATAAAGCTGTTCTCTGGGGTGGGGATTGGGGGCTTGGGGTGGGAAACGGGCCAGACCAGCTCTGCCTGACCTACTGTGCCCCCAGGGAGCCCAGCTGAGTTTATCGTGAACACAAGCAATGCGGGAGCTGGTGCCCTGTCGGTAACCATCGACGGGCCCTCCAAGGTGAAGATGGATTGCCAGGAGTGCCCTGAGGGCTACCGCGTCACCTATACCCCCATGGTACCTGGCAGCTACCTCATCTCCATCAAATATGGTGGCCCCTACCACATTGGGGGCAGCCCCTTCAAGGCCAAAGTCACAGGTGAGCCTCGCACCAGACTGCTGGTGCCCAACCCAGCACCTGACACTCTGGCTAACTCTTAGCCCCACCTGCTCTGCCCTGCAGGTCCCCGTCTTGTCAGCAACCACAGCCTCCATGAGACATCATCAGTATTTGTGGACTCCTTGACCAAGACTGCCAGTGTCGCCCAACACGGCACCCTGGGCCCAGGTCCCACTGATGCCAGCAAGGTGCTGGCCAAGGGCCTGGGGCTGAGCAAGGCCTACGCGGGCCAGAAGAGCAGCTTCACAGTGGATTGCAGCAAAGCAGGTGGGTGCCTGGAACACAGGAAGGGGGGTTGAGGGGTTGGGAATGCCTTTGGTGTTGTGGCTGTCACTTCTAGAGCCACTTCCCATCTGGGCTTCCCTGCCCTTTCCCCTACCCTTCAGGACGGTGCTTTGAAGGAGCTAGAGTTTCCTGTGCTGGCCTGGGGTGGGGGCAGGGGTGCTGGAAGCTCTTTAGAAAGAGCTGTCACCCTGGAACAGGCAAAGGGGACAGGGGAGGATACAGGACAGGACGGGGGGGGGGGGCGGCGGGGCGGTCAGTGTAGTTACAGCTAAAAATAGGGGACTTGGCTACCTCTTAGCCCCACCTGCTCTGGGACTGAGGCCACTTCCCCCCTCCCCCGCCAGGCAACAACATGCTGCTAGTGGGGGTACATGGTCCCAGGACGCCATGTGAGGAGA
Source organism: Furipterus horrens (assembly GCF_987537825.1). NCBI lineage: Eukaryota > Metazoa > Chordata > Mammalia > Chiroptera > Furipteridae > Furipterus > Furipterus horrens. The sequence goes on along the minus strand of NW_028327187.1, from coordinate 75,100,594 downwards.
TCCTGGTGAAGCATGTGGGTAGCCGGCTCTACAGTGTCTCCTACCTGCTCAAGGACAAGGGGGAGTACACGCTGGTTGTCAAGTGGGGTGATGAGCATATCCCAGGCAGTCCTTACCGTGTCCTGGTGCCCTGAGCTCTGTGCCTGTGCCAGTGGCAACTCCCAGGACCAGAAGTGGCCCCCCGCCCCCACCCCCTGCTCCCTTCCCAAGCAGCCCCCCTCCTCTCCTCAGCCCTGGATCCCTGGCCAGCCCTGGCCACCCTGTCACTGCAGCCAGCCCTGCCCTGCGCTCACCTGCTTCCACTTGGACAAAGGAGAGAGGCGAGCAGAGGGAGCCATTGGTGGCTCCACCTGTCTTCTTTGCTTCTGGGAGGGGTGATGGGTGGGGGCCTGTGCACGACCACCTGCTAGTTCTCTGCCCTATCCAAGAAGAATAAAGTTCAGCTTTCATTCTCCTGAGAGTGGCTCTAGCTTTCTTACAAGGGTGCCGACAGGGTAGATGGAAGCATGGGCCCAGGCCACAGGCTACTGGATCTCCAGGCTTGGCCCCCCCTTCCCACTGCTCTGGCACCTAGGGGCTCCTGCTAACCCCCACCCCCTGACTCCAAGAGGTCCCATCTGCTCTTGCCTCCTCTGCCTCCCTGGGTACAGGTCAATGCAGGGCAGTGGGTGTGTAGCACCCCCAGAACAGGAAATGTGTCCCAGTCCACACCAGGAATAAACACTGTTCTAGGGAAAGGCCAGACCATGGCCAGGTTTCAGGATGCAAAGTGCTGGGTGGGAGGACCAGATAGGCTTGAAGTCACAGTAGGCCATCTCCTAGGCATCTTAAATGTGCCACCATCCCCCAGGGGGCAGATTGCGGGTCTCAAGGCCCCTCACCAGGCAGGCAGCAGTATTCAAGGAACTGCCAGCTAGCTAGCAGCAGAGTTTGTGCCACTCCCACCCAATTCCAGGTGTCCTTGTGTGTCCTGCCCTCCCTCTCCAAGCATGGCTTGCCATGGCTCCCTCTTGCCCACAGTGCACTGAGGCAATTTCAGCCCCTCACTTAGCTGTTGTCCTTTGCATCCCTGTCCATCGCCTCCCACGTCTCCCACTCTAAAAACTAACCAAGTCTCCCAATGCCCACCCCGAGTCCTCTGCCATGGGCACAGACAGCCTCTTCCCCCACTTGAGGGGAAGGGCCCTAAAGCCAGCTTTCAGGCCCTTTCCCCAAATGGGTAGCTACAGGCATGCTGGCCACGCCCCTTCTGGATGCACTTTGTGGGCCAGCATGAGCCCAGAGCCCAAGTTGCTTCTTAGCCCATGAGAAAGAACATGAGCTCAGGGAGGGAAAGGGAGAGAACAAGGCAGTGGCCAAGTACCAGTTCCCCAAGCCCTGGTGGAGCTCCACCTTCCCCAATTCTATCCCTCCACAGCATGTGGTGGATAAACAGGCACAGAGGAGAAAAAAGACGCTGGATTTTCACTGTTACTGCATCTGGGGCTGGACTGCTGCCCTAGGCTCTGGGTGGCCAGTCTCCAGTTGACCCCAGGGGCTCAGTACACGGCTAAATAAAACTCCCTGGCCCACTAATCTCTCCCACTGTCATCAAAGGCTGGGAGGGAAGGGAGGCAGGTATACTCAGGAGGCTTCTAGAAGCTACCCAGCTGGAGAGAGGGGGGCAGGAGAAGGCAGAGCCAGGCCGAGAGAGGTCAGCCCTAGTGGGCAAAAAGATTCCCCCAAGGCACCCTCTCCTCCCCTCAGCCCATTGGGCACCCAGGACACTGCATACCTGGAGCACACCTCCCTGCCCTGAGTCACCTGGAGCCTCCTGCCCTGTCCCTGGGCTGGCCGCTCCAAGAGGAGACTGTCCTGCCTCCCATACTCTCCCAAGCGCCTGCCTGGTGGGGCCCCCATGGAGACAGCCCCAGAACTGAGTTGAGCTAACCAGGAGTCCCTGTCCCCTCCCCGGAGGCCACATCTGGCCCAGGCAGCTGTGACACATGTGGAGCAGCAACAATGGACAATGCCAACTGGGGGGAACAGGCCCCTGGAGACTGTACTGGACAGAGGCTGCAGGACTGACCAGGCCGGAGACAGACCCGCCCAGGCATGGGGTAGAAGAGAGTGAGACTGGGGCACTGTCCCTGTGAGGGGCTCCAGTGGAGGGCCAGCAGCTGGCGCCGGGGAAAAAAAAGAGCACCCACCAGGACCCCATGCTGCTGGGGGCAAATGGCCTGGGACCTGGCTGACCCACTGAGCAAATCCCGGAGGACACCCTGGCTGCAAGGCCCAGGCCATCAGCCAGGCTCACACACTGGGTTTGGAGGCCTGGCCACCCACCCAGAGCCAGTGGGGTGGTCACCCAGGCCCTATGCCCGAGTCCTGCTCTCCAATTGGTGCCAGGAGCAGAGGAGAAGTCCCTGCCCCGTGACCTCCCCAGGCTCACCCACCTCACCTGAGTCAGGGGAGGAGATGGCTGGTCAGCCTATTGGGAGCGTGCCAACCCAGCAGGGGGAGGGCCGAGCTGGCCACCCCCACCCCACAGCCAGCCTCCACACCTACCCAAGTCACGCTTCTGCACTGGACCCTCCCTGCTGCCTATCTCCCCAGGAGGCTGGGAGGGAGCCATGCAGGGAAACAGGAGCGCTGGACCCCCAAGGTAGCACCACCACCCCCTTCCTGACAGTGAGAGAGGAGTCCCAGCATGTCAACAAGGGGAACATTAGTCTGGGGACCATTGGGGTCCCCCCAACACGTGCAGCCTCATCCCACCCAGGGCAGCCCCCCTGGGAACCTCAATGGAGCCAGTGGGCCGAGGAGGAGTAACCACCAAGTCAGGGTCGGTGAGCATGCGGGGTGCTGGGTGCCAGCCTCGGGCCACCGTGTGCACTCAGCCATCTACGGCTGAGGACAGCCTCACCCCACTCCAGGGCCCCGGGCCCATCCCAGCTGCAGACAGGGCCCCGAGAGGGCAGGGACTGTCATGTACACCAGACTCCTCCTCAGGCCGAGGCACCTCCTGGGAGGGCATTCCTTGGCAAGAGGACACTGCTGCTTGGAGGTCAGGGTGGTTTCGGCCACCTCTGTGACCCACCACCGGCGTCATGGCAGGTCCCCTTGAGCCCAGAGAGGCTGCGACCAGGGGAGCAGAGCCGAGGAAGTCGCTGAGCAGTGGGCGGGGTAGAGGTTGCCCCTTGGGTCAGCACAGCTGCTGAAGACAGGCAGGGCACACACAGCCCGTGCTCACTGGGAAGGGGCCCAGGTCCTCGGGCAGAGGGTGAAGGCCACAGTTGGTCACTGAAGGTGGGTGGGGACAGGGCCTGGCTGGTGCTGTGACTGTGCCCATCCTCAGAGCAGGCCACTAGGAGGACCTCCCCCAGGGAAGGGTGTCGTGGTGCAGCTGGCTGACGGAGCACCCAGTGCCCTTCCAGCCCTCCACGGCCTTCGTGGGCAGGCGGCCCCTGAGGAAAGACTGCAGGGCAAGAGGGCCGTCCTCACTGTTCCTCCTGCCCATGGTGGAGGGACGGGAAGGTGGCTCAGCTCCGGCACAGGCCCGGGGATGCTGAGGTCAGCGATCAGATGGCCCAGCCCAGGAGCGTGGGGCTGCACTGGGCCTGAGCATCTCCACAGGAGCCCCAGGACCGTGTGTCGCAACACCCTGGCTGACTGTCCCCAGGAGTCATGACCAGGATCCCTGAAGCAAGGCCAGGAAGCATCACCTTGGTCTCTGCTTCTGTTCCTGGGAAACAGAGAGCCCGGCTCCCCTGAGACTCGCTGCCCTTGGGTTCAAGAAACCCACAGCAGCCTCGGAGGGTGCTAGAAGCTGTTGCCAAGGGCCTCGGTGTTGCCCAGCAGCAAGAGCCAACAAGAAAAGCCTCACTGCCCACAGATCTGTGTGACAAATTCAGAGACACCAAGTGTGTCATCGGGAAGTCACCTCTGAGCCCCAGCCAGGAAAGGGCGGGCATGTTTCCGGGGAAACGAGATGCCAAGGGCCTCCTTCAGCCACAGTGGGAGCCCCATCCTGAACAACTGGACCCTCGGCTGCCCCCCTCCCTGGCTGGCGCCTGCCACCACCACACCCCGCTACCAGAACCCAGCTCAGGGCTACCCGATACCCTCATTGCAGAAAAGGGGCTTGTCGGCCTGCACCTCCATAATGTGGCCCGCAGCTCACCATTGCCCGCCCCCACACACTTCACGGCTGCATGGTGGAAGGCCAGAGGGGAGGGCGGGGACAGGAGGGACCTAGCCTGTGTGCAGAGCGAGAGCACCCCTGCCTCAGGCAGGGCAGCTGCCCCTGTCCTTGGGGAAGAAGGAGTGGGGGCAAGACTGGGCCACTGGGTGGGGACATCGGAGGCCAGGGACATCCTGCGGCCCCGCCTGGGTGGCGACTGACAGGGCTGCTGTGTGGGGAAAGAGCTTCCTGCCCCTGGGCCTGGGGCTGCTACTGGCTGGGACTGCCACCAGGGCTGCAAACCCCTGCAAGGGCAGAGAGCACACACCGTGGGCACACGGGGGCTCTGACGCACATTCTTCTCTCTGGCTTCTCTCTGGTTGTGACTTGGTTACAACCCTTTAAAGACAAAGAGCCACTCCGCCCTGGCAAACACAGGCCCTGCCTGTCTTGATGCCGGGGCTAGAACTCGCCACCCCACATGGACAAAGGGCACGTTCTTGAGGGGCCTGTTCTGTGTGGCACCAGGAGTCCTCGCTCCTGGTCGCCCAGGTTCAGGAGCAAGGACACTCCTCAGAGCCTTCGCACTTGCCATGAACGGAACACCCCTCGCCCTAGTGGGTGCCGTCGTTCGCTCCAGCACAGTTCTAGGGTTGACCTGTGTGATCCATACAAATACGGCGGGGGTGAGGGAATGTCGCTTAGAGATAAAGTGGTAGAAAAGACTGGCTTCCATTTGGGGGCTGCTCACCTCTCTCCCCTGGCCTGGGGGGAGCCCTGCCTTGAGCAGCCCTACAGACAGGCCCCATGGGGGGCACTGAGATCCCCGCCACATCCCCATGAGTGACCTTGGAGGCAGAGTGCCCCACCACCACCACCACTAGGTAGACCAGAGGCCTGCCGCCCAGATGAAGCCTTGACTGCAGCCTGTGAAAGGCCCTGAGCCAGAGGTCCCAGCCAAGCCCTCTAGCAACCTTGGCCGATCTCAAGTGTTAGTCGCATCAGGGCGCTATGTTTGGGGCAGTTTGTTAGGCAGCAACAGGGAACTAATACACAATTTTAAATGGAGAATGGGCCCTGGCTGGGTAGCTTAGTTGGTTGGAGTATCATACTGATTCGCCAAGGTTGCGGGTTCAATCCCCAGTAGTAGCACATGCAGGTATCAACCAATGGGTGCATGAATGTATGGAATGGCAATTGATGTTTCTCTCTTGTTCTCTCTCCCTTCCTCTCTCTCTGAAATCAATAAATCAATATTTAAATAAATAAAAAAATAAATGGAGCCTGGCCAGGTGGCTCACTCGGGTACAGCAAGTTCCCGTACACCAAAAGTTTACGGGTTTGATCCCCGGTCAGGGCACATATGGGAGGCAACTGATTGATGTGTCTGTCTCTTCCACATTGATGTTTCCCTCTCTTTCTCTCCCTTCCTCTCTCTGTAAAATCAATAAACATATCCTCAAGTGAGGATTGAAAGAAAGAAAGAAAGGAAGGAAGGAAAGAGAAACAAAGAGAAAGAGTGAGAGAGCAAGAGAGAGAAAGAAAGAAGGAAAGAAAGAAAGCAAGAAAGAAGAAAGAAAGAAAGAAGAAAGAAAGAAAAAGAAAGAAAGAAAGAAAGAACGAACGAAAAAGAAAGAAAGAAAGAAAGAAAGAAAGAAAGAAAGAAAGAAAGAAAGAAAGAAAGAAAGAAGAAGAAAAGAGACTCTAAGTTAGTCTGAAGCAGACTGATAAGAACCCCAGAAGCCATTAGGAAAAGCCCGGAAAGTCTGATGACATGGAAACTAAACTCATCTGCCTGACCAAACACAAACTCCAAACCCCAAACCACCAAGTCAAGAGACAAGTGACAAAGTGGGGAAAAACAGTGGCAAGATGTGACTCAGGGCTCCTATCATTACAGTATAGAGAGCTTGAACCAGTCAGTGCACAGGGAACAGCCTGATGACCCAAAAGGAAAAGGGCCGGGGGGTTAAGGATGGGAAACGTGGAAAACAAAAGCCAAAGGTTATTGCACCATCTGTTCCCACAGGCAGCATATGCTCAGGTGCTGGGATCCCAGGGACAAACGGTGGTGGCCAGGGACTAGCAATGCACTTCACCTGCTGCTCCAACCAGGCAACAGGCCACTGTGGAGCCAAATACAGTCCGACAACTGACCACTGCAGAGACTGGCCAGTGAAGATGGGTGGCATTGCTGGGCAGTGACACCTAAGAGCTGGGAGACCCTCTTGGTGAGGAACTTTAGGCAGGAAAGGTAGAGGCGTCACACCAGCTACAGGGCAGGCCACACCCACAGATCTGACAATCGTCAGGATAGTTCCCAGGCAGAAAACTGCTTTCTGGTCTGTATGTGCCCCCAAATCCATGTTCTTGCTCTCAGGGCCCAGGTTCCTTTCCCATCCCCAAGCTCAGGGTTTGGGTCTTTCCTCTGCCTCATCAGAGAGTTCTTTCCATCCCCACAACCAGGCACAAATCTGATCTCTGTCTCTCTCTATGTCCAGATGTTATCAGATTTAGCCTGGGAATTGCTGAGCACAAAACCTGACTTCTTTCCCAACCTGGGCTGTGGACGGTGCCCTCTGTTGCTCCCAGGCATGGAAGCATGACTGCTGTTAAACAGGAAGTCCCTGACCTCTCAAGGGCTAGCACCCTCCTACCAGACCTGTGGGGACCCTGCAAAGGAGCCAGCCCCAAGTAGGGCAGGGGGCACACACCTAGGAGCTTCAGGTCTTCAGAGAAGTGCTTCTCGCAGTATGGTCCCTGGACTAGAATCATCAGCATCACAGGGAGATTGTGAGAGTCCCAAATTCTCAGGCCTCACCTCAGATCTGCAAGATCAGACTCTGGGGCGGGCTCCGTGGCCCGGGTTTGAACAAGCCCTCCAGGTGCTCTCGTGCACCTGCACCCTGCAGCGTGACAACTACCAGGATGCATGTTTTCTGATCACACCCCCATCTAGAGAAGCCACCAGCTCTCTCTGCAGGCCTCACCTCAACCTCCCCAGGTGAGAGGCAGGCAGGCACAGATGATGGCTGCATCGTTCAGGAGACGAACAGGCATGCTTGAGCAGGATTCCCTCCCTGAGAACCACCCCTGTCAAGTGCCATAGGGAAGATTGCTGCTTCCTGCCATCCTCACCTTCAGAAGCGTGCACATTCCCGGGTGACTAGCCTCAAGTCTGTCCACCTCTCCCTAGATACTAGGTGGGTCCGACAAGGAGTGTGTATGGGAGTGAGTGAGTGAGTGTGTGTGTGTGTGTCTGTGATGTGTGTATGTTGGCGGGCAGGCACATTCTGGGTCCAGGAAGGATGGAAGCTCCCATGAGCTTGGAGCAAGGCCACTCTCACAGGCTACGACTGGGCGGGGCCAGAGACAGAGTGACGTTGCCCTTTGCCATCCGGGTGGGGTAGCCGCCCTCCTTCCTGCTCACACGGCCCTGGGGACCCCAGTACACTGTCCCTTGCCATCTGGAGGGCCAGGCATCATCAGGACAGTGGGGGAAGCCCTGATGGGTGCCAGTTTGCCATACAGCGACCCCACAATCTCTTGGGGCCTTGAGTCGGCGGTGGGTTCTCCTTGGGGAGAGATCGTAGATCCCAGGTTCTAGGAAGAGTGCACTCGGGCCAGACCTAGGGCCCTTGGTGGTGGAGGGGAGGCGAGAGCATGGCGGAAACGAAGGGGCCGAGCATTTTCTGCGCACCGCTTGGACCTGCGCGGATTTCAGCACGCCCACCGGAAACACAGCCTCTCTGTCCACACCTTCAAGGCTAGCTCTGCCAATAAATAAGCTCTGCTTGTGAAGAGCCCGGCCCCCAGACCGCCCTATTAAGCCCAGCCCCTCGATCCTGATGGACACTTATTCTGCCCAATCAAAGCTAGGCGATCTCCTTCCCACCTCTTTTTTAAAAATTTTTTAATTTAGTTCTTTAAGATTTTATTTGCTTATTTTCAGAGAGAGGGGAACGGACAGAGAAAGAGAAGAAAGGGAGAGAAACATCAATGCGTGGCCTCCTCCCACGCGCCCCCAGCCAGGGACCCGGTCCACAAAAACCACCATGTGTCTTCCCAAAAGACCATACTTCTTATACACTAGGGCTGTCAGTCCTCTGTTATGTATGTTGCAAATATTTTCCCTCAGTCTGTCTTTTGTCATAAAAAAAAACAGGCTTGCTGGTTTTGGCTGTGAAGAAGTTAAACATTTTTAGCGGGGACAGGGCCTGCTCCAGAACTCATGGCGATGGTCTGAGGGCTGGCAGCAGAAACCAAACTGGCTCCCATGGGCAGGGGAGGTGAGGGCAAGCCTGTGGCTGCTGTGTGGAGGCTGTATGCCGGGCAACTGCTCGGCTGGCTGCCTGCTGAGCAGCCCAGCACCAAGGAATAGACAAGAGTCACACACAGTAACTATGCTATTCACTCAGCTTTTGTTGAATACAGGTTCACTCAAAGTAGAACATCAACACACCTTAATATCCTACTCACACTCTAACAATCTAAGATAATTATAACACACACACAGAAATCAATGGAGAATAACAAACCAGAGTTCCAGAGTCTCAGTCTGCAGGTCTGGGAGACAGCGGGGCGGGCAAGGGAGCTCTCAGCGTCTTACAAGGAAGGAGCTCTGGAGCCAGGTCGGCAGCAGGGCAGAAGATGTCCTCAGTCCATCAGAGCAGCGCCTCCCACGGCCGATGCCAAGGGAGATCAGCGTGGCATGGAGCAGCACTCTGGTGTGTGGACTCCGGCTGTCTCAGCAGTGGTCTGGAACCTGCCTCAGTTATGCCTTGAAAGGGGTGCACTCCACCCTTCTGGGTCTTTTTGATAAATGTCTGGGCACCCCTGATGCCAAGTGGGGATTTCCCCAAAAGCCTATGGATGATACATGGGTGTTCTGCTTGACACCCCTGATGGCAGGTGTGGAATTTCCCCAGAAGCCTATCTGTGGGAGGTCCCACTCTACAGACATGGCTGTTCTGATCACATGTACAGATATCTCAGCTGTGTTTCCCTACCAAATGTGTCTGCTCAGACTTAGGTAGTTTCCTTCTTGAATCAAAGTGTTATGGCTGACTTACAGCCATTTGGTTGACATGAGTGGCTCCACTTTGTTTTATATACTTTAGGATACCTTGATCAGACCAATGCCATTTTATTGGTAGTGCTGGCCACATCCATGGAGAACACTGAAAACTCAGTGTATTCAAAATCCATTAAAAATTCAGAAATAGCCCTGGCTGGTGTGTTTCAGTGGATTTAGTGCTGGCCTACAAACCAAAGGGTCGCTGGTTCAATTCCCAGTCAGGGCACATGCCTGGGTCGCAGGCCAGGTCCTCAGTTAGGGGTTTGTAAGAGGCAACCACACACTGATGTTTCTCTCCCTCTTCCTCCCTCCCTTCCCCTCTCTCTAAAAATAAATAAATAAAATCTAAAAACATTTTTTTAAAACTCGGGAACAAAGCTCTTACATGGAAGCAAATCAATAGACTCTGGGATACCCTTGGACAATAGCTACAAAATGGATTATCCTGAAATGGGTTTACATATTATAATAAGAACTTTCATAAAAGTTCTGGAATAGCATCTTGGTCTGGTACAGATATAGATGAAGCAAACCTCAGGGAAACATTCATGAACTTGAAATACGAAGTCAAGAACAAAAATGATCTTACACGCAAAAATATTGTGGAATTGGTGTGCAGTGTTTCTTCTTACATTAATTAATTGATAATTAATTTAAATTTTTTACTGTTATTCTATTACAGTTGTCCCAATCCCCACCCCCAAGTATTCAGTGTTTCTAAAGAAGATCATAGCAAAAGGAGCAGTTTTATTTGCATGCTTCTAAGCCATGGTGATGAAGAAATAATTTTTGGAACAAATGTTGACCTGAGAAAATTAACAAGGCCTTTCAGAGGGGATTACTGTAGAAATCTAACTAGAAAACCCAACCTTTTCCTTATTCAGGCCTGCCAAGGTACAGATCTGGACTGTGGTAATAATGGTGACATGGCATGTCAGAAAATACCAGTTGAAGCAGACTTCTTGTATGCGTATTCCACAGCACCTGATTACTATTCCTGGAGAAATTCAAAGGCTGAATCCTGGTTCATCCACCTTGTGCTGCACCGAAGCTGTACACTCACAAGCTTGAGCTTATGCACATTCTTACTCAGGTTAACAAAAAGGTAACAACAACCCTGGCTGGCATGGCTCAGTGGATTGAGCAACGGCCTGCAAACCAAAAGGTTACCTGTTCGATTCCAGTCAGGGCACATTCCTGGGTTACAGGCCAGATCCCCAGTTGGGGGTGTGAGAAAGGCAACCAACTGAGGTTTCTCTCACACATCAATATTTCTCTTCCTCTTTTTCTCCCTCCCCTTTCCTCTCTTTAAAAATAAATGAAAATAGAATCTTTTTTTAAAAGGTAGCAATAGAACTTGCATCCTTTTACTTGGACTCTACTTTCCATGCAAAAAAAAAAAAAAAGATTCCGTATATTATGTCTATGCTCACGAAAGAACTGTATTTTTTTTATTGATTGACTTTTTTTTAAGAGAGAGAAATATCGATTTGTTGTTCCACATATTTATGCATTCATTGGTTGATTCCTGTACGTGCCCTGACTGGGGATCAAGCCCGCAACCTTGGCATATGAGGATGACACTGTAATCAATTGAGCTACCTGGCCAGGACAAAAGAACTGTATTTTTATCACTAAAGAACTGGATGACTTTTCTTTTTTTTTTTTTTTTTTTTTAGTTTGCATGCCAAGGTAGGAAAATGGTATAACTGATACTGTATTTTCCCTTCGTTTAAATCTAATCTAATACTCCAGTTGGTACTTTGAAACATGCCACTTTCCTAACAATAGAACTATGAAACTTACCCTGGCTGTTGTGGCTCAGTGGATTGAGTGCTGGCATGTGAACCAGAAGGTCGCTGGTTCGATTCCCAGTCAGGACACATGCCTGGATTGCAGGCCTGGTCCCTGGTTGGAAACATTCAAGAGGCAGCCAGTTGAGGTACCTCTCACACATTGATATTTTTTGCCCCTTCTTCCTTCCCCCTTTCCCCTCTCTCTGAAAGGGTCACCCCCTGTGGCCTGAACAGAAGGCAACTAATAGTTGTTTCCCACATCAATGTTTCTCACTCTCTCTTCTTCCCTTCCCCTCTCTCTGGAATAAAAAATAAAATAAAATGTAAGAAAATAAAGATTTTATTTATTTAGTTTTAGAGAAAGGGGAAGGAAGGGAGAACAACGTTGATGTGAAAGAGAAACATCAATTGGTTGCCTCTCGTATGCACTCCAACCAAGGACTGAACCCAAAATCCAGGCATGTCCCCTGACTAGGGATTGAACCAGTGACCTTTTGCTTTGTGGGACAATGCCCAGCCAACTGAGCCACACTGGCCAGGGCTGTAGTAAAATTTTTAAGCACGTTATTTTCTGTTCAAGTCTACAATCAAAATGTTACTGGCGCCCTGGCTGGTGTGGCGATGGTGTGGCTCAGTGGATTGAGTACTGGCCTGTGAACCAAAGGGTGGTCGGTTTGATTCTCGGTCAGGGCTTTTGCCTGCCTGAGTTGCAGGCTGGGGCCCCGGTTGGGGTTGCACAAGAGACAACACGCATTCATGTTTCTTTCCCTGTCTTCCTCTCTCTAAAAATAAATAAATAAATTCTTTAAAAAATGAGTGTTAATGGAAAGGGTACTAGGACGGAGCGGGCCCACCTAAGGCAACTGGTAGTGTGTGGGTTCTTGACTCATGCAGGAAAGATTTCACAATGCAAGTCCAGATGATCTTGAGAGTACGTTTTTAAAGCTGGGGACAGTGAAACAAGGAAGGACTTAGGACAGAGGAAGCAACAGGAGAGAGCTTAGGCAGTGCTCTCCTTTGGTTCTAGAAATGTTTATAGGGAAAAAACAGGTCTAGGCGGGGCTGCTTTGGCTCACTGAGAAGTCAGAGAAAAGGGGGCCCTGGAGACAGGTTCAGGGGGTCAGCCCAAGAAGCCTATCGGGGAAGAGGAGGGGGAAGGGAAAGGTGAGGACGCGCTCCTGGGTCCTTGGGCTTAAGCATTTTATTTTTAATTTTTTTAAAGATTTTAAATTTATTTTTAGAGAGGGGAAAGGGAGGGAGAAAGAGAGGGAGAGAAACATCAATCGGTTGCCTCTTGCACACTCCCAGCCAGGGTCCTGGCCTGCAACCCAGGCATGTGCCCTGACTGGGAATGGAACCAACTACCCTTTCAGTTTGCAGGATGGTACCCAACCCACTGAACCACACCAGTCAGGGCAGCCTTGAGGGTTTTAAGGGCTGGGAGTTTAGGGGAAGTCTTAGGGGAGGATCTCAGTAGAAGACTCATCAGCTTTTCCAGGTGTGCCCGTCCAGGGTCATGGTCTCCACTGATTGCTCAGCACCAGGGCAGGGAGTCTAAACTGTAAGACCAGTGATATGCCAAGGAAGGAAAGGCCACCCTGGGGGCAAGGTCTGGCACCAGTTTCGCCTGTTGCTAGGCACCTGGGGCTTTCCGCCCTGGTGACCTTCTGCATCTGGCTGTAAATTGCTCAGCCAGTTTATTCAGCTATCTGTCTCAGTTTTCCCATTCCACATGCCAAGGAATTTCCCTAGCTTCTTACTAACTTGCTCAAAAGGAAAATGATACTGTTATAGTCATATACTGTTCTCTGAAATAAAAGGGCCATGACACACAGGACTTTAAAAATTATCCAGTCTTCTCTTTGTGCACAGGGAAACTGAAGGCCAGAGAGAAGCAGTACAGCCTCCAGCCTGGAAGACCAGGCTCCAAGCCTTCACGTTCAGGGAACTGATGAGCCATCACTGCATCAGGTGTCTCACTGGCTTTTAAGTCTGACATTTCCCAAGAGCATTCTTTCACTCAAAGAAAAAAACTCACATTTATAAATGACAGGTATTTGTTCTGACTGTATCTGTAACTTTCTAAGTAACTGAAGCATGTAACGTTATGTTAAGGTGTGTTCCTCTGTGAAATTTTTTAAAGATTTGTTATTATGAACTTACTTAACAATACTAATTCTAAGAAAAAAATCAAATTCTAAGAAAACTTTTAAGAAAGAAGTTATACATTTTTATATTACCAAATTTATTAAACTCTTAACTGATGGTTTCTGGGTTGTGTATCTTAGACATAGAGGCCTCCTTTCATGTGACGAGAGTAAGGAGACTTGGAGCGGAATTTCTGAGTCCAGATTGCTAACTGCTCATTAAGCCAGGCTGGTGGGTGGGCCTGCGGGCCCATCACTGTGGCCTGGGGGGCTGATTACATGACCCAGTGCAGCCTGGGCCTAGATTAGTGGCTGTGCCTCTCAGACATCCAGCCCCTGTGCTCCAGGGACGCCAGTTCAGTTTGGGAGAAAGACAAAGAAATATGCAATGAGAAGTGTTTAGTTACACTGTTTAAATGCATAGGTGGCCTGCAGGTAAGGGAGGGAAATCGCTGGGGAAACAGAGCAAATGAAAACAGAGGAGTGAGCTGAGGCTGGGTCTCCAGGGCACTCAGGGTTCGTGGACCTCTGAAGGTGAACGAGCAGAACCGAGATCCCACCTAAAAACAGTGCTCTTGAAGGGACACCTACATGGTGAAAAGGAAGGACAGGGACAGAAAAAGAAGCAGGTCTATCCCACCCTGGGTATGGGTGAGCAGGCCAAGAACTCCACCACCACAGCCTCAGGGAGCAGGGGCTGCCTTTACCTGGCCGCAGGCAGAGGGGCTTTGGTGAAACCCTGGCCGAGAGGGGAACAGCCTCCCATCGTGGTAGCACTGTTGGGATCCTGGTAGAGCAAACCCACCCTCCCTGGAAGGGGACACCTCACCGAGGACTCCCAGAGGCCCTGCTGAAGATGGACCAGCAATCTAAAACTGAAGACACTGCCCACCTTCACGGCGAATCAGCAGGTCTGGCCCTGTTAATGTTCCCAGAGCGTAACTGTCAGAGGCCAGATAACATAATTTTCGGTAATGGCTGCATTTGCTATGTGCCTGGACACATCCATCCCATCCTCTTGGTAGTCTCCAGATTGGTAGCAGTGTTATCCTTATTTTCCAGATGAGGAAATGAGAACAGGACAAAGAAGGGTCCAGCAGTTTGTTCTGAATCACCAGCTACCAAGTGGCCAAGTCAGGGTGTGGATCAAGGACGGTGGGCTCCGAGCCTGACCACCCCCTTTTTTTTTTCTCCTGACCTGACCCCCTTTTTGCGGGCAATGCTCAGCAGCCTGGCTTGCGCCCTCACTCAGAGATTCCCGGGTAGTGCATGTGGGACATCAGTATGTCTCGAAGGTGTGAGGGGTGAACCCAGGTGAATATCCCCCAGGCCTTGGGCCAGCACATAAGGAAGCGAGGAGGGTGAGAAAGAACCATCTTCTACTTTTGTGTTTAATAAGGAGAAACTTAGAAACACAGATATTGATATTACCTTTGAATTCTCATGCGATCAGAAAACAGTGCTCGTGGATATTTATGAATTGTTTGCATTATTGTGATATAAAGCTACTCCAACTCCCAGAATCTCCAATGGCCTCTGAGACACAACAAAATGAAGATACAGAAGAAGGGATCAAAAAGATAAAAATAGGACTTCTGGTCAAGATGTAGGCATAGGCAAACACACTCTGTCTCCTGGCATAAGTACAGCAAAAATTTCAAATAGAACACAGAACAAATACCACCCAGATTTGTCAGAATATTGAGCTGTATGGAAGATTGACAACTTAGGATTTAAAGAAGTCACATTCATCTAGATGGGTAGGAGGGGTGGAGATGCAGAGTGGTGCGGAGAGATGGAGAGGCCTGGAGAGGTACAGAGACACAGAGTGGCACAGAGTAGCAATGGAATGGGTGGTCCCACATTCATGTATGTTGGATAAAAATCAGGAGGGATACCATGGGAGCAAGTAATACCAGCCCCAGAGCAGACCGGTCCTCCCATCCCCAGGAAGATAAGTCCCCATAACTTCTGGATGTAATAACTAGTGGGGGTTGGGGTGGCAGAAGAAACTGCAGGATTCTCAGGAGACTCCTATTAAAGGGCCCACAAAGGTCTCAGAACTTCTGCAGACCCACCTTCTCTGTGATTCAGCACTACAGCAACAGCTGTAAGGCCACAAGTAGCATACAACGAGAATGTTAAGTGACTGGCAACAGGGTGAGCACCCAGAGATAGCTTCCTCCCGGGAAAATCTCCTGAGGCCAGGCAGTGGCATTTTCCCCTTTCCAAGCCCTCCCCCACACAAAGTGGTGTAATGGGTTGCCCTGCCCCACCCCAGAGATTATCTAATGCTCCACTCCACACAATTTAGAGGTGCCTTTTCTACAACAGGCCACACTACTAAGACAGCGAGTCAAAGCAGCTCTACCTAATACACAGAAACAAATACAGGGAGGCTGCCAAAACGAGGAGACAGAGAAATATGGCCCAAATGAAAGAACAGAACAAAACTCCAGAAGAACTAAATGAAATGGAGTTAAGCAACCTATCAGATGCAGATTTCAAAACACTGGTTATCAGGATGCTCAAAGAACACATAGAGGCCCTGGCTGGTGTGGTTCAGTGGGTAGAGCACTGGCCTGTGAACCAAAGAGTCCCTGGTTTGATTCCCAGTCAGGGCACATGCCTGGGTTGTGGGCCAGGTCCCCAGTCGGGGGCACGCAAGAGGCAACTACACATTGTTGTTTCTCTCCCTCTCTTTCTCCCTCCCTTCCCTTCTAAAAATAAATAAATAAAATCTTTAAAAAACAAACTCATAGGGTAATGCAACAGTAGGTTGCATTAAGTGAAATATAGAAAAATCTATAGGGAACCAACAGTGGAGGGGATGAAGCCAATAATCAAATCATCGATTTGGAACATAAAGAAGAAAGAAAGAAAAAAAGCATTCAATCAGAACAGCAAGAAGAAAAAAGATTTTTAAAAAATGAGGATAGAATAAGGAGCCTCTGGGACATCGCCAAACATACCGGCATCCTAATCATAGGGGTACCAGAAGGAAAAGAGAAGATAGAGAGCAAGAGATTGAAAAATTATTTGAAAAAATAATGAAAGAAAACTTCTCTAATTTGGTGAAGAAAATACACATACAAATCCAGGAAGCATGGAGAATCCCAAACCAGTTGGACCCAAAGAGGACCACACCAAGACATATCATAATTAAAATGACAAAGGTTAAATATAAAGAGAGAATCTTAAAAGCAGCAAGAGGAAAGCCGAGAGTTACCTGTAAAGGAGTTCCCAAAAGACTGTCAGCTGATATTTCAAAAGAAACTTTGCAGGCAAGAAGGGACTGGCCATAAGTATTCAAAGTGATGAAAAGCAAGGGACCTACAACCTAGATTACTCTATCCAGCAAAGCTATCATTTAGAATGGAAGGGCAGATAAATTGCTTCCCAGACAAGGTAAAACTAAAGGAATTCATCATCATCAAGCCATTATTATATGAATTGTTAAAGGGAATTATACAAGAAAAAAAAGATTAAAACTGTGAACATTAAAATGGCAACAGATCCACAATTATCAACAACTGAATCTAAAAAACTAAGCAAATAAGCAGAACAGGAACAGAATCATAGATATGGGGATCATTTGGAGGGGGGTGAAGGTGAATGGAGGAAAAGGTACAGGGCTTAAGAAGCATAATTGGTATGTACAAAATAGACAGGGGATACTAAGAACAGTATAGGAAATGGAGCAGCCAAAGAACTTATATGCATAACCCATGGACATGAACTAAGGCAGGGGGCATTGCTGGAGGAAACAGGGGTACCAGATGGAGGGGAGCAAAAGGGGAAAAATTGGGATAACTGTAATAGTATAATCAATAAAATATATTTTTAAAAAGATAAAAATAATTTTAAAAGTCCGGACTTAAAAAAAAAAAAAAAAAAGAAGTAAAAAACATAGTCATTGAAATAAAAATCTCAACAGATGGATTAAGCCACAAAGAAATGCTACCAAAGAATTAGTGACCTGAAGACAATGTCTTGGAAAATACCTCCTGCCTTGTTCCCCTTCTTAGCTGATGATGCTTCCTCCCCTGAAAAACTGCAGCAGCCCCTATTCAGAGATCTGGGCTCTGGCTCTTCAATGCCCTCATCCCAGCTTCTAGGTTTCCAATGAAACAAACCTCTTCCCTTCTTCCCCTTGCTCTAGGGGCGGTAGCTTCTTCCTGTATTATCTCTATTACTTCGGTATCCCTTTTTGCACTTCAGCCCTCTAACCTGAATAACCAGCCCCTTATATTCAAGCTCTGGTTCCTTTCCTGCCTGCTTAAATCACAGTGTGGCAAGCAGAGAACTTTCATGAAAGCCTTAAAAATTCCCTTACTTCCTGTATCTGCAGGACCTGAGAGTGCTGAAAATCAAACACAACATTTAATTGTGTGTTACAGAATCCCAATGTCATTTCAATTCCCAGCCTCTCCATGTTTCTCATGTGAAAGATAGGGCAGTGTTTGGAGAAGCTGGGTCCTGAAACCTCGAATTGGGACATCTGGTTGGTCTCATTTGAAGCTGACCATCAGGAAGCCCCCAGTCCCTATGAGCCTCCCCTTCTGGTGAAAGTAGTCTGCTTTCCCATGTCTGGGGACTGATGTTCCATTGCTGGAGGACTGTCTCATTACTTCACTTGAGCAGGTGCCTTGCAAGGTGATACCTGTTGTCCTTGAAATCCTCTGCAACCACCCCATGTTACCATTAGACCCAAAACTAGGGTCCAAACACAGCATGCTCCAGGGGCATAGGCATATACTAAGGGCAGGGGCTTTTTTCATCTCTGTCTCTACACCCCCGGTTGCACTCCTGTGTTCCTACTCTTGAGTGTTCTATAACTGCTGTTTGTCCTCACCAAATAGAGAGTCACATATGGGACCGTTTCAGGATTCCTGAATTTCAGGCCACTGATTTTTTTATCCCAAGCATGGTCCAGCAGGGCATGGTATCACAGTGGGGACATAGAAGGTACCCTCTTACTTTCTTCTGGCAAGTAAGGCCACAGCTGGGCCGGTGTGTCTGAGGGTGGGCATGATCTGACTGCAGGGAGAACTCCGCTGCAAGACCGCACTTGCTTTGGAGCTCAGTCTCTGCATCACTTTCCCCTGTAGGAGTTCAGGATGGCCTGGGATGCACACTCCCGCAACCCCCCTTACCTGTACCTCCACCCACTACCGCCCTCCCCTCCACTCCTCTCCCCTGCACCCCTACCCTTCCACACACCCAACACACCCCCAACCCTATTCCACCCTAGAGTTCCCTTTTCTCTGGCCATACCTCTGCCCTCCACCGCTGGTGAGCCTGCGGTTAGAAGAAGTACCCTTGTCCTACTTGTTCTGGGAGCGAGGGCAGCTCCCTGCTCCTCCTCTCAGGAGTGCTGGGTCGCCTGCAACCAACCGGGCTCCAGCCTCTTGCGGGCGGTTGGTTGCTCCTTTGGCATTGCGTGTCGCTGGCGGCGCTGATTGGCTGAGTCCTAATAAGTGATGGAACAAAATACAAATGACGTGGCCTGGGCCACGCCCACCCAGTAGTTGGCATGCCCTGGTAGGCAAGCGTGGCCGGCTCAGAGCCTGCGGGCCGGGCAGGTCAGCACGGGCCGGCGCGAGGCAGTGCCAAATGGTGGGTAGAGGGAGCACAGGTGGTTTGGAGGGGAGTGCGAGCAGCTAGGGCTGCAGAGGAGGGGAGGGCTGGCCAGAGAGGGGAAAGACGGGCCTGAATCGCTGCTGAGCCCTCGACAATCCCAATGAGGCCAGGAAGGGGCTTGGGACCGCCGTGGGCAGAGCTAGCAACTAGGGAGGAGAAACCATCCAGGAAGGCAGGGCAGCTCTCAATGGGACATTTCGGTAGCACTTTTAAAATCCTGACCATAGCGCTATGAGATGGATACTATCGCTATCGTCAACATCGTCATCCCCTTTTACAGATGAAACAAACAGGCAAAATGGATTACCTAGTCACCCCTACCCCCAACAAGTAGCTGCTAAACTCTGGAGATGAAGGCCAAGCGGAGAGGGGGCACCCTCCCTGCGTTCGGCTCCTCCATGGGAGTGGTTCAGAGCAGCAAGGAGGCATTCTGGAGACTCAGGGGCAAGGGCTCCAGGGTCCATGGCTCTAGAACAATTAAGGAACATTCAGCACCTACACCAGTTGACTGTGCGCCTGCCCCTACCCCACTTCCTTTGGCTACTCTGCACTCAGGAGCTACACCTGGGAGCATGCTGTGATTGGACCCTAGTTTTGGGTCTAATGGTAACATGGGGTGGTTGCAGAGGATTTCAAGGACAACAGGTATCACCTTGCAAGGCACCTGCTCAAGTGAAGTAATGAGAGAGTCCTCCAGCAATGGAACATCAGTCCCCAGACATGGGAAAGCAGACTACTTTCACCAGAAGGTAAGGCTCATAGGGACCCGGGGCTTCCTGATGGTCAGCTTCAAATGAGACCAACCAGATGTCCCAATTTGAGGTTTCAGGACCCAGCTCCTCCAACCACTGCCCTTTCACATGAGAAACATGGAGAGGCTGGGAACTGAAATAACACTGGGATTCTGTAACACACAATTAAATGTTGTTTGATTTTCAGCACCCTCAGGCCCTGCAGATAGATACAGGAAGTAAGGGCATTTTTAGAGTATACAGTGCTTTATAGATGTCACAGCACTGTCTCATTCACTCCTCACAAAACTGTTTAAGTGCACACACATACACTCAAAATGGTAGAGAATTACCATCTGACCCAGCAATTCCACTCCTAGGTTTCTATACACTTGAGAAGTGAAAATATATTGGGTTGGTCAAAAAAGTTTGTTTAGTTTTTTCCATACCATGGCTCTAGTAGTGCTTAGCTGTCAACTTCATTTGAAACAATTTTGTTAAATTGTATTGTGACAGCTGTCATATCAGCATGCATTTTAAAAACTTATCAAAATTGGTGAATATTTGTGCAGCCATTTTAATATTGAAGATGGAAAGAAATACACATTTTTGGCATATTATAATTTATCAAGAAAGGTAAAAACACAACTGAAGCACAAAAAAAAAGAAACTTGTGCAGTGTATGGAGAAGGTGCTGTGAGTAATTGAACAGGTCAAAAGTGGTTTGCAAAGTTTCTTGGTACTATTGACATTTTGGCCAAATAATTCTTTGCTGTGGGGCTGTTTTTTGCATTGGAAGATGTTTAGCAGCACCCCTGACCTTGACCCACTAGAAGCCAATAATGGGATAGTCAACATACTCAAAATATCCCAATCAAAGTTATTGGTGAAAATCAAAAATGTCTTTTATCTTACAGAAAAAACTAAAGGGACTTTTTGGCCAATCCAATATATCCACAGACTTGAATACAAATGTTAAGCATTATTCATGATAGACAAAAGGTGAAAACTCAAATGTCCCTCAAGTGATGAACAGATAAAATGTGGTCTATACAGAGAACTATTACATAATCTTAAAAAGAAATTAAGCCCTGGCTGGTGTGGATCAGTGGATTGAGCACTGGTCTGTGAGCCAAAAGGCCACCAGTTGAATTCCCAGTCAGGGCGTATTTCTGGGTTTTGGGCCAGGTCCCCTGTTGGGGATGTGCGAGAGGCAACTGATCAATGTCTCTCTTACATTGGTGTTGGTCTCCCTCTCTTCCCCTCTAAAAGTAAATAAAAATGTTTTAAAAAATTAAAAAAATTAAGTTCTGTCAGATGCTACAATGTGGATGAATATCAAATGCATTGTGCTAAGTGAAATGAGCCGGACACAAAAAGGCCACATATATGTCCAGAATATGGAAATCCATGGAGACAGAAAATACATGAGTGGTTGCCAGGGGCTGGGAAAGTGAATGGAGAGTGACTATTAAGGCATGCAGGTTTTATTTGGGGCGATGAAAATGTAAAATTGACCATGGTGATGGTTGCACAAGTCTGAATATTCTAAAACCACTGAATTGCATACTTTCAATGGGTGAAATTGTATGGAGTATTAGATGGTTAAGTGAAGTCAAAATCTTTTTTGCTTATGTGCATTTTCTAAACTTTCTACCATGACACTTTTTTAACTGATTTTTACTAAAAAAAATCAATGGTATTTCTAATTTTTCTATTTTTTTGGTATACTTTGTATTAATTATATAAACTTTTTATTTTACAAACGATAATACTTTTTTCTTGTATTCCAGCCACATGATTTATGTGCTTACAACTGAAAAAAGGAGTCAGCTCAGGGATGGCTTTTCAGGCCAAACACTGTCCTCTAGTGGTGTATCTCCTGCCCAATACACCCTTTCCTGGGTTTGCTGTTGGAGGACATGGCTCTTTCGCCTTCTGATTTAGATAGAAGCTCTTCCTTTACTGAGGATTTTATCCAGGAGAAACCAAATCACACATACAAAACACAAATGAATAAAGCAGGTGGTTTTTAGATGCTTTATTAACTTTTAACTAGTATAATTCAACTGATAGTTTGGTCTAGTCACTGGGCAAATGCGACATTTCTGAGACCTCACAAAACTGTGCAGTGTGGAAACTACAACTAGTTGTGTCCTCTCTTAACAGACTAGTCACCACAAGCAGCGGAGGACATTCTAAGAGCTTTCATTGCTGCTCCATGCACCATAAGAGGGGAGATGAAATTCCACGGCATCCAGTCACACAGTACCCAGGACACTGCAGGTAGGATGGCAGCATGTACATTACCAACCTGGGACAGCACTATACAGCATGGTGTTATAGTGCTGCACAACCTAGGCGGTTGCAGCCTACAGTTCACATTTTCTTTATTTATGAGAAACACACACATTTAGAAACTGTTGCCCTATGTTAATCCTCAACTCAGATATCTGTAGTCTCATCATAAAACTTAACATTAGGTGGTTGTTTTGTTAGCTATTCTGTCACCTAAAATTTTATAACCCACTTTAATTACTTAGAGAGAAGAGTTACAGTTGTATATGTAGTTATAGCTTAACAGGTAGTTAATTTGCTTTGCTTTTAAGAACTAAGAAACAGTATAGATTTGAATGGTGGTTTCTCAACAAGCATAAATGTAGAGGCTAGTCTTTTAAGACTGAAGTCAACAGCTATTTTAGTTTGTTAAAATACATTTCACAGCCACTATAATGTATTTGGCACTAATTCCAAACAGATCCAGCAGTTCACTTGACTTCCCACTCTGAGGCACTCCGTGCACACTGCCAGCTGATGAACCAGGATGTCAGGCTCCATGGAAACAGCTGCACAGACAGCCTCCCCAATGCCACCTGGGGGAAGCAAGGAATGTCAGGCTCTGTTCTGGAATCAGCTAGTCAGCGTTAATGCCCCATGATATACAGACCTTTGAATTTGCTGTTGATTCATGGAAGCAGCCATTTCCTGATTGCCCAGAATAATTCTCATTCTAAACTGCAGGTCTCCAAACTGCTTGCAGCTCCACCTACAGTAGGGACTGTCTCAACTAGGGCTTCATAGATACAGGGGGCTACGGAACTCATATACTCAAAGCTGTCAGGAACCCCAAAACAATGAAAACCAACAAATGAACTGTAAAGAAAAGAGAAACTGGCAGGCCTGAGACAACCAGCTTCAGAAGGGCCACTTGCAAGGCTGGCCCTCAGGTGGCACATGGGGGGTGAGCTGGTGCAAGTCCCCTAGGTCAACATGACACTTTCCCTACTGATAATGGTGGTCCCTGCGCCTAGACTGCTTGCACAATAGGGCGGTTTACGCAGAGCACCTGCTTTCCTCCAGGAGTTGGGAAATTTGGTACATGCCTGGCACAGGGGGCCCACATGACCAGCCCCCAATAAAACCCGGGGTGCTGGATTTCAAGTGGGTTCCTCGGGTCTGCAGTAGTACATTTTTCGCTACTGAAGAGGGGAGAGTACTTGGCAGGCCCCTCACAGGATTGAGGGCGAGAGAAAGCCTAAATCCTGGGGTTCTCTACCCCTGATGTGTGTCCTCTGTCCTTGTGGGTCCTGGAGTGCACCCTTCCCCTGTAATAAACCTCAGCTGTGAGGGCACTGGGAGTGCTTCCAGGGACTCTCTGTGGACCTCGGGTATGCTCTTGAGGCCCCTTATCTGCCCCACCTAACCTTCCCAGGCCAAACACTGCCCATCCCCCTTACTCCGACGCATACTTTTTCTGCATTTGTTGTGTTCTCTGACTGCAAGGCACTAATCCCATTTTGTGTGTGTGTGTGTGTGTGAGGGGCGCTATTAGTCTTTCAAAACTCAAGAGCAACTGTGAAGCTCTTCATGAACCCTCCCTGGCCACAATGCCAAGTCAGACACTCCTTTGTGCTGCCACTGAGCCACCCAGGGACCAGGCACTGTGCACTGTGCTGGGGACACACAATGAGTATGGGCACAGCCCCATCCTTAGGGAGCCACTGTAGGTGGGCAAGAGACCCCTAAGCCAATACACTTGCAAGGAGCAGTAATAAAGCTTAGGTAAGTTGTCTGGAGCTGATGCCCAGGAGCACGGGGTGCCTCCAATCAAGGAAAACACAAATACATCCTGCCAAAGCAGATTTTGAAAAAGACATACCTTCAGGGTGGTGATCCTCCACTGTGATAATTTGGCCACCTGTGCATTTTGCATTGGAGATGATGGTGGCAGCATCCAGGGGTTTAATGGTAAACAAGTCGATGACGCGGATAGAAATACCTAGAGAACAGCAATAACCAGCTTGGTATATGAAGTAAACTTAGAATAAAAAGACCAATAGGGGCACATGAGGCAGCCTAAGTCCTACCTCTCCCCAGTTAGAACTTCAACATTTAGCAAAAAACAAACAAAACAAACAAAAAACAACAACTGACCTTGTTTGGAAAGTTCATCAGCAGCTGCTAGGGCTTCATGAAGAGTAACTTCAGCTCCAATAACTTTGACCTTATCATTGACACTGTGACGAATGACCTGGTATTGCACACCGCAAAGCAAAAATGCTGTGGTTACTGTGCTCAGAGTGCACCTCAAATTGGAAGACACTCTGCTACATTGCTCTTCCCTGATCCTACCAACTTTCATCGTCATCGGCAGCCGTCCGTCTCGAGAGACGATGGCGTAGCTTCCTGAGAGTCTATCTGCACCGCCGAGAATGGCTGTGCAGTCCGACTTGGGAGTGACAATCCCTGCCGCACTTGTTACAGGTGAAGGCAGATGGCTGTTGTTGCTGCTGTTGACGCTGCTTCCGCCTCGATCTTTTCTGGACCGCCTCCTCGTTGCGCGCAGCCTCTGCGCATGACGTACCTTGCCTGACCGCGAGCCTCCAGGCTAGGCGGTCGTCTGCTTGAACTTCCCATGTGTTGAGATTGATGGAGCACTGTGTCATGTCCTTTTTGCAGATGTCTTTGAACCGCAGTTTTGGGCTCCCTGTCATCCTCTGGCCTTCTGCTAGCTCGCCGTAGAGGAGGTCTTTGGGAATACGGCCTGCATCCATTCTTTTGACATGGCCGAGCCACCTGAGGCGTCTCTCACTAAGAACTGCATGCAAACTGCTCATGTTGGCTCGCTTCAGCACCTCGGTGTTGCGAACCTTATCCTGCCAGGCGACATGCAGGACGCGTCGCAGGCACCTCATGTGGAAGCTGTTGAGTTTCCTTTCGTGCCTTGCGTAGGTGGTCCACGTCTCGCTGCCATAGAGGAGAGTGCTGAGTACGCAGGCTTGGTAGATGCGCAGTCTGGTTTTCTCAGTGAGGCTGGAATTGTTCCACGCTCGCCGGTTCAGTTTGGCCATAACTGTGGCTGCCCTGGCGATTTTCCGGTTGACCTCCAAGTCAACTGACAGAGAGCTCGAGATGGTGGACCCGAGGTAAGTGAAGTCATTGACAACCTCCAGGGTGTATCCGTCGATGGTGATGCATGGGGGAGTCCCCGTGCCTTGAGCCATAACGTTCGTCTTCGTCAGGCTGATGGCTAGTCCGAACTCCTTGCATGCGTGGGAAAGGCAAGTGACTAGCTGCTGGAGTCCCTCTTCGGAGTGTGATGTCAAGGCTGCGTCGTCGGCGAAGAGCATCTCACGGATGAGCACCTCTTTGACTTTGGTCTTGGCTCGTAGACGGGCCAGGTTGTAGAGCTTGCCATCGGATCTGGTGTGAATGAAGACACCCTCGCTGCAGTCCTTAAAGGTGTATTGGAGGAGCATGGAGAAGAAGATTCCGAACAGCGTAGGCGCGAGGACGCAGCCCTGCTTTACTCCGCTGCTGACTGGGAAGGCCTCAGAGGTTGCGCCGTTGTAGGACACCGTGCTGTGCATGTTGTTGTGAAAGGACATGACCACAGCAAGCAGATGTGGTGGACAGCCAATCTTCCGTAGCAAGCTGAAGAGTCCGCTTCGACTGACCAGATCAAACGCCTTCGTGAGGTCGATAAAGGCGAGGTAGAGTGGTTTATGCTGCTCGTGACACTTCTCCTGCAGCTGGCGTAGGGAGAAGATCATGTCCACTGTTGATCGGCCAGCTCTGAAGCCACACTGGGACTCTGGGTAGATGCGGGAAGCAAGGGTCTGCAGGCGGGCAAGAGCGACCCGGGCGAATACTTTGCCGACGACGCTGAGGAGAGAGATGCCCCGGTAGTTGTTGCAGTCGCTGCGGTCTCCTTTGTTCTTGTACATGGTGATAATGTTGGCGTCTCTCATATCCTGGGGGATGTAACCCTCCTTCCAGCAGCGACAGAGTAGATGGTGGAGCGGCTGTAGCAGGACTGGTTTCCCGCTCTTTAGGATTTCTGGAGGGATTCCGTCGCTTCCTGGTGCTTTCCCGCAAGCGAGGCGGTCGATGGCTTTGCCGAGCTCTGCCGCAGTAGGTGGGGTGTCTAGCTCCTCCATGACTGGTAGGTCTGGGATGGCGTTAAGAGCAGTGTCTGTTACGGTGTTCCTAGTTGCGTACAGCTCGAGGTAGTGCTCGGTCCACCGCCGCATTTGCTGTTCCTGGTCAGTGATGACCTCACCTGTCTTGGACTTAAGGGGGGCGATCTTGGAGGGGATTGGGCCTGTTGCCTTCTTGATACCCTCATACATTCCTCGTGCGTTGCCTATATCGGCGGCTTCCTGGATGCTTCTGCACAGGTTTAGCCAATAGGTGTTGGCACAGTGGCGGGCGGTCTTCTGGACTTTGTTCCTGGCAGCCCGTAGAGCTTGAAGTGTACTGGGAGTGGGCGTGGCCTTGTAAGCCAGTAGGGCCTTCCTCTTAGCCTCGATCACGGGTTCCATTTCTTCCCAGTGAGCCTCGTACCAGTCAGCGTTCTTCCGCTCTTTCTTCCCGTAAGCAATAATGGCGGAGTTGTATATGGCGTCACGGAGACGTGGCCAATTGGATTCGATAATGTCATCTGCCGCCATTCCCTCGCCGAGTGCATCTTCCATCTTGTTGATGAATTGCTGGGTCTTAACTGGGTTGCTGGCACAACTGGTGTTGATGCATGGGCGACCCTTCATCTTGGAGTGGTGCAAACTCTTCGGCATTATGCGCACCTTGCTTACCACGAGGGCATGGTCCGTGTCGCAGTCTGCACTGTGGTAGCTGCGGGTGAGGAGGGTGCTGCCAATATCCGTTCTTCTGGTGATGACGAGGTCAAGCTGGTGCCAGTGGCGGGAGCGGGGGTGCCTCCATGACACCTGGTGGATCTCTTTGCACTTGAAGAATGTGTTTGTCACGCACAGGCCGTGGTGACACAAAAGCTCAAGCAGTCGCTGACCATTCTCATTGATCTTTCCTCTCCCAAAGTTTCCGAGGCAGGTGGGCCAGGCCATGTGCTCGGCTCCTACTCTTGCGTTGAAGTCTCCAAGGAGATAAAGAGCGTTACTTCTGGGGATCTTGGATAACACTTCGTTCAGTGCATGGTAGAACTGTTCTTTCTCTTCGGTGGTGGCGCAGAGGGTTGGGGCATACGCGCTAAGAATGCTGACTGGGCCGAAAGTTGTTGACAATCGGAGGGTAAGTAATCTCTCTGTGCCTCCTGTGGGTGGCAACTTTACTCCTTTAATATTTCACTATAAAAAAGGCTGAATCAACACTGACAATGACATGCTTTGATAACCCCCACTTCATATATGTTTTACAAATTCATCTACTGTTCCTCATGATTTCAGTGCCAAATCACTAAGTTCTTATATAATACAAATACAAAATGACCTTTTAACAAAGAAGGTGGACTGGGATCTGAAAGGCAGAGGACCAGAAACGAGTTGTACAATCTATATATGACCAGAGCATGAACTTGTACCCACTGAGGAGTCTGGAAAGGCACCATCTCTGGATGGGTTGGGCATCTCGCTAGGGTGAGCATGCAGACTGAACTCCACTAATGAACATGTTAACGGGGACCAGTTGGGAACATTTGCTACATGCTCTGAGCCAAGCACCTTGCATGCCCAAGTGCTCTGTAAGGTTTGTAGCATTATTGGGTCCATTCTGCAGCTGAGGAGAGCAAATCTCAGAGCAGGAGAAACTTGCCCATGGCTGAGACTAACAACCAGACCCATGTGATGTTAAATCCATGCTCTCAACCACTTTCTATTCTGCAAGCAAAGACAGGGGCCCTTGGTCTTTCTCAGTTTGGTTTCCTTCAAAGCTCCCCAACCAAAAGCATCCGGAATTAGTCTTTATTTCAGCCACCTGTATAGGTTTCTCTATAGCTTTAGAACCATTGCTGACAGTACAGATATTCAGGGCTTCTAAGCCACCCCATTCTCTGAGAATTTCCTAGCCTTTTCACACAAAAAAAACTTTTCCAAAACTCAGCGCTTGAGTTATTCCATACCATGCATATTATCTTACACATTTTAATGTTCTTTATTATTAGGAAATTTATTTTGTCAGGGCAGGGCAAATGAGGGGAGAAAAAGGCAGGAGAGGTATGAGAAAGCTCTGTAGACCATATGATTATCATTGAGACCCTCACACATTCCAGAGGCAAAAATATGGCCTTGCATTTAAATGTGAGAGTAAAGAACAATGGAACCTATAGTTAACACTGAAGGTGGATACTGCAGAGTTTTCATTGGGCCAGCTACCTAGTTGCAGGTCATAGACTGTTCCAGATATACCTGCTTTATTATAGCACTAAAGCCACTCACACCTGGACAGTCATTCTGACAACTAGCAACTATAAATTCTGGAGCAGCCTAGCATTTAGCAATCAAGTAGGATGTCACCTGTTAGTCCTTCAAGAATAGCTATTGGTCTTTCACATATTTAAGAAGAGTGTTAATGACTTTCTAAAAGGCTTATAAGATAAGAGTAGGGAATAAAACTTTCCTATGCAGTATGATCTCTTGCTACTTACTGTGAACCCTGAGCATGGCTCCCCTTCTCTTATCCTTATCTACAATACAGGGCTGCTCATAATCTGTGTTTTTAGGGCTTTTGTGAGAATGCAGGAGACAAAGTGCCCAGTTTGCTAGCCTTTATCAGAAGGCCTACAGGTGAGGCCGCATCCAATGTATAAAACCTATCTCAGGGCCACACAATGGCTGACAGCAAGATGGTTCGTGTTCTTTTGTTCCTGGCTTTGAATATGCCAAATCAGAACCTCACAGATCTATTATTCCTTTGAAATGGGTTCTATTATTTTGTTTGGGTTGAGGCTGTGGTAAGTTATAGGCAAGCAACTCAAGTGCCTTCAAGTTGTATTGCTTTATCTATAAAAATTCAACAAAGAGAGTATCCATTTGGAAAGGAGAAAAGTTCAATTCTGGCTGATATTGGCAGAATGTTCCTCCTGGAGGAAAAGCAGGCAAAGGTCACAACTTTAAAAAAAAAACTAGAATGAAGAAAGGATAAAGCCTTGATTGTGGGGATACCTAGTGCTAGCTTTAGAATAGCACTCTGCACATGAAATGATATGAGAGGACACTGGAGAACTTAAGGCCTTACCTTGGCTTGTCCAATCTTAAAACTTTCTTGTGGGGTGTAAATAATGTCAGTTTCTGGTTGGTTGGTCCGAATGTAGCACATCTCCTAGGATATAAACGAAAACCAGAACTACTACAAAGTCAAACTCAATTTCTAACTAATAAACCTTTTTAAAAAGGTGGAGAGAGGAGAACAGGACTGAACAGTTTTTTTTACTAAAACAAAACACACATTTTGGAGCAAGGGATAAGCATTTATAACTACTGGTAAACAAGTCAGGTATCATCTGGTTAGGTTACTACTGAGCCAGGCAAAAGCTTATGCAGGACCCTGGCAGATGCCCTCAGTGGCAAGATTTCCACGCTGTCACATTCACCAATTTAAAAAAGCTTTCTCAAATACATACCGACCTGTCCCCACAGAACATCAGTCTGGGGCAGCAGCACTGGCTCACGTTGAATAGAAAGGCCAAAACACAATGTTAAATAGTTAATTTTTCCCACAGTAGCTTGTAATGCTTCAACCTTACAAATACCTTAAACACTGAAATATAAGATGACTAAATATTTTCCCAGTGAGAAGATATAAATACATTTTCATCAACTTGAACACATGAACAGAAGTACTCAAATGTCTAAAGTATTTAATTTACATACTTATAAATCACAATTATAAACTAATATAACAACTTAGAAACATAACTTCTGTTCTTTCATTCCCATGTTATAAATTAATTCTATTCAGTGTTTTTATTGAGGTAAAATTTACCTCAGTGGAGCACTCCACAAATTCTAACAAAGGTATACACTACATAACCATCATGAGTCCAGATTGCATTCATCTACCCAGAAAGTTCCCTTGTGCCTCTGTCCTATTACTCTGTCCACCCAAGCAGTCATCTCTGTTATGATTTGTCACCACAGCTTTGTTCTGCCTGTTTTGAACTTCCTAGAAATGGAATCCTCCAGCACAAATGAGATCACTCTGTGTATGCACAGGCATAAAGCAATTTCCAGGATATAGTGTATAGAACAATACATACAGTGTGAGCCCACATAGGTTTTAAAAAAAAGTCAAAGAAACATGTCTTTAACACATTGCATGTGCTTAGAATGGAACTTAAACAATCCACCCCAACTGTGCCCAGATGTGGGTGCAGAGCTGGGTGGTGAGGAGAGTCTGGTGACAGACAGTTGCAGTGACTGGAAAGGTAAAGACTATATCTTGATGCCCCTGAAGCTGGATTCCAGGCAGGAATTAGGTTGTATTCATCTGATGCCCTTGTGTGAGACTTCAGGAAGGGTAAGTGGGGCAGAAACTATACTCTTCTCTTTTCCACTGTTTATGAGGGACCCTGGGGTTTGTCTGTAGTGGAGTCCCACCAGTCACTCTCCAGCTTTCTAGATGTGACAAGGTGGTGGCATGGGGTGTATCCAGGGCCAGCACGTGATAGCTCACTGCTAAAGCCAACTCCTTCAGCCTTGCCAAAATCTCCCTGCCTCAGAGCCCCAGACTCCCTCTTCTGGCTGAGCCCTGCCCAATCCGGGCCCATCAGGTGGTGTTCAGCATCCCTCTGCAATTATTTGTCTTGGAATGTGTTGTTTTATGGGCTTAAATCACCTTTATTGGGTAATGGTTCTATTTTTAAAAGGAATCCTACAACCAAATAATCTATAATGAATATCAATTACCTTTGTGCTGAGAAAAAATAGGAAAAATCCAATTATCAGTACCAAACCTCAGAAGCATTTTCTGTCTGAACCAGTGTCCCCAAAAAATACCTTGGCATTGGCCGCCAGGAACACAGCATGCTCTGTTGAAACTGCGTCGCTTGGATAGAAAATGGTGCAATTGGGAATGGCTCGGAACATTGCCACATCCTCCAGGGCCATCTGGGAGGGGCCACCTTCACCTGAGAAAACAAAGCCACAGCCCAACAAAAACATGAGCAAGACCAAGAAGCTAGGACCCTGTCCTCTGCTGGATAAGCAATAGCTCTTATTGCCACGAGGTGAGGGTGCGGGGCACAACTGTAACAGAGCCCTGTCAAACTGTCCAATTCTTTTAAAAAAGATTTTACTTATTTTTAAAGAGGGGAAGGGAAGGAGAGATGGAGAGAAACATTGATATGTGAGAGAAACATCAGCTGGTTGCCTCTCACACACCCCCAACTGGAGACCTGGCCTGCAACCCAGGCATGTGCCCCTGGCTGGGAATCAAACCAGTGACCTTTTGGTTTACAGGCTGGTGCTCAATCCACTGAGCCACACAAGCCAGGGCTAAAACTGTCCAATTTTTATGTCAATATAATGCCTTATAATGAGCTGCCACACATCTATCTCCCTTGAGACATCACTGTGATACTCCAGGTTCAGTTAGTTTGCCTTCCAGATCATCAAAAGAGTGGTCTCTTTTTGGCCTTGACCCTTGCCAACCTCTGCCACTTGGTTACTGCTACTGCTAAGGTGATTTGATGCTCTTCTCCTTGAGAACAGGTGGCCAAGTCGGCCCATTAAGTCTCTGTCCCTTTCCCCTTCTTATGAGGGTCTTCTCAGGCTCTATCCTCCCTTCTCCACTCTTCTGAAATCTTCTCCATCAAGAGATGGGGGTTTTTAGATTGAAGTGGTCTTATTCATTTGTTAAGACCTTCAAGGTAGCTGAGCATTAATGTACTTTAGGGGTACCCTTGGGGTGCTGCTGTAACTAACAGGACTTTAGGGTGTATTTATTTGGCCAGAAACTGTGAGAAGAGAAAGCCCAATGTATACCAGGGTAGCCTCCCTCTTCTAGCTAGGAAGGACACTGTCACTGTGCACACTGCCTTGCCTGGGATAACTATCTAACCTCAGAACCCCTAGCTCCCCTGGGTTGGACCTAGAGCCACTTCTCAACTTAACTGACTCATTTTGGAATTTTCACTCTACCAAGCCTCAGGCAAAGACCCCCCAAAACCCAGGCCCTCTTCCCAGGCCAGCCTTGAAATGCTGTTGGCTCTCCTCTCTTCTCACTCTGCTCTATCCCCCTGTGTCTGGCCCATCCAGAGACTTCTTAGTCTCGTTCTCCCAGGGAGTCCCAGAGATGACTCCTAAATGTGCACTTCTAGCCCTCCCTTCCCCTCCCCTCCAGCATTCTAGCAGCAAATGTAAGCTGTCACATCTACCTACGGGTCCTGCCCCACCACAGGTCCATCAGGCATCTCCACCTTTCCCAAGTCCTCATATCTGTCACTCAGGACCCTGACTCCTTGGTATTTCCCAGGCAATTTTGGACTCCTCCATCTATCAGAATGTGACTTCTTTCTTCAGACTTTTTCAGATTCATCCTTATTTTCTATCTTCTGCTAATGCACACTGTACTTCAACCCTCTTCTTGGCTTCCCCAGTTCCTGTAGTTTCCATATAGCTTGTCCTGCCAGGTTAGTGCCTCAAGAGTAATGTCTTCTTCAGCCTCGCTCCCCAGCATCAGGATTCTCAAAGCTTCCCATTCCATCCCACCAGGCTGCTCCACCCAGGTGAAGCCCTGGCAGGCTGTGCTCCTCACTTCCCTGTGTTCATGATCACACCAAGAGCAGAAAGGGATTCTGTAATGCTGGGATGGCCCTATTCATACCCAGTATGTGGCTTGACATGTAAGAAGAACTCAGAACAGATTATTATTTCTCAATGACTGCAAGAGTAGACACTTTACCATAATATCAAGAGATTCAGTCAAAAGCTACCCAGAGCATTTAGAACTTCTAAACACAATATGCTTTTTTAAAAAGTAGTTACAAATAATTAAACATTATGAAAGCCTACATACATTGGCAATTCAACTGTTTAGATACTAATCTTTTTCTGTAAAGTAGGCTATCAAGATGATGGCACTGAGAACTCATACCAACAGATATCCCGCAGTGGGACCCAATAATGTTGATGTTGCTTTGAAAGATGGATCCCGTCCGGATCTGATCAAATGCTCGGGTCAAAAAGGCAGCGAAGGTGCTAACAAAAGCAATGGTCCGACCACGGATGGTGCATCCCACTGCCACGTTCACCTGTAACACCAATATAGTAAATCAGAACACCCCTGGACATGGCCCCCATCACCCCTAACTTCCCCCCTTTCCCCTTACCCAGTGTAGAGAGCATGGTTCCCAGGATAATATCCCTGCTCTGCATACCTCCCTGCCTCACCCCACCCCAAGCACATACCAAGGGAAACCTCAAACCTGGCAAGTCCAGTGTCCCCTGAACACTGCCAGAAATCAGAGGAATTGACTTGGCTCCTCAAATCCAAGAAGGAAACGCTTGAGACACTTATGACCACCCCTTAGTCCTCATGGGTCTCCTTCCCGTTCTCTTCCCAAACTTTCTGCACACCTTTCTCCCTGCCCCTTCAACGTGGTGTCCTCGCCTCACACCTCCTGGGGGGAATGAGAAGAGAACATTGGAGGTTCTCCCATTTGCCCCAACTGGCCTCTCCAACTGTGCTCCTAGGAGACATGTGGCCCTGCATCTACCTAAGGTCCATTCACCATGCTGACTCTCCTCCTCCTCTCCCTTTCTCAAGGGTATCTCTGACTGTGCAATTACCCCTCCCCCTCATGTATTCAATCAATTTTTCCCTTTCTCTTGGGTTCACTCATCATTTGAGTATATGCTGCTATTTTTCATCTTCACTCTCCCACCTCCACCTTGTTCTTCCCCTCCAGAGACTGTCCTTCATCTACCCTCTGCCTGGCTTCCTTTGATTAGCCGGTCATACCTGAGGGACCTTGAAGGCGCCAAACACAAGAGTTCACCTGATCTGTTTGCATTGCATTTGACCTCTCAGTAGCATTCCACAAGACAACCTCCCCCTCCAGTGGATGCTGCTGCTCCTGCCCCTGCTGGATCTGGTGGATGGTGCACACC
Source organism: Furipterus horrens (assembly GCF_987537825.1). Lineage (NCBI taxonomy): Eukaryota > Metazoa > Chordata > Mammalia > Chiroptera > Furipteridae > Furipterus > Furipterus horrens. The sequence continues at coordinate 75,066,675 of NW_028327187.1, read as the reverse complement.
TCTTTACCAAGGTCAATGGACGGAGTCCTGGGGTTCGGTCATACCCTTCCTCATTTGCCCCCTCCACTGGGAACTTGCATAAGGTTATGGCCTGCAATCTCCATATGATCTGACCCTTGGTGACCTATCTAAACCAACTGCCTTCTGTAATCACCATGCTTCTTTAAATGTCACCTCTTCCAAGAGGCTGTCCCTGATTGGTGATAGTCACACTCTTACTAGCTGTTGCTTCACCTTGGCACTGGATACTACCTGCTGTCTTCTTTACTAGTTTCCTTCCAACTCTAAGAACACATCAGTAGGCAAAGAGTATATGATTGGTGACTGAAATGATCATCAATAAGTTGGGGAGAAAGCTTTCTGATAGGAGGCTTAATTCAGAAGGTTATGGATTGTATTTTTTCCATTCAAGCTGGAACTAGCTTAATGAGACTCACAGAAAAAATGTACACATTCTTACAGTTGTGATGACCTACTTTAATGAACAGGGGTCTTAAATTCCAACACTGACAGGGCCCAGGAAGCACCGTGAGTGAATGAGCAGGCTGGTGAAGGCTTAGGGGACATGTCCCATCTAAATGACTCTAGTTGACTGAGGGAATGCCATCCCAGTGTTGCCCAATTTTCCCACTCTCCAAGAGAATCCAGAAATTCATATTCTATATAAAATCTGATTTTTAAAAGCTGGCAACTAATTTTAAAAATTTTCAAATATCAGTTGTTCTAAATAAAATACCTCTCTGGTGGTCATGTGAAACCCGCTGGCCCATAGTTTTCTGGCCAGTGCTGTTTTTGGCCTCTAAAATGTGAAGATAGATGTACACTGTCCTCTGCCTTGGCACAGAGCTTTAGAAGTCAAGGTGTTCACTGGAATTAACTCCTTTCTTTCTTGGAGAAGTGGGGTGGTGTGGACACGTAAAGGAGACTCCCTGCCTTAATATCACTCCAGGGAGAGATGAAGCACCGATAAACAGAACAGCTTTATCCAAGACCACAGCTCTTTTGGCATTCTTGAGGCTGTCATTAGCATAGCATTTGAGTATCTAGAGTATATTAGGTCCTGCACTACAGTGAAGAGAGAGAAATCACAGTCATTTGTAACCCTCTGTGTGATTGTAGAATTGCTTGGTTGTGAGCTGGGCAGAAAGAGCAAGGCCTCCTAGAGCTGCTAGAGAGCTCAGGATACTTTGGGCCTGGAGCCCTGGTGTCAAATGGTTGCAGCCTACCAGGACAGTGCTGGGCTTTCTACCACGCTCCTCCTAGCAGTTCTGGAAGCCATCCCTTAGACTCTGCCCAGCTACTCTCTGTTTCCCTGGAGACATTTTTTTCTCCAGTGCCTTTGCTTTTATAAATGAAAAGAAAAACTACACGGTGGGCTGCACTTCCTGTGTCCAGTGGGCCACTGTTAATCAATGAGAAGACTCAAGAAGGATGCTTACAGTACACATACCATGTTCTGCTCAGCAATAAAACATTCAATGAAGCGCTCAGGGTGTTCCTTCTTGAACATCTCAGAGAAGGTAGAATTCTTGGTGTCACCATCCAGTACAATGACTCTATCATTTACGTGGCCCAGCTTAGCCAGAGCCAAACCGCATGCTTTCCGAGTAGCTTCCTAGAAGAGTCAAACAGTGGAGTTTCTTATAATGTATTTAGAAGGAAGGTGAAATTTTGTAGAATTACATATTGTCATCTATCTAAATGAAGAAAGAAAATTTATGATTCACCAATAATCTCTTTAGGGGTCATAAAAATGAACTGCTAGCCAATCTTGAATCCATATTTCGCTCACTTGTATCAATTTCTCAAAAATAAATTCATTCCTCTGTAACATTTGCAAAGTTGACTTAAAAATTTCAATTTTCCAAAATGTAAATGTCTCTATAACTTTTCATCTATCAAACTGATAATACTCACTGCAGAAATTAAAATATAGAACTTCAGAATCTTGATACCAATAATAAAGAATTCCATTAGAATATGTCTGAGATTGGAATGAAGTTATTAATTTAAGGGAGAACTGATATCTTTACATTATTTCTATTAAAACAAGGTTTGGCATTTCCTCGAAATGTTAAACATAGAATTACCATGTGACCTAGCAATTCTACTCCTATGTATATACTCAAGAGAAAACTGCATCTATGTAAGACTTGTATACAGATATTCACAACAGCATGATTCACAACAGCATGATTCACAATAGCCAAAAAGTAGAAACAATCCAAATATCCATCAATAGATGACTGGATAAACAAAAATATATGGTATATCCATAAAATGAAGAACTGCACATGCCACAACATGGATGAACCTTCAGAACACTGTGCTAAGTGAAATAAGCCAGACACAAAAATTCACATATTATGATTCCATTTATACAAAATGTCTGAAATAGGCAAATCCGAAGAGACATAAAGTAGATTAATGGTTACTAGGGGCTGGGTGGGAATGCAGAGTGATTGCTAATGGGTAAGGGATTACATTTTGGGGTGATAGAAATGCTGTAAAATTGAGAATGGTGATTCTGTCAATATGCTAAAAACCACTGAATTGTACACTATAAATGGGTAGATTATATAGTGGGTTATATCTCAATAAACCTGTGATAAAAAAGAAAAAAAACAAGGTTTGCCTGTTTCTTTGTCATTCATCCACTCAAAAAACATTTTTAAAAATTGGCAATTCATGTAGACAGCAGAGAATTCAAATTATAAAAGATGTTGAGTGATAATCATTTTTAGTTTTTTAAAGTTTTTATTGCCATTATTAAAGGGATAACCTCTCCATTTTGTTAATATAAGAAAATAATCCTTACATATTAATTTTGGTACAAGCTATCTTACTGAGCTTTTCTTATTTCTAACCATTTCTGGTTGATTCTTTTCAGTGTTCCAGACACACAACTCTATCACTTGCAAATGATGCTAGGCCTGCCTCCTTGTCAGGACTGAGTCTTTTATTCTGTTATTTAACTGCATTGGCTAGCACTTCCAGAGTGGAGCTGCCAGGTTAACAAGATGTTTTTTGCCATTAGCTATGAAGAGGACTCCAGGTCTAAAATATCTAGATTGAGAATCAAATTGAAGTATTTCACCAGTCCTACTTTGTTTTATAAGAGGTCCAAAAAAAAGAAACAGGAATGAATAAATTTTATTAAATTCTTTTGTTTCCCATGCATCAAAATAATTCCCCCTTCCCTAATATTGATGAATCACCTTAATTACTAATTTGCATATACTTTTTAATATACTAATGAAGTTGAGATTAGTGACTTTTATTTAGAATTTTTACATTAATAGTCATAAATAAGGTTGGTCTGTATAGTTTTTCCTTTGGTTTAGCTTTGTCATGTTTTGGCTTCACAAATGAATTGGAATGATGAGTTTGTCTTTTGTCATATTTGAGAAGGTTTGAAATAGCTTAGGACTACTCATTCCTTTGAGGTTAAAAATAAGTCACTCTTGTAACTTGGTGAGCTGAATGCCAATTTTAGAAGTGTAACTCTTGAGACAGTTTTCTCAATTTTTCCTATGGTGGTTGATCTACCTAAGTGTTTTATATCTTTTTAAGTCAATTTTAGTATTTTATGAATTCAATTTTTTACACGTTTTCATGTCAATTGCCATAGAGTTGTAATTTTCTAATTTTCACAATGTTTTCTGCATCTATGGTTACCTCCTCTAATGACTAATTTTATACATTTATGTTATCTTGAAGTAGACCTAGCTAATGACTTCTCTGCTGTATTAGTAACTCAGAGAGCCAACTCTTAGATTTGTCTATTAATGCAACTTGTTTTTTAATTCATTAATTTTTTATGAACTGGCCTACTTCCTTAATTTTTCATAATTTTCATAATTCATAAAATATACATCTTTTAAAAAAATGAAAAGTTCCCATAATTCCACCTTCCAGAAAACAACTTAAATTTGGCATTGTATCTTCAAATAAACATTTCAATGCCTGTTAGTAATATATGCTACACCCTTTCAAGATTTTCTATACAATAGAAAACTGCTTTGCAACTTTAAAAAACTTTAATAATAATTTGAGTGAGCTCTCAGCTTTTTGCTAGGATGTTTCCAATTTTATCATATAACCAATGATGCAATCAACATTAATTTTAATAGACACATCTGCACACTTGCACAGATGTTTCTGTAGGAAAAATTCTTGAGAGTTTGAAGGTTGTGGATAGTTCAAAGTGTTAATACATATTGACAAAGTATCCTTTGTTAGTATGTGCTTTTTCCTTATTAACTTTTTCTGCTTTTTCATCTGTTTTCTTTAGTCAATTCATTTTTAAAAATAATTTGTTTATTTTTAGAGAGAGGGGAAAGGAGAAAGAGAGGGAGAGAAACATCACTGTGTGGTTGTCTCTCACTTGCAACCCCAACTGGGGGCCTGATGTGCAACCTAGACATGTGCCCTGACTGGGAATCCTACCAGTGACACTTGGCTCACAGGCTGATGCTCAATCCACTGAGCCACAGCAGCCAGGGCTAGTCAATTCATTTTTAACCCGTATTACCAGGCCAAGAAAACATAAGCGACACTCAGAAAGTCCCCAAATAAATAAGGAAAATAAATAAAGGTCAGAAAATATTTTCTTCCTCCCGGGTCCGTCACCTTGTTTCCTTAAATCCTGAAGACTCAGCCCTGGCTGCTGTGGCTCAGTGGATTGAGTGTTGGCCTGCGAGCCAAGTGTCACTGGTTTGATTCCCAGTCAGGGCACATTACTAGGTTGCATGTCAGGTCCCCAGTTGGGGGCGCGAGTGAGAAGCAATCACACAGAGATGTTTCTCTCCCTTTCTTTCTCCTTTCCCCTCGCTCTAAAAATAAGTAAACAAATAAATAACTTATTTTTAAAAAATCCTGAAGACTCCACCTATTTTGGGTCTGCTGTAATATACCAGAAGACAGGATATAAAAATGATAAAAAATGAAAAAATTTTGTATTCATGGTTTCGTGCCTAATTTGTTTTATTTTCTGAATAATTGGTCTTTGATGGATTGCCCTGCTTCCTTGTGTGACCCAGGGAGTAAGTTCAAAATACCAGCCCAGCCAGGCCCCCATCCTTAAGGTAGACAGAGAATTGTTTCATGTACAGTAGACTGCCAAACCACAAACTGAATTTAGGAAGCAAGCAAAAGCTATACAGCACTGGGTGCTAATAAGTAGCAAATGACTGATTTTAAAAAATTCATATGTAAATTAATTTTGAAATCAAACACTAAATATCAGAGATAGTAAAAGAGAAGGTAAACTCATCTTTATTGCTCATAACCTTTATTTTTTCTTTTATTTTTTGGTTTTTCAATTACAGTTGTCCCATTTTTCCCCCATTGCTCCCCCCTACCCAGCCCATCCCTTCTCCCACAATCATATCCCTCCCCGTTGTCCATGTCCATGAGTCATTTATACATGTTCCTTGACTAGACCCTTCCCTTATCCCCCTTCTCTCCCTCCCCTCTCCCCACTATTGACTACTATTCTACTCTTTGTCCTATTCAGTTCGTTTGTTTGTGTTGTTCTTTAGTTTCCTGTATTAGGTGATATCATATGGTATTTTGCTTTCTTTGCCTGGCTTATTTCGCTAAGCATAATTCTCTCTAGTTCGATCCATGTTGTCTCAAATAGCAAGAGTTCCTTCTTTCTTTCTGCTACATAGTATTCCATTGTGTAAATGTACCACAGTTTTTTGATCCACTCATCTACAGATGGGCACTTAGGCTGTTTCCAGCACTTAGCTATTGTAAACAGGGCTGCTATGAACATAGGGGTGCATAAGTTTTTTTGAATTAGGGTTTTAGGATATTTTGGTATAATCCTAGCAGTGGAATTGCTGGTTCAAAAGGCAGTTCCATTTTTAGTTTTTTGAGGTAATTCCATACTGTTTTCCATAGTGGCTGAACCTGTCTGCATTCCCACCAACAGTGCAGTAGGGTTCCTGTTTCTCCACAGCCTCACCAGCACTTGTTTGTTGATTTGTTGATGATGGCCATTCTGACAGGTGTAAGGTGGTATCTCATTGTGGTTTTTATTTGCATATCTCTGATGGCCAATGATGTTGAGCATTTTTTCATGTTTCTATGGACCTTCTGTATGTCCTCTTCGGAGAAGTGTTTGTTCAGGTCCTTTGCCCATTTTTTAATTGGGTTGTTTGTTTTCTTGATGTTGAGTCTTATAAGCTCTTTATATATTTTGGAGATCAGTCCCCTGTCTGTGATGTCATTGGCAAATATGTTTTCCCATATGGTTGGTTTCCTTTCCATCTTGCTGATGTTTTCTTTTGCTGAGCAGAAACTCTTTAGTTTGATGTAGTCCCATTTGTTTATTTTTTCCTTTATTTCTTTTGCCTTAAGAGATGTATCCGTGAAGATATTGTTACGTGGGATATCTGAAATTTTCCTGCCTATGTTTTCCTCTAGGACTTTTATGGTGTCACGGCTTACATTTAAGTCATTGATCCATCTTGAGTTTATTCTTGTGTGTGGTGTAAGTTGGTGGTCTAGTTTCATTTTTTTGCATGTCCCTGTCCAGTTCTCCCAGCACCGTTTGTTAAAGAGGCTCTTCTCACTCCATTTTATGTTCCTTCCTCCTTTATCAAATATTAGTTGACCATAAAGGCCTGGGTTTATTTCTGGGCTCTCTATTCTGTTCCACTGATCTATATGTCTCTTCTTATGCCAGTACCAGACTGTTTTGATCACAGTGGCTTTGTAGTATTGTTTGATGTCTGGTATTGTGATTCCTCCTGCTGTGTTCTTCTGTTTCAAGATTGCTTTTGCTATTCGGGGTCTTTTTTGGTTCCATACGAATTTTTGGAGGATTTGTTCTAGGTCAGTGAAATATGTCATTGGTATTTTAATAGGGATTGCATTGAATCTGTAAATTGCTTTGGGTAGTATGGCCATTTTGATGATGCTGATTCTTGCTATCCAAGAACATGGTATTTGCTACCATTTATTTGTATCTTCCTTAATTTCTTTCTTCAATGTTGGGTAATTTTCAGTGTACAGGTCTTTTATTTCTTTGGTTAAGTTTATTCCTAGGTACTTTATTTTTCTTGTTGCTATAGTAAATGTTATTTTCTTTTTCGTCTCTGCCTCCGATATTTTATTGTTGGTGTACAGAAATGCCTTATATTTCTGTATATTTATTTTGTACCCTGCTATTTTGCCAAATTCACTTATTATATCTAGTAGTCTTTTAGTGGAGTTTATAGGATTTTCTAGGTATACTATCATGTCATCTGCATATAGTGATAGTTTTATTTCTTCTTTCCCAATTTGGATGCCTTTTATTTCTTTTTCTTGTCTGATTGCTGTGGCTAGGACTTCCAACACTATGTTGAATAGAAGTGGAGAGAGTGGACAGCCTTGTCTACTTCCTGATTTCAGGGGGAATGCTTTCAGTTTTTGTCCATTGAGTATGAGGCTGGCTTCAAGCTTCTCATATATAGCCTTAATGATGTTAAGGTATGCTCCCTCTATTCCCATTTTGCTGAGTGTTTTCATCATAAATGGGTGTTGTACTTTATCAAATGCTTTTTCTGCATCTATTGATATGATCATGTGATTTTTGTCTTTCATTTTGTTTAGGTGATGTATTATATTTATTGATTTGCTAATATTAAACCATACTTGCATCCCTGGGATGAATCCCACTTGATTGTGGTGTATGATCTTTTTGATGTATTGCTGGATCCTGTTTGCCAATATTTTATTGAGGATTTCAGCGTCTAAGTTTATCAGTGATATTGCCCTGTAGTTTTCTTTCTTTGTTGTGTCTTGACCTGGTTTTGGGATTAGGGTAATACTGGCTTCATAGAAAGAGTTTGGGATTTTTCCCTCTCCTTGAATTTTTTGGAATAGTTTGAGGAGGGTAGGAGTTAGTTCTTCCCTAAATGTTTTGTAAAATTTGCCTGTGCAGCCATCCGGTCCAGGGCTTTTGTGTGCAGGGAGATTTTTGACTACTGTTTCAATTTCCTTCTTTGTTATTGGTCTGTTGAGACTTTCTACTTCTTCTTGAAGGTTATATGTTCCTAGAAATTTGTCCATTTCTTCTAGGTTGTCAAATTTCTTGCCATACAGTTGTTTGTAGTAATTTCTTACAATTGTTTGTATTTCTGTGGTATCAGTCGTGATTTCTCCTCTTTCCTTTCTGTTTTTGTTTATTTGGGTCTTCTCTCTTTTTTTCTTGATGAGCCTGGCTTGTCGATTTTGTTTATTTTTTTCGAAGAACCAGCTCCTAGTTTTGTTGATTTTTTGGATTGTTTAGTCTGTCATTTAATTCTGCTCTGATCTTGATGATTTCCTTCCTTCTTTTTGCCCTAGGCTTTGTTTGTTGTTGTTCTAGTTCTTGTAGCTTTAGGATTAGATTTTTTATTTAGATTCTTCTATCCTTTTCAGATATGCCTGTATTGCTATGAACTTTCCTCTTAGGACTGCTTTTGCTGTGTCCCATAGGTTTTAGGCTGTTGTGTGTTCATTGTCATTAATTTCTAGAAATTTCTTGACTTCTTCTTTGATGTCATTGTTAAATCATTCATTGTTTAATAGCATGTTATTCATTCTCCATGAGTTTGGGTGTCTTTGATTTTTTTCTCTGAGGTTGATTTCTAGTTTCAAGGCATTGTGGTCTGAAAAGATACTTGATATGATTTCAATTTTCTTGAATTTGTTGAGGCTTGTTTTGTGTCCTATCATGTGGTCTATCTTTGAAAATGTCCCATGTGCATTTGAAAAGAATGTATATTTTGCTTCTTTGGGGTGAAAATTTCTATATATATCAGTTAAGTCCATGTGGTTTATTGTGTTGTTCAATGCCTGTATATCCTTGGTGTTTCTTTGCTTCAATGATCTGTCTATTGTTGATAATGGAGTGTTGAAGTCCCCTGCTATGAGTGTATTGTTGTTAATATCCTTGTGGTCTTCTAGTATTTTCTTTTATGTATTTGGGTGCTCCTATATTGGGTGCATATATGTTTATCAGTGTTATATCTTCTTGATGGATTGTTCTTTTAAGTATTATGAAATGTCCTTCTTTGTCTCTTTTTATTGCCCTTGCTTTGAAATCCGTTTTGTCTGATATGAGGACTGCTACCCCGGCTTTTTTTTTTCCGGTCCGTTTGCTTGGAATACTTTTTTATATCCCTTTACTTTCAGTCTATGTAAATCTTTTATTTTGAGGTGTGTTTCTTGTAGACAGCAAATACGTGGGTCCTGTTTTCTTATCCATTCCGTTACCCTATGTCTTTTAATGGGAGCATTTAATCCATTTACATCTAAGGTTATTACTGACATGTATTTATTCATTTCCCTTTGTACCTCTGTTCCTTTACTCTTTTTTCCTCTTCCTTTTTCTTAGAACATTCCCTTTAGCATCTCTTGCAATGCTGGTTTGGTGGAGATGTATTCTTTTAGTCTTCCTTTGTCTGAGAAACTCCTTATTTCACCTTCTATTTTGAATGGAGCGCCTTGCTGGGTAGAGTATTCTTGGTTGTAGGCCTTTGTTTTTCATTGCTTGAAATATTTTTGACCATTCCCTTCTGGCTTGTAGTGTTTCTGTTGAGAAATCGGTCGATAGCCTTATTGGAGCACCCTTGTATGTTATTTGCTGTTTTTCTCTTGCTGCTTTTAGGATTCTCTCTTTGTCTTGGAATGTTGCCATTTGAACTATGGTGTGCCTTGAAGTGGGTTTTTTTGGGTTCCTCTTTATTGGAACTCTCTGTGCTTCCTGGACTTGCATAACTTTTTGTCTCATCAGGTTGGGAAAATTTTCTGTCACTATTTCTCCTATCAGTTTATCTATTCCTTGTTCTTCTGATCCCTGTTTAATTCCAATGTCTCTGATATTGTTCTTCCTTATGCTATCCTGTAATTCCCTTACCTCTTCTTCATACTTTTTCAATCTTTTTTCATTTTGCTGTATCGTCTGAGAATTTTTTCTACATTATCTTCTAACTCACTAATCCGATCCTCTGCTTTGTTTAGTCTGCTTTTGACTGATTCTACTGTGTTTTTCAGTTGAGAGATTGCATTCTTCATTTCTTCCTGGTTCTTGTTGATAGTTTCTATGTCTTTTTTTATGCTGCTGTAGTTCTCTGCAAGTTCCTTGTAATTTTCTTGGAGCTGTTGGTCACTTCCTTGGAGGTTGTCATAGTTGTCTTTAAGGTTGTCGAGTATATTGAGCTTCTTCACCACCATTGTTTTGAATTCCATGTCTGACATTTGGGCTATGTCTATTCCATCTACCTCTCTTTCTGGGGATTCCTCTTTTCTTTTCATTGAGAGGTTGTTTCTGTGTCTTACCATGTTGGATTCTTCTTGTTTATGTTTGTTTTTTGGGTTTGTCTGCTTTGACTTCCCACCTTTGTGGTATGAGATTCTTTATGGGAGATCTGGGGGTTTCAGTGGTGCAGTCTCTTTGATCTCCTGAGCCTGATGTTCCTGGGGTACCCTTTATGTTGTTTGTTTATGTTGTCTGGTTATATTTCAGATGCTCTTTGTTACGATCTTCCTTCTTTGTCTTGAGTTCTTTTGTGGAGATGCTGTCAAAAACATAAACACACAGCCCAGGCAGGAGACCCGCACCCTCAAAAATATCCCCCACCCTCTATCCTGCTATTGTCAGCCAATGAGCCAGTATTAATATAAATGTAGAGAGATTAGAGCTTTTATACTATAGGAAGAATAGATAAGAGTTGTTTTTAGGAAGGAAAAATATTATTTTTGAAGAAGGGGATAATAGATTAATAATAGTTGAGACTGTGCAAGACAGTAGGTAATATTTTCATTGTATGTTAATAACTATAGAAGAAAAAAAGGGAAAAGTGCAGAATATAGTAGGAAAGTGGAATTATATAGTATTGGATTTATATAGTAGTTATATTCTATTTATTTAGAGTGAAAGGGAGGCTAAACTAGACCCACAAACAAATAAACAACAATTAAAGAGGAAGGATGAGAAGGAGAGATTGTATGAAACAAATTAGAGATATAGTTGTGTTTTTTTCCCCCTTCCTCTCTTCCCTCTTTCCCTTCCCCTTTCAGGAAGAAAAAAAAAAAGGAATGTTTTTACTTAGTTCAGCCTTTGTGTGTCGTCTTCTTTTTCTGCGTCCACAGCTGGTCTAATGTGGCGGGTCAGAGGTTCCTATTCCTTGCAGCAGTGGTGTGCGCTCCGTGGCCAGCACGGTGCATTCCTTTGGTGCCCGTTGGAGCCAGCTGAGGTGCCCCTGTGCACAAGGCTCCCGAGAGCCCACCTCAGGCCTGCCAAGCCGCTCTCCGGGAGTTGGTCTCTTGCCTCTTAGGGCAGGACCCCGGACACTTGTGCTCAGTAGAAGTGAATGTCTGTGAGTCGCTGCTGCCCGTTGTTCCCACACCGCAGCCACCCACCGTTCCTGCGCCCGCCTGGGCAGGCACGAGCAGAGCCTTAGCAAGTGCTCTGCGCTCCGGCCTGGTGCCCACTGCAGCTGGCCAGGGGCGACTGTGCACAGTCTTCTGCATGTCCAGTGGGCCCTCCCTGCACCCGTTGGGGCACTGATCTTATGTCTGTTGGGGTGTGTCCAAGGGGCACCTGGACGCGCGGCCCTGTGCATCTGGGCCAGTGAATGAGGGCACTTCCGTATGCGTGCCCGCGAGACCCAGGGGAGGGTTGTGGAGTGGGCAAGCAAGCGCACTTCTGCGACTGCGCTCCTCAAGAATGTCCTATCACCCCCAAACTTTCCCCCCCTCTCTGCAGTTCACAAGAGAAAAATACAAAGGAAAAATTACATTTTCACTTGCACAGCAGCACGCTGTCTCCAGTCTTCCAGCGTCAATGCCACCTGGTCGAGTCCCGTCTCTGCCAGTGGGCAGAGATCCACTTTCCTCCTGACTCCCCTCTGGGGAAGCCTGTGGTCGCCAAAAAGCCTTTGTGTACTTCCAGCCGCAGCTCGGGCAGCCGCCCCAGTCAGGAATCCCGTTTCGTCCCTTTTTCTTCCACTATCCTCACTAAACAGGTTGCTCCCAGATGGTTTTTCTCTAATCCAGCAGTGCCAAGGCTTGACTCCTGCCAGTGTCCATCTGCTCACTGAGATGTTTTGTCTGCAATTAGTCCAAAGTGCAGACGGGTCTCAGGAGCCTGAGAGCGCAGCCTCCCCTCACTCCTCCGCCTCTTCCCCACCTTCTACTGCTCATAACCTTTAGATGTCACAACATCTAATAATTGGTTCATCCATGGAGATCAGAGTCAAGGAGGAACCCTGTGGATTTAAGAAAAAAAAGAATACAAAGCAGTTTTCTTACCTTATCACCAACTTTGTAAGCAGGTGGAGAGGTCATCTCTATGTCCGTAATGTTGACTTCAGGTGAGTCTTCAACAGGTGGTTTTGGTTTAAGATGTCTATTGGTCTCTATCTGGCTCTCAATTAGTTTGATAATTGCATCTGCTTGTTCTGCTGGCATTGGCTTTCCATGCCAACTTTCTTTATCATCAATGTCTGCAAACGGAGGAATAAAAGACATTCATTCCATAAATATTTCATGAACACCTGTTAGATCATCCGAAAGACATCCTGATGGAAAAGATGTCAGCCAAGAACTCACAGGAGTACAAATCTGGCATAGCCTGAGATGGTACTGCACTCAAGAGAACAGCTTGGACAAAGGTCCAGAGGCTCTTGAAGGGGCCACTGGTCCATATGCTGGTAAATGGAGGGGAGAGTGAAGGAAATGAGACTGGAGAGATAGGCAGGGCACATCATGGAGGATCCCATGGGTATAAGGAGTTTTGAGATTTGTCCAAAGCAAGATGAGAAACCACTGAAGGGTTGTAGTGGGGTAGGTGAATGATCAGATCTGTGTTGTAGAAAGACCACCACAGTAGCCCTGTGAGGACTGGCTTGTGGAGGCAGCAGTTAGGGAAAGATGGCAGGGCCCTGGGTAGGAGAGAGAGAGAGGACTGAACAGACTTGAGATATACTTCAGGGGCATAAATCAGAATTGATAGTGGACTTGGTATATGTGTATGGGGCATATAAGGGAGAGGCAGAGGCAAGGACAATACCCAGGTTTCTGCCAGAAACAAATCAGTCAAGCAGTCATTTTCTGAACTGGGGATACCAGAGCAAGACTGTATTTTTGGGAGGAGTCATAGAACAGTTTTATTCTAAAATTTCTGTATTAAAACATACTGGGAATCACACCCTTTGCAACTATCTATACTCAAGATGAACAAATTCAGGTGGCAGCTCTGAAATCTTTCAAAACCCTGTCCTTCCCCAGGCCCTCAATTCCACAGCTACCTTTCCTGGAGGTACCACTTAAATAGTTGTCTGTGTTTTCCCTGATACTTTGGGCACAGACAAGCATGCGTATGCATGTGTGTGTTCAGCCTTATTTATGTATCTGCTCATGCACATAGCAGTACCTTCTCACTCTGCACTCCCATGGAGAGTGTTCCCTGCCAGTCCTTTAACTGATAGGACTATCCTCCTACCCACTCCCTTGCTAGGGATCTGGCCTTCCCCTCCCACCCTAAGCAGACACTCTATCTATAGAAGTCAAGGAGCAGCATAGTCACTGTATACTAAGTCAGTTGTCTGCCTGGTTAGCCTGAGTCTTCTGCCTTGTCTTCTGTGTAGACAGATGTTTTTTAATAACCCCAAGCAGAAAACAAACACTTGCTTACTTAGAATGCCCCGGCCCCTGAAGGTCTTGGCAATTACAGCAGTGGGCTTGTTCTTCACTTGAGTTGCCTGCCAGAATACCTCACACAGCATCTCAACATCACGGCCATCCACCACGTAAGTATTCCACCTGTCAACCAAGGAGAAGGCCAGGTTACAAGGTGGAGGAGGGAGGGGGCAGAAAGAGGTGACATAAAACAGGAGTTACCCAAAGGCTTCGCAGCGCTTCTGATAGATTTCTAAGCAGTTTTCAATGGGCAAGACGCCACTGTGGCCAAGGCGGTTCACGTCGAAGATGGCTACGAGATTATCCAGATTGTAGTGGGAGCTGAAGGCTAAAGCCTCCCAGAGGGAGCCTTCCCAAGACTCGCCATCTCTCAAGAGGCAGAACACCCGGTAGCTGGAGCAAGTCAAAAGAAGTTTAGGACCCTGCTCAGGTCTCTTCAGGGCCACTCAAGCAAATATATTTCATGGACAGAAACAAAGGAACAGACTGAGGCAGCTGCTTAAGATCAAGTTCCTAAGACTATTTTCCTTGTTCACCCTGCCCACACTCAACATCTGAGGAAACAACTTTGAAAGCTTAGACCTCATGAATGGACTTCACCTTTGGCTGGTTTTCTCATTCTAGCTGTAAAGGCTATCTCTAGGTTCTTCTGCCATTTCTCTGAGCTCAACAAACAAGAGGTGATGGGAAGAAAACTTCCTTAAACACCCAAGCATTTACATATAGTTTCTTGGTAAGCTCCATTTTAACACTGCCACCTACTTCTGATCTTACAGATTTACTTACAATAATCACAACAATCAAAACGTTCTACCTCAGGAGCATATGTTCGGTTGAAAATGGTAAATTCCTCCACAGCAAAAACACGAAACATTTCTATCAATAAAATGTAACCCAGACTCCACAAAAATGCTATGTTTTAAAAACTGATTAACTGCAGGATAGGGACTAATAGGAGCAATAATGAGATGAGAAATGTTACAGACTTATGGGAAGTAGAGCAGGGCAACTGCCTGAGCAATGGAGGAAGCATGAAGTGCCTCCAGAGGGGCCACCTTGGCTGGAACCAGGGACTGATCGGCTCTGGACTAAGGATGTGAAGGAGTCACAGAAGTAGAACTGCACACTTCCATAGCCAACCCTGCCCCCGCACCCAAGCCACCTGCCTCTGCCTTGCTCCCATTTCAGCAGCAGCTGGGCACATGCCTGTCTTCAAAACGGTGGAACCACTCCAGAAAAAGAAACCTTTGACTATTAATATTTAGGGGTCCCCAAGGCAAAGGCAAATGTGCCATCTGTTTACTCTCTAGTAGAGCTCCTGAGACATGAAATACAGAAGATGACTTTCTTAGGAAAGACTAGAGTCCTAATAAACTGGTGCCCATACTGCAGGCAGCACTTAGAACCCAACCTGAGATTCTAGAAGTTTCCAGAAATATGATTTCTATACTGCTTGAACACTTGGTAACCTGAACTTTCCAAATAATCACTGTCTTTCCAAACTAATAAGCCACAAATAAAGCTAAAGTGCTGGAGGTGGTACGGGGACAGTCAAGTGGTTTCTGGGTATGCAACTTACCTGGCCTTGTCAAAGTACTTGCCAGTATATGCCATCCCGCATGCAGCCCCCAATCCTTGTCCGAGCCATCGGACTGCCATATCAACAAATGCCAGTTTCTGTAAGAGGAGGTATTTTGATACCTAGGTACATCTGCAGGACACAGGTATCAGGAAGTTGAATATCAGGCCACCTTCTGGCACTGAGCACAGGCTACTCCTCAGAATAGCCCCTCCCACCCTGTGGGATGACTTCCTCTTCACTACACCTACATGCACCCTAAGTCACAGATGACAAAGATAGGGAAGCCGTAGGTAATTAACACAACGTAGCAAGGGTGACTGGAACTTTGGGAACATAGAGGGAGACTTTTCCTTTACATGGCAGACTCAACAGAGTTCAAGGGCAAAGCAGAACACCTAAGCATGAATTTTGCCATTTCACAAGGCCTTTTATCCAGTCACGCACAAAACAAATGCTCAATCTTTTTCGAGAATATGGTTTCATAAAACACACTGAACTGATTTATCCTGCCACTGCCACCATCTCAGCCTGGCTACAGAATTCTCTCTCCTCCATCGCTGCAGTGGCCTCCTGGCTCCTCCATAGCCATTCTCAACACAACTGTCAAGGGGAGCCTGTTAAAACCTAAGCCTGCGTATTACTCTGACAAAAACCAACCAAGGTCTTGCCATCTTGTGCCAAGTAGAGCCCAAGTTCTTGCACTGACCTGTTCACTCTGGCCCCCCCTCACTTCCTACTCTCCCTCACACCACTCCAAGTGCCCTGGCCTTGCTGCCCCTTGAACATACTACACACTGGACACATGGCTGCCTGAAGGTCTTAGCACTTGCAGCTCCCTCTTCCCCAAGTGCTCAGTGCTCATGCCTAAATAAGTGTACAGCTCACTCCTTCACCCCTTCCAAAATTCTGCTTGAATGGCAGCATCAAGGCCTTCTTGGGCCATGTCTTTCAACCAGTGCCCCTTCCCCTCCACTTCCATTGGATCCAGGATCCTCAACCCCATTTGACACGCTAGCTACCTATTATGTTTGTTTCTTGCCTGCTCCCTTTTTTGTTTAAAGATTCCATTTACTTATTTTTTAAGAGGGGAAGGGAAGGGAGGAAGAAAAAGATGGAGAGAAGCATCAATGTGTGGTTGCCTCTTGCCTGCCCTGAACTGGGGACCTGGCCTGCAACCCAGGCATGTGCCCTGACTGGGAATCGAACCAGCAACCCTTTGGTTTGCAGGCCAGCACTCAATCCACTGAGCCACACCAGCTAGGGTTCTCCTCCATTCAAATGTCAGCTCCAATCTAGCAGAGGTTGGTGTGTGTTGTCACCACCATGGAAGGGTACTTGTTAGTCTCAGGTCCCTCTCCCTTCCTGCTCCACCCTACTACTAGCTTTCTCTACATGCTCTGTAATCCCATAGACTTCCTCTCTGTTTTGCATCTCTATCACCACAGAACTGTCCCACTGAAGTCTCTCCTGATGTCATCTTTTCCCACATGGCTCCTATCTTACTCCTGTAACAAGTTCTGGCTCCCAGTTGCTTTGCATGCCCTTGGACTCAACCTGAGGTCTGCCCTTAGACCAACCCTGTTTCTCCCTGACTTTAAAACAGAGACAAGTGAAACTACCTCCTCGAAGTTTTAGTTTGTGGGTATGATGGAGGTGAGAACCCTCCTTGGGGAGTAGGAGGCTGTAGGATTGATTGAGAAGATTGGCAGGGCAACAGCACAATGCTGGCATGGCAGAAGTGCCACCACATGGGTTCCTTTCTCTTCTCCAAGAACCCTTATGCTGTGGAGGGAGACACAGTTGAGGGGGACCAAGAACTAAAATAAAGATGCATACAAGGTGCTATGGACACCCAGAAAAAAAAGACTTCTCTTCCATGTTCTCATCTTTGTTCCAGCATAAAGTGCACACTGAGGAACAAGTTTACAGAAAAGCCTTTCGGTTACTTTCCAAACCTGCTTGGCTGGAGAAAACAAAAGAGTTGATAAAAACAAAGGCCTGGGTGTATGATGG
This sequence comes from Furipterus horrens, assembly GCF_987537825.1. Lineage (NCBI taxonomy): Eukaryota > Metazoa > Chordata > Mammalia > Chiroptera > Furipteridae > Furipterus > Furipterus horrens. Next base: position 75,049,397 of record NW_028327187.1, on the reverse strand, counting down.
GGGCATTGTAAGCCCCCCTCCCAAGCCTTCAGCACCCAAGGGCTCTAAGGGAATCCAAACACACTGCCAGGCTTTAGCAGTTAAGACACATTCTAGGAGTACTGATCGTGAAGACCGTGGTTCCTCTGCCTATAGTGGAGTCCATTTACTCCATTCCAAGCCAAAGTCAAAATGGATTACACTTCTGTGTATTCTCTCCTTTCTTCCAATTTTATCTTCTGATTAAATCTTATGAATACAAATTCTGGCAACTGAACAGTGCCCAGGCTGCTACTGCATGTCAGAAAGCCTCTTTATCCCTCTAAGGCCAATGATTCTCATTATTTGATAGGATAGCAGCAGATATGGGATAGTCTAGGCACCTTTTCTTTTTCTAACTAGAGATCTGAACATTCATACTGTGTTTATACACCTATATTTATTTGATTTTTATTGTAAAGGAAATTCAAGCTTATAGGCAATTTTTGAGACCAGTATAATCATGTCTCATACATACTCTCTTCACCTAGATTTACCAACTATTACTAATGGACCACTTTTGCTTCATTTCCATCTTCCTATGCACGCTCACACATTTAATTCGCCATTTGCCAAACCTCATTAAAGATTATGTTTCAGACACTAAGACAGAGTTATAACTATAACCCCAGATACTTCAGCCAAGCCTGTATTCTGACTTTGTTTTTAAACTACTTCTGCTGTCCAGATCTGGGGTTTCTGTTTATATATGGTGCTCTATCAGTTAAATTTTAAATGATTTGCTCAGGGTGCAGCAAACTTTCAGATAGCATCAAAGAGCTATACATTCTTACTAGATTCACCTTGCTTTTAATATTACTTTTCTTTCCCATCCCCAATGTAATGAGGTACCTGACCTAGCACTATAGCTAGTCTAATGAGAAAGTCCTCCCCGACTAGAGTCAAGTCAGATCTACAGAGAAATGGAAGAGAAAACTAACTGACGGGTAAGATTTCCCTTCAAATCCAACTCAGTTTTCCTTGAGCTCAGAAAGGTTGGATTTGCTAAAGTTGCCCAGCTCTATCCAGGTGACAGAAGATGGGAGCAGCATGATCCTTCCAAGGGGGGCTGCTTTAGTGCTAGGTGGTATGAGAGGACACCATCAAAGGAAAGGAAGGGTGGCCAGTCATCACAAATCATCCCTCCTACCACTCACTCCTCACTAGAATACCTTCTATGGTCTGAATGTTTGTGCCCCTCCTTCCCACACCACAATCCCTATGTTGAAAACTTAATGCCCAAGGTGACAGTATTAGGAGGTGGGGTTCTCTGGGTGGTGATTAGGTCATGAGAGCAGAACCTTCAAAAATGGGATTAGTGTCCTCATAAAAGAGGCCCTTTATGTGAGGATACAATTAGGAGTCTTGTGATCAGGTAGAGGGCCCTCACCAGAACATGACCATGCTGGTGCCTTGATTTTTGACTTTCAGCCTCCAAAACTGTGAAAAATAAATTTCTATTGTTTATAAACCACTCAGTCTTTGGTATTTCACTATAGCAACCCAAATGGACTAAGATATAAGGCAAAGAAAGAAGAACCAACAAAATAAACAGAGCCCATTTCAGGCCTTGTAGTCACATGGTGGCTTTAAAAATGAGTTTAAGGCAAGCAACTGAGTAGGCCCTAGGCTCCCATGCTTGCTTACCTTGCAGAGGATGAATCGGTCATTGTTTGGGTTCACTGGCTCATTCTGTTTGTATCTCATGACGTGGAAGAACAGCACAGACATGATCTCAGTAGCACTGCTGCATGATGTCAGGTGGCTGAAAGACAGACATGGCACAGGTCATTTCTGACAGGTGGCCCCCCAGAGACATGGTGCACAGAGAAACTTTTCAGCACATTGTCTCCTCAGACCAGCAGCAGTCAGTACTCCCAGCCCTGGAAGAATCCAATCAAGAGAAGGAGATGCAGGGCCACTGCCCCACAAACTCATAGCTTTTAAGAATGCTTTAAGGCCCAGTAACCTCACAACTTTTCCTCCTGTGGAGAGCAAGACCTCCAAGACCAGTTCCCTTCTATCAATGGAGCACCTGTGTATTTGGGACAAGTTTACCTGGTGACTCCATAAGCACTTGAACATTCTTTACTTGTTTAAATTCATCTGTGATATTAGTTAGAAATGCCACGAAGAAGAAATAAATCCATGCACATATGGTCAACTAACATTTGACAAGGGAACCAAGAACTCAATGGAGACAGGACAGTCTCTTCAATACATGGTGCTGGGAAAATTGGATATTCACATGTAAAAATAACGACACTACACCCCTATATTACAACACTCACAGAAATTAACTTGAAATGGATTAAGAGTTAAATATAGGACCAGAAACCATTAAACTCCTAGGAGAAAACACAGAATTAGGCTCTTTGACATGGGCCTTGGTAAGGAGTTTTCGGATATGACACCTAAATTTAATTAACAAAATAAAAAATAAACAAGTGAAATTACACCAAGCTAAAAAGCTTATGCATAAGAAAGGAAACCATCAACAAAATGAAAAAGACAACCTATCATATGGAAAAAAAATTGCAAACCACATATCTGATAAGGGGTTAATATTCAGAATATATAAAGAACTCATAACTCAATAGCAACCCCCCCAAATAATCCAATTAAAATGGCCAAAGGACATTAACAGACATTTTCCCAAAGATATTCAAATAGCCAACAGGTACATGAGAGCACCTTGTACCTGTTGGCCATTTGATGGGTCATATTGTAGTTCTATTTTAAAATTTTTGAGGGTTCTCCACATTGTTTTTTCATAGTGGCTGCACAGATTGACATTCCCATTAACAGTGAACAAGAGTTCTCTTTTCTCCACATCCTCACCAACACCTATCTTTTGTCTTTTTGATAACTATTCTAACATAATGGGAGGTGTCATCTCATTGTAGTTTTTATTTGCATTTCCTTGATGATTATGGACCTTCAGGGCACTATGCTAAGTGAAATAAGTCATATGTAAAAAGGCAAATACTATGTAATCTCACTTATATGTGAACTCTAAAAACAAATTAATAAAAAACATCATCAGATTTGTGGTTACTAGGGGTGGGGATTGAGGGAGGGAGAACTGAAGGTAGATGGTCAAAAGACACTAACTTCTAGTTATAAGGTAAATAAGTACCAGGGATGTAATGTACAACAACAATTTGACTACAGTTAACGCTGCTGTATAGTATATATATTTACAATTGTTAAGAATTGTTAACATCCTAACAGTTCTCATCACAAAAAAATAACAATTTTCCTTTCTTTTGTATCTGTATTAGATGATGGCTATTAACTAAATTTATTGTGGTAATCATCTCACAATATATGTAAGTCATATATGTAAGTCACCCCCTAAAGGGATGATTTGGATTTAAATGCTGTTAGAGATCCCTTGAAAAAATGCAAACCTGAATTAGAAAATATTTAACACAAATGAAAATAAAAACACAACACACCAAAATTTATGGGATACAGCAAAAGCAGTGCTAGGAGGGAAGTTTATAGCTGCAAATGCTTCCACTAAAAAGGAAAGATTTCAAATCAGAATCCTAATTTAGAAGTTTTCAAGCAGAAAAAAGAGCTAAATCCAAAACTACCAGAAAGAAAAAAATAATAAAAATTAGAGCATAAAGACTAGGAAACAAATAAACAAAAACAAAAGTTGGTTCCTTGAAAACATTAACCAAATTAACAAATCTTTAGCCACACTGATTAAAAAAATTAAATTAAATAAATTTGAAATTACTAATTTCACTTAAATGAAAATATGAGCATTACTACCAATTTTACAGAAATAAAAAGGACTACAAACAGTATTGTAAACAGTTAGACATCAATAAATGGGTTAATAAATGGGACTGCATCAAATTAAAAAGCTTCTGCACAGGTAAAGACACCACCATCAGGCTCAGTGGATTGAGCGCCGGCCTGTAAACTAAAGGGTCACTGGTTTGATTCCCAGTCAGGGCACGGTTTGCGAGCCAGGTCCCCAGTTGGGGGTGCAGGAGGCAACCACACATTGATGTTTCTCTCTCTTTTTTTCTCCCTCTGTTCCCCTCTTTCTAAAAATAAGTAAATAAAATCTTAAAAAAGAAACCATCACAATGAAAAGGGAACCAACTGTATGGAAGAACATAATTGCCCATGATACATCTGATAAGGGTTTAATTTCCAAAATATATAAAGAACTTACACAACTCAATGCCAGGAAGACAAACAATTCAACTTAAAAACAGCAAAGGTCCTGAATAGACACTTCTCCAAGGAGGACAGACAGACATATGAAAAAATCCTCAATATCACTAACCATCAGAGAATTGCAAATTGAAACTACAATGAGATATCACCTCACACCTGTCAGAATGGCTATCATTAAAAAATTAACAAAAAACAAGTGGTGACGAGAAAGTGGAGAAAAGTGAACTCTTGTGCATTGTTTGTTGGTGGAATGCAGATTGGTGCAGTCACTGGAAAACAGAATGGAGTTTCCTCAGAAAATTAAAAATGGAATTGCTTTGACCCAGCGATGCTACTTCTGGGAATATATCCTAAGAAACCCAAAACACCAGTCAGAAAGAATATATGCACCCCTATGTTCACAGCATCGTTATTTACAATAGCCAAGATCTGGAAACTCCCCAAGTGCCCATCTTTTACAGAACAGAATACGTACTACTTGGTCATAAAAAAGAAGGAACTTTTACTCTTTATGGCAGCATGGATGGACCTGGAGACCATTATGCTAAGTGAAATAAGCCAGTAAGTGAAAGACAAATACCATATGATCTCACTTATATGTAGAATTTTATGAACAAAAAACTAACAAGCAAAATATTAACAGAATCAGAGGCATAGAAATATGGAACACACTGATAGCTGTGGGAGGGGAGGAAGGTGAAGGGATTAGCCAAAGAACATACATGCATCACACATGGACATGGACAATGGTGTGGGAATTGCCTGAGAGAGTAGGGGGGCAAAGGTGAAAAGCTAGGACAACTGTAATAGCATAAACAATAAAATATAATTTAAAAAGTGAATTAACCTGGAAGAAATTTCTAGAATCAGAAAACCCAAGACTGTATCATGAAGATATAGAAAACTGGAATAAACCCCATAACTAACAAGGAGATTGAATCAGCAGTCAAAAACTTCCCTGACAAAGAAAAGCTCTGGACCTGATATAAAGAATTAACATCAAGCCTTAGAGTCTTCTAAAACAGGGCTCCCCAACCTTTACGCTGCGGACCAGTACTGGCCCAAGTCCTGTTAGGAACCTGGCCGCACAGCAGAGCTCTGATTCTGTCTCCTCCCCACCGCCACCCATTCCGTGGAAAAATGGTCTTCCACAAGATCTGTCCCTACTGCCAAAACGGTTGGGGACTGCTGTGCTAAAAAAAATGGAGGGAAACACTTTGAAGCTCATCCTAGAGCCAGCATTGCCCTTACACTAAAATCAGACTAATACCTTACAAGACTAATACCTTACAGTACCCTGGCTGGTTTGGCTCAGTGGATTGAGCGTCGGCCTGCGAGCTAAGTGTCGCTGGTTCGATCTTCCAGTCAGGGCACATCAGAGAAGGAAAACTCTGACTCCAAAAAACCTCCACTGCCTTGCGGCATACCTCTTCAGGGGAAAGGCTAAGGGAGTAAACCCCGACAGAAAATCCGGAGCCGGAGTCCCTAAGGCGGTTTGACGTTGTAGTCAACACCGGCAACTCCTGCGGCGCACCTGAAGCCAAGCTGTATTGACTCCGTCTTTCCCTTGGACCCTTCAGCTGCGAAGAGAGGGGGGGTCTGCTGCATGGGCAACAGCAGACCCTCCATATCACCCTGCCCAGGCTCTGTAGCTTCAGCTTCACTGGAGAGGACACTCCAGCGTCATCGCAAGATGTCGATTTAACACGGGAGGAGACAGATACCGTGTCACTCCCGAGTCGGACTGCACAGCCATTCTCGGCGGTGCAGATAGACTCTTAAGAAGGTACACCATCATCTCTCGAGACGGACGGCTGCTGACGACGACGATAGCATAGCTTTCTTAATACTGTGATAAAATACGCAAAACAAACTTCACCATTGTAACCATTTTAAAGAGTGTGATTCGGCAGCCATTCACTTGCTCCACCAACCATTTTACTTCCACCGCCAGGTACTTCACTACCTCATTCGTATCACTACCTCCGCCCTGTTGTCAACCATGACAGCATATAGTTCCAGAACTCTTTGATAACCCCAAAACTAGATCCTGGACTCACATACAGAAGCAGTCCTCTTTGAATTAATAACAAGATAGAAAATATAAAGATATTAAATAATTTTGAATAATGTTAAATATGTAAATTAAAAATATTCAAAATACATTGAACTGGGCGAGCGGAGGGAGCCGTGCGCGGAGGAAGCCATACACGGAGGGAGCCACGCGCGGAGGGAGCCAAAGCGGAGGTCTTATAACGGTGCAGAGCACACTCGACGCCATTTTCTCTGCAGTTGGTGACGAGGTTGCTGCTATGGAAGAAGATGAGGAGAGTATTGACATGGGCGAGGAAGCTAGGCCTGACCTGTATACTTTGCAGGTGCTACGGAACCTGGCCAATCGCTTGCGCATCCGCGTCATCAGGACCACGTGTGCCTCAGGCTCCGGGTAAGGCATCTTCATCGAAGCTGAGTTGGCGCCAAGCAGCAGGCCCAGAGGCGATGAGGGGCATGAGGTGAAGGGAACCGTTGGAGCTGAGTAGGCTTGGTCGTAGAGGCCCAATTTTGGGCCACTGGGGCTTGGGTTCTACCCTCAGACGCCAGCTAAGTGTGGCCACCGCTGGCTCACTTGGTAGCCAGCCACGTGCTCAGGGACTCGCGCATCACCCTTCGTTGCCTTGCTGGTGGTCCCTGGTACAAACGTGGGCCCGCAGGCTGGCAGGGGCCGGAGAGGGCAGTCTCAGGGATTGGATCAGGCTAACGTGGGAGTGGGAGGGCCTCGAGTTTTCTGTGTAAGTGGTGGCCCTCAACACCAGGGCCCCAAAACCTAGGGCATGGGAATTTAAAGAAAGCAAGCCTAGCCTGATGGGTGAGGCTCAGTTACTTAGGCATCATCCCAGAAGCGAAAGGCACCCGCCACCCCCACACCCCCATACCCGCACCCCCCGACCCCCACCCCCAACCTATTGGATTCCGGGTCAGGGCAAATTAGCCTAGGTTGCAGGTTCTGTCCCTGGTCAGGGCGCATAGGAGAGACAACGAGGCAATGCTTCTCTCTGAGATGCTTTTCTCTCTGCCTTCCTTTCTCTCTAAAAATAAATGAAATCTTTAAAAAAAGAAATAAAGCCTAAAAGGGGGGCTGTTGGGTCTGCTAGTATTTCCTGAAGGGTATTTGCATCTGTGGTCTTAGAGATGTTAGAAGTTTTCTTGTAAGGTCGTCGTCAGCAGCCGTCCGTCTCGAGAGACGTTGGTGTAGCTTCTTAAGAGTCTATCTGCACCGCCGAGAATGGCTGTGCAGTCCGACTCGGGAGTGACACGGTATCTGTCTCCTCCCGTGTTGAATCGACATCTTGCGATGACGCTGGAGTGTCCTCTCCAGTGAAGCTGAAGCTACAGAGCCTGGGCAGGGTGATATGGAGGGTCTGCTGTTGCCCATGCAGCAGACCCCCCCTCTCTTCGCAGCTGAAGGGTCCAAGGGAAAGACGGAGTCAATACAGCTTGGCTTCAGGTGCGCCGCAGGAGTTGCCGGTGTTGACTACAACGTCAAACCGCCTTAGGGACTCCGGCTCCGGATTTTCTGTCGGGGTTTACTCCCTTAGCCTTTCCCCTGAAGAGGTATGCCGCAAGGCAGTGGAGGTTTTTTGGAGTCAGAGTTTTCCCTCTCTGATGTGCCCTGACTGGAAGATCGAACCAGCGACACTTAGCTCGCAGGCCGACGCTCAATCCACTGAGCCAAACCAGCCAGGGTAAAGCTATGCTGTAATTTTACAATTTTCCAGCACCCCTCCTCACACCCCATAGCAGCCCAGCTCCCAGGTCAGCTTCTCAGCACATAAGGCGGACTGAGGGTTTCGAGACACCATGGTGTCTCTGCGCTGACCGTTCTTTCTAGAATCTTCGGTATAGAAAGACCCGTGTGAGTGTTTAGATGGCATTAGTCCAATGCTGACGAGCAGCCTTCCCCGGGATCCTGACTTGTGGGAGCTCCCGTTGTCTTTCTGTATGAAAGTTCCCATCTGTACCAACGCCACACCATGTAGTCTCGGAGAGTTCATCTCTGATTTTGAACGGTCCACCAGAACCAGCCTTGTTCTCAGCGGCATCTTTTCCACGACACTATACCTAAGTTCTACCACTGGTAAGCATCTTCAAAACTGCTGAGCTGCTGAGAGCCCTAAGTGTCTCTGAATGCAGCTAGATGTTCACGTTCATGCTTGGTTAAAGGGTAGTGCATTGGAATTTTTCATCGATACTCCTGATTGCTCAAGAAAAACCCTGCCCCTATGTCTGCTCCTACTTCCACACTGGATATCCTTAGCCTTTTGAATGTGTGGTATTCTGATGGATTAGAAAATCATACTTAATTATCGCTTTACGTTTGCCCGACTTCCTTGCAGTTGCACGTTTATCGTATGTTTATTGCCATTCGTAGTCTGTCCTTTCTGAATTGTTTGTTGCTATCCTCTACTGTTTTTATATTGGATTATTTTTCCTTAGCTTCCTAATATGTAGGACTTCTTTGTGTTGATTAGCTTTTTATCTATTAAAGATATTGCAAATCTTTTTTTCTCAATCTACTGCTTTAAAAAAATGTTGAAATACTCTATTTTTAAAAAGAAGCAAGTGTGAACCAAAACCTAACTTTATACTTTCCTCTCTACAAGAGTGTTTTAAAACACTTATGTGTGGTAAAATATGTAAAACTTTTGCTTCATGACATTTTGGTTTGAGTCATTTAGAAAGATATTCTCCACACAAAATTATAAAACTATTTCTATTATGCCCTCCTAATACTTTTATAGTTTCATTTTTATATTTAGTTTTTATTCTCTAAACTTTATTACTGCATATTAATATCAGGAAAGAAATAGCCAATTCTCTCAAGACCATATTTATTATCCTACTTCAAAAATTTCTTAGCTTTAACCCTGGCTGGTGTGGTTCAGTGGATTGAGCGTTGGCCTGCGAAACAAGTGTCGCTGGTTTGATTCCCAGTCAGGGCACATGACTAGGTTGCACGTCAGGTCCCCAGTTGGGGGTACGAGTGAGAGGCAACCACACAGTGATGTTTCTCTCCCTCTCTTTCTCCTTTCCCCTCTCTCTAAAAATAAAATAAACAAACAAATAAATAAATTGTTTAAAAAAATTTCTTAGCTTTTTTTGTTTTTGTTTTTCTCCCAAATAAGTCTTAAAATAAGCTCTTTTAAGACTCATAAGACATTTCCATTGGGTTTTTAATTGTGATTTTATTGAATTTATAGGTTAATATGTAGAGGGCTGACATTTACAGTACTGAATCGTCTCAAGAATATGGTATATATAGCCATTGATAATCACATCTTATTAACATTCTATTTTAAATTTTCTATTTAATTTGATATCTTGTTTCTTTTTCTTCCTCCTTTCCTTCCTTTTTTGGATTAATCAAGTTCCATTTTATGTCTCCCTTTGATTATTTGGATGTTATGTACCTGGTTTTCCCTAATGGTTACCTTTAATTTTTTTCACCAACATTTTTCTCTCAATTTTGTGTTTCATGTGATATCTATAAAATTTCCCAATAGAACGAGTCATTAGCAAACTTGAATTTTCCCTGTTTCCTTTTTTCTTTTCAACAATTATTTAGTTCTTTCATTTATCGATGGTACATATGAACATAGTTTAAAGCAGGGGTCAGCAAACTTCTTCTGTAAAGAGCCAAATGGTAAATATTTGTGGCCACAGGATCTCTGTTGCAGGTACTCAACTCTGTCATTGTGGCGGCACAAATGCAACCATGGACAATATGTAAATGAACAAGAGTGGCTGTGTGCCAATCACATTGTTTATATGGACATTTAAATTTGAATCTCATGTAATTTTAACATGTCAAAAATATTCCTTCTAATTTTCTCAACCATTTAAAAGTGTAAAAACCATTCTTAGCTCACACCTGTACAAAACCAGGCCACAATTTGCCAACCCTTGGTCCAAATAGTTAAATGTTTCTATGAGATTTATGACAGAAAAAAGAGCAATCTCTGACTTGTACCCATCCAGTCATCCACTCTCCAGAATTAACCATTTTCTACCTTTTTAGCTGTTTCTTTTGGCATTTACCTCCATTCTCTAAAAAAAATGTTTGTAGTACTATTTCCTTTTTATATGTATTTTAGAAATTATTGAATGGCTTCTTGTTATAAAGGACAATGATATAGCTCTTTCATTCCCTGACTCCCATTCTTCCAGTACAGAAGACAATGATTTTGGCTAGATCATTTCTTGGTGTTAACATTATCAAGTTCATGAAAACACTGGTCACATCTGAGTCATGACTCTGATGACATTTCCTTTCTCTCCCAATGTTTTGTTTTTCTTAGAGTTAACACTTGTCTCCCCCAATCCCTGTGTTGCCTGTTCTCTGCTGTATAGGTCAGCACTTCTGCCAACTGTCTGTATCTCCTCACTAGCTGGTTAAAGATGTCTGGCATTTCATTAATTTCATTCCCTTGGAGTGTTCTCTCTTGGAACCTTTGGACTTGCCCTCCAAGCCCACTGCCCAGCCACCAGCCTAGGTTCCCATGCCATTATCCTGGAGATTGCATTTGCCTCTTTTTTGGCTTGGGGCCCCTGTTTCATAGATTCTGTCTCTACCTCTTTCTGAGGTTCTTCTCCAGTTTTGGTGGAGCACCTTCTCCGGTAGCTTCCAGAGAAAGAATGTGGATAAGGTAAATACACGAGTACTTTCATGTCGAAAATGTCTTTAGTTTGGATATAGAATTCTAGGTTGGAAAATCATTTCCCCCCAAATTTAGAAGGCATTAGTTCATTGTTTCCTAGTTCCTAGTGCTTTGCTAAAATGTTTGAAGATATTAAGACTTCTGATTCTTTTAATGTGACCTATTTTTTCTCTCTGACAGTTATTCTCTCAGAATATTGATGATATTATTCAACTCTCTTCTGGATTCCATTGATGTCATTGAGAAGTCAGCTCTCAGTCTAAAAGTCATGGTTTTAAAGGTATCAGCTTTTTAAATCTGGCTGATTTTAAGATCTTACGTCTAGGTAGATCTATTTCTGTTCTTCTTGTTTGAGATGTATTGGACTTCTTGAATTTGTTGATATGTGTCTTTTATCAGTTCTGGAAAGTTCTTAGTGGCTATCTCTTAAAGTCCTGCCACTGCCTCATTCTGTCTTCTCTCTGTAGGATTGCAGTTAGATTTTTGTTAGATTTTCTAACTCTATCTTCCATGTTTTCTATTTTTCAATTTTTTGAAAAATTCTATTTCTTTGTGCCTCTGTGCTTCTGTGCTTTCTTTGGCTGTTTTACAATTTACTAACTTTACAGCCACTTCTAAGCCACTGTTAAATCCATCTATTGAACATTTTTAAACTTTTAAAAGTTGTGGATTCTGACATATATACATAAAGGTGAGGTGGGCTGCCTCCAATGCCCTGGCTCAGTGGGAACTCCCTGTCCAGCAGAGGTTTCAGGATCATGGATGAGAGAGAACAGAATTACCCAGACACTGTCTTTTGTCTAGGAGGAGGAGAGGTGGCAAATCTCGCTAGTGGAGAAGAGCCCTGAATTTTCCCTCCTAGTCCCTTTTATTGAGGAGGGGATTTGGGAGATACAAAGTCAAGATTCATAAATCATCAATTAGCATCAGACTCTTGGGTTACAGTTGACAGTTACTGATTACAGATATCAATGTAAAGAACACAGTGACCATCCTGTGTCAGGGTCTCTGTTAAACATCCCTGCGCCAGACTGACATCAGGTGCAAGGCTTCATACGTTTTTTTCTACTCGTTGTTTATAGTTAACTAAGAGATAAGAAAAGCAGAGCAAGCTTTAAAGCATAATATGCATTTTTAAAATCCAATTCCCATGGGGATCCTCTGAGTGGTCTTCAAGTCATACCTGCTTCTGAACTTCCCGGTTTTCTGATCAAGTCTTACAGACCTAGGGGCCTGGATCGCAGCTTGGGCTACAGTTCCCAAAACCAGACAGAGTGGTCCTCTACATAAAGGTACAGAAAACATCAGCATATAGTTCAGGAAATAATGATAATGTGAACATACATTTAACTAGTACTCAGATCAAGCACCCTGGCCTCCACTTGTCTCTCCCAATCCCCATCTTCTTCTCCCATCCTAATGGGAACCACTACCCTGACATTTATGCTGCCAACATACATGCTTTTCTTTATAGCTTTACTGCCTGTGTATACTTCCCTGAACAACATAATTTTGTTTTGCCTGATCTTGAACTTTATATGAATGGAACCATATATAGTATTGATTCTTTTATGTTTGGCCTCTTTCATTGAACATTATGCTTGTTCATTCATGTTTTCAAGGTTGTAGTTCATTTTTCATTGCTGTATAGTAGTATATTGTTGAATATATTACAGTTCACTTACATATTCTATTATCAGTGGGCATGTGGATTGTTTATAGCAGTTGGTTATAGGGAACATTAGTGTCCATCTCTCCCAAGGACATACCTAGGAATGCAGTTGCTGGACCATTTGGTATGCATGCCTTCAACTTTACAATATTACCAAGTGCTTTTCCAGTTGCTTTTCCAAAGTGTTTGTACCAGTTGCTATCCCACCAGGAATGACTGAAAGTTTCTGTTGTTCCATATCTTGGTCAACATTTATTATTGTTAGTCTAAGTTCTGCCAATCTGCCAGGTACATAGTGGTATCTCATTGTGTTTTTTTTAATTGAAGTATAATTTGCATACAATAAATACACAGAACCTAGCTATCTACTACAATGTAATCACTCCTGACTTGGCACTGGGAGAGCATTTTTAGATCAAAAACAGTCATGAAGGCACTTATGTTTACAAAGTAGAAATGGAACAGAGGCTCTACCTGTTCAGACCCCACTGACCTCTTCTAGTTCACCATCATTCACTCTTAACCTAGCCCCCTATGTTCCAGCTATGTTGCTATGGCCATCTTTATTTTAGACATGAGAAAACTGACCTTCTGAGCAGTTCATTAAATTGCCCAAGGTAGAGTGGTAGAGTCAGGATTTGAACTGGGTTTTGTCTTAAAGGCAGTGTTTTTTCTGTTATCTTTTTTTCTGTCATCTTGATTGGCCTTCTGCACTCTCAGCTGCTCTAAGAGGTAGAGGATGCGGTGCTTGATACTATCCTGTAAGTGTCACAATAGAATTTTTCACTGTGGACTATGAGCTCTTTGAGAGCAAGGAATGTGTCTGGCTTCTGTACCACATGGTATGCAATCAGGAAATATGTGTTGAATGAATGATTGGGTAAAGGAACAAACCTGTTAGGTTGCTAAGCTCTCTGCCTATGTCTTCTGTCTGCCTGGCAGTAGCAATACAGCAAGGTGTATGGCTTAATGGGAATAAGTTTATTCCATACTTTACAAAAACAGTTTTTAATAAAATGAGATGCACAATTGGTAATTCTTGGAAGTGAGGAAGCCCAAGAACAGAAGAGGTAGGTATGGAGGGGAAAGTCTAGCCATCTGGGGGTCATAGTGAGGTACACCCATAAAAGAAGTCAGGTGCTGGAAAGGAGGGGAGGGGGGTTGGGAAGGTGAACTCGACTTCTCTGGTCTGTGTTGGGCCCATCTTGAATGCATAAATCTTGCATATATAAATATCTGTGCATACATGTAAGTATTTTTATAGAGTGAGGCGATAACATGTTCAATTCTGCTACAGTTATAGAAAAGTACTTTTTTTTTTTTTTTTCCAATTCAGGCAGAATACACCAAAAGCCCAAGTGCAACCCTCCTCTCCAACATCCCCTCGGTCAGGTCCTTGTCATTCAGTGAGGACGGCCCCCCAGTGGCCACTCCAGCCTCTTGAATGGAGAGATGGCCCGGAACTTACAGGATAGTATCAAGCACCGCATCCTCTACCTCTTAGAGCAGCTGAGAGTGGAGAAGGCCAGTCAAGATGAGAACCCTGTGGGCTACCTCAAGCTGGTGTTCAAAGCCGGCCGGCACCAGGCCCCTCACATCCAGCAGGCCTTCGAGAAGGTGAACCAGTGTGCCTCTGCCACCATCGCCCAGATCGAGTGAAGGCTCCATCAGTGTTACCAGCAGCTGCAGGAGCTGGAGGAGGACTGCTGGTCCAAGAGCTTGGTGCTGAAGGTGGAAAGCAGCCTGGACAACTGCCAGCAACCAAGTGAGAAGGCCCCATTTTTGGAGCCCCCCAAGCTGGGTGGGAAAGACTGCTTGTCCACCAACCGGTCCAACAGACGCTTCCCTCTGGAGAGTCACTTCCCAACCTTAGAGAAGGGGAAGTCCTCAGAGAGAAAGCGAACCTTGCAATTGCAGAAGGTGAAGGAAAAGTTGAAAGACATCAAGAAGTTCTACCTTAGCCTCCAGGTATTCTATCAGAACATAAAGAAGAGGTATCTGATGGATGTGCAGGTGTTGCTGGAGTCCCTTAAAGAGAAGAAATGTAGGTGAGGTGGGACCCCTTCTGCTGCCTTGGCTCTGGGAACAGATGCCAGGACTGTCTGTAGGAAGGTGAAGGGGAGCAGGGGAAAGGGGAACGAACAGCTCAGCATTCCTCTTGGAGACTGCTCCCCCTTGCTCACCACCCCCCCCCCGGTCCTCTACTGGCAAATGAGGCTCTAGCTCCAGACCCCACCATGTGGTACTGCAGCTTCAGCTCTAACTGGAATGGCAGAAGACAGATGAGGTGGCGGTCAGCCCAGTGGATGCCCATCATCAGTTAGGGAGGCATTTTGTCATCCTGTCTGCTGAAATGGTGTATAGGCAGGGCTGGAATCATCTTGCGAGCCCTGATATCTTCACCTGGGGCACAATGGGATATTTATTCTGAAAATGACTGCCTTCTGGGGAATGCTTTCTCCCTACCATGCAGTGGGTTCATTTTATTTTCATATAAGGCAATACTAAGTCCATCCCCCGAAAAGGCAAACTCAAAGGACTTCCTCCATTCCTATTTGATCACTTCTCAGGGTCCCACTGGCCCTCAAAGGTGCCACACTCCCTCCTTTGATCCCTGCAGTCTTCATTAACTCTAATCCTTTCTCTCTGCTAGAATGAACCTTGTTCATTTCTATATTCTTCATGTCTAAAAATGTGCCTGCCATTTGTAGGTAATCAATAAATATTTGTTAAATAAGTGGGGAAAAGAGGGAAGGAAGGATTCATTTAGATGAGCCAAGGTTCTCAGCATTTTCATGAAAGCAAGAATTCTGCAGTCCATTTAGTCTGTTTTCATGGGGAAGCCTTACCAGAATTTGCACTGCTTGACAATTCTATAAGGGGCCATTCAAGTTTTATGAGGCAACCCATTGTCAAGTAAGATAACCAGTCAGAAATCCAGGTTTCCTTTGGGGAGGCAATCTTCATAGGACATGGCAACACAACCTAAAATCTTGGCACTTTTAAAAAAACAAATCCTCACCCAACGATATGTTTATTGATATTATAGAGGAAGTAAGAGAAAGAGAAACATGGTTGTGAGAGAAACATTGATTGGTTGCCTCCCATACGCGCTGTGACTGGGGATCGAACTTGCAACATAGGTATGTGCCCCTGACCCGGGATCGAACCCACAACCTTTTTTTTGGTATATGGGCCAGCGCTCCAACCAACTGAGCCATCCAGCCAGGGCAGTCTTGGCACTCTTAAAGACCCCTTTGTCAAAATAGCATTTCCAAGGTTGCATTTATGTAAAGCAAGACTAGAATTTGATGGCAGTCATACATACCTTCATACATTTCCATACTGCCCAGGCCAATGGGACTGTTGTGCTTAGGTAAACTCTTAACCCCTTAAGCGTATCAGAATCTGCCAGCTGTGCGGGGAGTAGGGTAACCTACCTCCTGCCAGACTCTGAATTCCACAAGCTTGCACTGCTGAGCTAGTCCCGCCTACGTTGGACTGTGACATGAGTGTGAAATAAACTTTAATTGTGTCCAGCCACTGATATTTTTCTGGTTGTTAGCTACAACAGTTAGCTTATTCTGATTAATATACATTAGAAGCAAAAAAGCAGGTCTGTAGGACTTAGAGTTACCAAGAGAAATGGAGAATGGGCTGAAGATGATTTTACATAACAACAGTGACTACAGGGAGCACCTAGCATTATTCACCTGTAGTGTTCAGACACCCACTTTACAGATGGGGAGACAGAATCTCAGAGAGGCACAAGCAAGCCACACAGCTAGGAAGTGCAGCCCTAAGAGCATGTCAGCGTGTCCTGGCCTGGCTGTGTGGCTTCCTAAGCTAGGTGTGTATGTGTGTGTGGGGGAACAATATTAATTGCATTAAAAAAAAATATATATATATATATATATTTCCTTCAAGTCTTTTAAAAACTTTTATGTGAGCTAGATGCAGACATAGAAAAGGGCATGTAACATATGTATTCAACTCAATGAAGTGTCACTCAGTCTCCATGCCTGTGAATTTACCACCCAGGCCCCTGTGATTGTTATATCTTCTCTAGTGCATGATGAACTGAGCTTTCAAACTCAAAAGTCTTATGACACTTCTCACAGGTAAAATCTGTTTGTGTTCAGGAGGGCTTTCTTTTTTTATTTTTTAATTGAGATGAAATTCACAAAACATAAAATTATCTGTCTTAAAGTGTATAATTCAGTGATAGTACATTCACAATGTTGTGAAACCATCACCTCTATCTAGTTCCAGAACATTTTCATCACTCAAGAAAGAGACCCCATCACCGCCCCCCTCCTCGAGCCCTTGGTACCACCAATCTGTTTTGTATTTCTATGGATTTGTCTATTCTGACATTTTGTGTAAATGGAATCATACGGTATGCTGTTTTTGTGTCTGGCTTCTTTAACTCAGTGTAATAAATTTAGAGATTCATCCAAGTTGTGTGTAGGAGCAGTTCACTCCTTGCTCAGCAGTATTCTATTGTATGAATGCAACAGACTTTGTTTACAGATTCATCTGCTGCCAGTTGGGGCTGTTATGAATAAGGCT
Organism: Furipterus horrens; assembly: GCF_987537825.1. NCBI lineage: Eukaryota > Metazoa > Chordata > Mammalia > Chiroptera > Furipteridae > Furipterus > Furipterus horrens. The sequence goes on along the minus strand of NW_028327187.1, from coordinate 75,032,216 downwards.
GCTCTGAATGTTCTGGTACAAGTCTTTTTGTGAACATACAAGGTGGGGACAAAAGTAGGTTTACAGTTCATATGGAAAATAATACAATCATTAGTAAACAATAATACAAGAATAAACTCTGTGTTTTGCATACTCACAACTGTAAACCTACTTTTGCCCAACCCTATATACTTTTATATGTGGAATAATAGGGTAGATGATCAGAGAAGGAAAACTCTGACTCCAAAAAAACCTCCGCTGCCTTGCGGCATACCTCTTCAGGGGAAAGGCTAAGGGAGTAAACCCCGACAGAAAATCCGGAGCCGGAGTCCCTAAGGCGGTTTGACGTTGTAGTCAACACCGGCAACTCCTGCGGCGCACCTGAAGCCAAGCTGTATTGACTCCGTCTTTCCCTTGGACCCTTCAGCTGCGAAGAGAGGGGGGGTCTGCTGCATGGGCAACAGCAGACCCTCCATATCACCCTGCCCAGGCTCTGTAGCTTCACATAAGAAGCTACACCATCGTCTCTCGAGACAGACGGCTGCCGACGACGACGAATAGGGTAGATGTATGTTGAAACATTGATATGAGAAAGGAACATTGATTGGTTGTCTCCCACACACGCCCTGACTGGGGATTGAACCCACAGCTTAGGTATGTGCTAGGTATGTGCTCTGACTGGAAATTGAACCAGCAACCTTTTGGTTATGGGACAATGCTCCAACCAACTGAGTCACACCTGCCAGGGCTGTATGTTGAACTTTTAAAGAAACTGCCAAACTGTTTTTCAATATGGTTGTGCCATTTTATATTTTCACCAGGAATGTTGATCATTCCAGTTGCCCCACATTCTGGCCAACAATTGGTATTGTTAGTCTTTGAAATTTCAGCCTCTTAAATTCAGCCACAACTTGGTGGCCCCTGAATTCCAACTTGTGTCATCCTAGCCCAGGTTTTTGCAACCTCAGTGCTTTTGACATTTTGGACCAGATAAGTGTCGTCCTGTGCATTGTAAGATGTTGGCAAGCATCCCTGGTCTCTACCCACTAGATGCCAGGAGCACTCTGGAGGAGTTTCTAACAGAATGTTTATGTGTGAGAGATACATTGATCGGTTGCCTCTTGCATGCTCCCAGCTGGGGACCTGGATCACAACCCAGGCATGTGCCCTGACTGAGAATCAAACTGACAACCTTTCGGTTCTCAGGCCAGCACTCAATCCACTGAGCCACACCAGCCAGGGATGAAGGGGTTTCTTATAGCTATCATAACAGATTCCCCCAAACCTGGTGGCTTCAAACAACAAAAATTTATTCTGTCACAGTTATGGAGGTCAGAAGTCTGAAATCAGCTTTATTTGGCTGAAGTCAGTGTGTCAGCAGGGCCACACGCCCCCTGGAGGCTTTAGGGGAGAATCCATTTCTGGATTCTTCCAGCTTTTAGTTGGCTGCAGGCCTCCTTTGCTTGTGGCCACATCACTTCAGTCTTCAAGGTGAGCATCTTCACGTCTCTCTCTGTTTTGTCTTCACATGGCCTTCTTCACTGTGTGTAAGAGCTCCCTCTGTCTCTCTTATAAGGAAGTGTGTGAATGCAGTTAGGGCCCACACAGGCTCAAGAGGAGCTCCTCCATCCCTGCTGCATTCCCAGCCCTACCCCTGCTGCTTGATCCCCCACATCTGTTTCTCCATCTTAGATTTCTCATCCAAGTTGTAGGCCACTAGGTTCTAGCTCAGTTTGCCAAAAAGCCAATCCTTGGGTATAATCAAGAGTATAACCTTTTGCAACAACAATATAGTCCAAGACAGTTTGTGATGGAGAAGGTGGCCTTATTAGCTTTGGAAGATTTAGGGGGCATTTTGGTTGACTGGTCATCATTTTGTCTTTGTAAGAGCATTTTTCAGAGTGGCACATTTGCCTCTCTGACCGTAGGAGCTGGACAGAGAGGAGTCCTTGACTAAAAGAGAGACAGTGAGGAGAGTCAGCTGTGTTGCGGCCAGGACACTGCTGCCAGAGGGTAAGGAGGCAAGGGATGGGGAGACTGAGAGAATAATAGCCTTATGAATTAACACATTTTTATTCAACACATTTAAGAATATATTCATAAAGTTTTATAAATATATTAATGAAGAATCTATTCATTGCCTTTTATTCGTGAAGAATATATTTATGAAAATATGTTTGAACACAGTTAATATCTTGAATGTCCTCATGGCTGGATCTTTCATGGTAATAGAAAGACAATCATGGGGAATCTACTTTCAAGGTGGACACCCTGCCTCTTCTATGTGGGCAGTAACCTTGGCCATGTTGTCACTCTCTTCTGAAGAGGGAGCAGAACAGAGATTAATGGAATGTTGCCTGAAAAAATGTTATGAATTGTCTCTTGATGAGTTGACTTTCAATAAATGAGTATTCAGTTTACTAGTTGCCTGGGGGACATCTCCATGTGGGTATCACTCAAGTTCTTAAAGCAGGACCAAATTACCTCCTGGCCTCACATTCCCTATCTATACAACAACACCTTGGTTATGTTCTTTTGCATGTCAGAGCCACAGCCATCAGCCTGCTCCTTCATTGTCCTGTTCTCCATAGGGCACCAGGCTCCAGCCATTCTGTGTCTCCAGTGCTCTCCAGTACCTTTCCTCTTCCCCAGTGGCACTGTCCCTGGCTTGGATCAAACCTTCCTTAGCTCTTCCCTAAATCATGTTGCCCAAACGGGGAACATCAAAAATGTTTTAAATTATGAAACATTCCAAACCCAGGGGAAATGTAGAGAATAATGTGATCAACACTGTGTACCTACCTCTACCTCTGAGCTTTCTCAAAACTTCACATTTACCATTTTTGCTTCAAATCTTATTTTCTTTTTAAGAAATAAAACTTTATCCCTGGCTGGGTAGCTCAGCTGGTTAGAATGTTGTCCCTATATGCCAAGGTTGTGGGTTTGATCCCCAGTCAGGGCACATACAAGAATCACCCAATGAATAAATAAATGGAATAACAAATTCTCTCTCTCTCTCTCTCCCTCTTTCCCTCCCTCCCTTCCACACACACACATTCCTCTCTCTCTAAAACTCAATTTAAAATTTTAAAAAAGAAAGGAAACTTTAAGCAACTCACTTGAAGCTTTCTCATTACCCCTTTCCCTAGTCCCATCCCCTTTCTTCCCACCTGACTATCCTCATTGGCACTTATCTTTTTCATTCATGTTTTTATACTTTTACTACTTACAAATGTAGCCATAAACCACAGGTAGTGATGCTTTGTTTGTGCTTTTTAACAGCTCCACTGAGATATAGTTTACATGCCATAAAATGCACTGTTTTAAATGTACATTTTAATGATGTTCAGTACATTTACTGAGTTGTGCAACCATTACCACAATCCTATATTTGTTTTAATGATAGCTTTATTGGGATATAATTCACATACCAAAAATTCATCAATTTAAAGTGTACAATTCAGTAGTTTTTAGTATATTCACAGAGTTGTGCACCCATCACCACTACTTCATTGCAGACCCTAACATTGTCATCTCTCCAAAAAGAACCCCATACCCATTAGCAATTACTCTCCGCCTTCCCCTTTCCGAGCCACTGACATCCAGTATTCTATTTTCATCTTTCTGGATTGATCTTATTCCAGACACTTTGTATAAATGGAATCATACACTATGTGGTTTCTTGTGACTGTTCCATCTCTATAATCCACATATTTTTATGGGATAATTACTGCATGCCAAACACTGGTGCTGGGAATACATATGGAATTTAATAGCATACAGTGGTAATTTAGATTTTGATTTCTACAACTTCTAGTCTATCTCTATTTTGGTAAAGCTGTTACAAAAAGGGAATAACATATAGGAGATACATGACTACCACTGTGGGTGTGGCTGAGGGGCAGACCTGGAGGAGTAGGCTGGATTTGACTGGGACTGGGGGCGAGAGGAGGGAGGTGGATCCTGAACCCAAGTCTAGTCTTGATGTAGGACCACTTATTGCCAGCACAAGCTCTGAGGTGGGGTACTCAGGGAGTATTACCTTTTCTTTTGCTCTCAAGACAAGCGTTGATGGAAGAGCTGGTGAATGACCATCTGCAGGGGTACTTGGGTAATATTTACCATCTCAAATAGAATCTGGCCTGTGCTGAAGAGCAAATGGCCTATCTTTCCTATGAGAGGGCGAAGGAAATATGAGTGAGTTCCACATGGGGGAGCTTTTTGAGAAAGGGCCAGTGAGAAAGAAGGATGTAGGGATGGGGGAAGCAAAGGATGAGTGAATCTGTTCTGATAACCTCCAAACCAAGGAGAGACAGATCTTCAAGTTATACCCCTGCTGAGGGTTTAATGGCAACTCACACATTTTAGAGCTACTAGTGTCCTGTCTTTATGTTCATCCCCCCTCCCCCACCCCTTAGCTGATCTCGGAACTTGGGCACTACAGTTCTCATACTTGAGCATGCATCAGAACCACTTGCAGGGATGCTCATGAGTACCCAGGAGCTGCTGATGGTGCAGGGAACACCAGCTGGGAACCCCTGCTTTTTACCCTGGGGTGACAAACGTGGGTTAAGGATTTCCCTCTCCTGTGAAACATAGCATTACTCTCTTCCACACCTACACCTGTACTTGGTCAGCTCTCTCACAGCCAGGTTCTCAGTCTCAGGTCACATTGGATGAGGCCTGAGTCAGATGAGACCTTCACTGTTACTGGGAAATATGGACCCTCCCAAGATGGGGCCCTCAGCATGTATGTGCTCTAGGTTCTTGACTCCCCTCCTAAATCTTCAGTTCACTAACACTTGCTGTGCACACCTTAGGAACTCAAGTAAATGACTGCACTTCCCTTCTGACCTCTGGTGAGGGCATCATGTGTTTTTGTCACCTGCAGGAGGTCATGGAGACTTTCAAGAGTCCTTTATCCAAGCTTGAAACTCTACAGCAAGTGACTCAGCTGGAGAGAACAGAGAACCTCAGGAACCGTCTCCAGAAGTTTATGTTTCAGTTTCTGAACCTGTTACTCACACTGACCACCATCATCTTGGTCTTCATCTCTACTATGTGCACCTGCCCCTTTCTGCTGTTAAATTCACATCTGCACATGTGCACCATGCTCATGCCGATTGGGCTTGGGGCCCTGGCTTGGCAGAAGTGGCATGCCATCCCTGCCATGGACTGGCAGGCCTGGGTCACCTCCAGATGGAGACTGTATTCAAAGGACTCCTGGTCTCTATCAGATGGGTCTTAAAAGACCTGGGTTTGCTAGCTCTTCCCCCTTCCAGGTGTCAGGGCATCCAGCCAGCCCTCCCCTAACAGCCACTTCTTAGTTCTCTCTTTTGGATTTTATCAGCACCATGAGAGGTATGTGGATGTCCACCCACCTCACAGTTCCCTTTCTCACATCCTCCCATACCATCTGCAGACATGAGATTTGGAAAAGATTAAAGTCTCTGAAGTGCAGTACTGCTCTCCTCTCTAACCCCTTCATGCCCTCTTGTGACCCAGTGACTGAATACTCAGAGGCTCAGGTGCTCCCCTCTGTGACTTTGTTGTTTTCGGCAAAGAGAAACTACATTAATTTCACAGGAATGGAAAAGAGGGGATGGTGGGGTGGTGGCCAAAGCCCCAGTGAGTGGGACAGGGGTTACGTTTTCTGGTAGGAGGCAGATCTTTTTGTTGTTGGGGCTGGAAGAGACTCATGCAGGTGACACCGAAGAGACAGATGAGGCCTCTGTCTTGGAGGTGCTGGAGAGTTCAGAGCTATCATCCACTTTCTTCCCAAAGAGCTGCAGGATGCAGTTTCGAAACTGGCAGGACAGAAAATGTTATTCAGCAAAGCAGGAAGGGTTGGTGTGCTATGCTAAAGGTAATGCTTAGGGCATTTGGAGGAAAGTATTCTTTTTCATGTGGATGACTTTCAACACCTTCTCTTCTACCATTCAAAACCCTACTAAGTGAATGGAGGAAGACTCGGGTTGTTTCTTGCATGTAGAGATGGTCATTTTCTGACTATTTGGTTATCTAAGTCACCTCATTTAGCAGGTGATAGTGACTATTGTGGGTTATATTATACCCCGCCAAAAGACATGTTCAAATCCTAACACTTGGGGTCTGTGAATGTGACCTTATTTGGAAATAGTCTTTGCAGATATGATTAAGATATACTTTACCATGAGGTCATGCTAGAGTAGAGTGGACCCTGAGCTAATGACTGGTGTTCTCATAAGTAGAAGGACATTTGGACACAGACACACAGGCACAGAGGGAAAAAGTCCATGTGAAAGTGAAAGCAGAGGTCTGGGTGACTCATCTACAAACCAAGGAACAGCAAGTATCCACCAGAAGCTAAGATGGGGGTATGGAAGAGATTCTCCCCCAGAGCACTTAGAAGGAACCAACCCTGCTGACACCATGATCTCAGACTTCTGGCCTCCAGAACTGGGAGACAATATATTAAAGCAGTTTGTTATGGCACCCACCAGGGAACTCATACAGTGACCAAAGATGATGCCATCTAAGGGGCTCATGCATAGAGTGACCTGTCTTCAGAATGTCTGGGAAGAGGCATTTTAGTGAAAAGAAACATGATTGTCATCTTGTTTCTATTCCATCAATTTTGAGGCCAGGTGAGGACTAGGTAGACAATAGTTTAGCCACCACCTCATCTCTTTAGCCAAGAGAGTCTTCTGGCACCAGAAGGGACCTGTTCTTTGCTGTTTGACCCCTAAAGAGATCTGGGCCATATTCATTTCTCAAATTACGTCTCAGATCATCACTGAGCAAACCACAATGCTTTGAGAATGCAGACCAAATGTGTTTCCTATGTATTCCAGGCCTTATTCTTGACTACCTGCAGCTCCCTCCAAAATCAAAACTCTCAAAAATAAAAAACATTATTGTTGAACCCTGGCTGGTGTAGCTCAGTGGATTGAGTGCTGGCCTGCGAACCGAAACGTCACTGGTTTGATTCCTGGTCAGGGCACATGCCTGGGTTGTTGGCCAGGTCCCCAGCTGGGGGCATGCGAGAGGCAATCACATCAGTTTCTCTCCCTCTCTTTCACCCTCCCTTCCCCTATAAAATTAAATAAATAATATCTTTAAAAAAACATAACTGTTGAAATCGATAACTGAAGAAATGGGCTGAACAGCAGAATCAACTCAGCTGAAGAGCTGGCAGATGAGGCTAAGGAATTCATCTGACACATTAACTTAACATCTACCTACTGAGCACCCATTCTGTGCCAAACTGTGTCCTAAGGGCATCAGCAGGGATGTCCTCATGGATTTCCATTCCAAAAAGTTCTCTCAGAATGCAACAGGAAGGCATAACAATGTGAAAAGTGTGAAAGAAAAGTTTGAGAGCCTGGAGAGGTCCAGAAGTGCAGATATCTGTCAAGGAGGGGGAGAAAAGAAAGACACAAGCAAAGACAGTATTTGGCAAGCTAGTGTAGGATTCCACAAACAAAAGCAGGATCTAAAAAGAGATCCATGTGAAAGAGAGGAAACAGGGATCAGGGATAGAACTATATTCTGGGTATTGAGATGCCAGGAATGGAATTCTGGGGAATCAACTGTGGTACTGGTACTACTGAATATTTAAACATTACCAAAAGAACATGTGCTTAAGGAACTCAGCAGAGTCAGAGCCAGGCAGGAGAGGGCAGAGCCATGGGGCAACTGTAAAATGGAGGAGCAGAGAAGAGCCATTGGAAGGAATAGTCTGGATCTGGTGAAATAGGAGGTCCCTAAGGGGGTAGTATTTCTGACCACAGACCTTTGTGGTCACCATCAAATCACATCACAGATGCACCTTAATGAAGTGAATGTGATGGATTCAAGGAAGAATATGGCAATTACACTTGGAATATGATGAGCCTCAATAGTCACCTCTAATATACCAAGAAGTCTAGGAGTCATGGGCAGTTTGCTGTGGAGGCCCAATATACCAGCCCATGCTGGCTGCCATCTGGCAAGACTTTGGGCAGGACCACAGTATATCCCCCCTGAACTAATCTATAATGCCATGAAGGCCACAGGTCAGTGCAGCCAGGGAGGTCCTCATTTATGTCCTGGGCAGAGTTAGGGTTTGAAGATGGAAAGATGAAGGTTGAAAGAAAAGTTGTGCCAATAATGGCAAGAAATGAATACCTAGGGTAAATGTGGCCATGTTCAGGCAGTCCTTTGGTGTTTGATATCTAGGCTAGTCCAGAGGCCAACAGAAAGGAGAAGCTCGGCAGTACACAGGCAATTCAGGATATGCCCACCCTCAGGCAGAGACCAAAAAAGGATCCAGAGGGAGGGCTGCCTGGGGTTGGGTCAAGTGCTGAGACTTCTTAGGTCATTGTCCTGGAGGCCAGACAAGATTCCACATGGAAGCTATTATGGGGCTCTTCCAGGGTCTATTTCTAGTTTGCTCTGCTGACTTACCTGCCGATTCATAAAGACATAGATAATGGGGTTGTAGATAGTGGCACTTTTGGCAAAGTAGGCCGGCAGGGCAGCCACCAGAGGGTGGAAGGCATAGCCGGGGTGGGCAGCAGCAAAACATGCAAAGAATGTGTAGGGCCCCCAGCAGAGGCAGTATGCCAGGATCATCACCACCACCATGCGTGTCACCTCCTTTTCTGCCTTCTGGGTGGACTCGGATTCTTTTTGCTGCTTTGCCACCTGACAGAGACAGAGAGTAGTGCCAAGGGACAGTGAATGGGAGAGTCCCTCAGGGCTCTGAATCTTAAGGGACTCCATGTTCCTATTGCTTGGGCAGCAAGTCTGAGAGGCAGTGAGTGATGGGCAACTCAAGGAGTTGGGAGTCATGGGAAGTTGGGGAGCCATGGGGAGAAGGAGATGGGCCCACCTGCTACAGCACCTTGGCCAGCCAGCAGCCAGCTCCTATCTGAGTGAGTACATATCTGGCCTGGGGTGGTCTCATGCCAGAGTTGTACAGGCTTTGAGTTAGCACACAGCTAAACCTGGCTGAGAGGGCCCTGAGCTGGCTCCCATTAGGAGTTTGAGGAGGAATGAGCTAAGGGAGCTGTTCTTATAAGGCCTCACATGGTCCCTTATCAGCATGCCCCCTCCTGTGCTCAGGTCTGAAGGGTTGGGCAGGAGAAGGCACAGGGGCTGTCCACTCCCTGCTATGGGCAGGGACTGACGGCAGGCAGCTGAGTGGGCATGAGGGGAAACTGTGAGGACAGGCAACACGTTCTGGAGCCTGGGTTCCACAGCTTGGACCTAATGTGGCCTAAGCCATGGCTGGACACCTGTGGGAGCCAGCTAAATTGGTTCTGATCCCTGACCACCAATAGGGTGGGGGAGAGATAGGGGGGGAAATCACAGACTGAAGGTAATGAGATAAGGGGAGCTTATCTTGAGCCCATGGCCTCCACTCTAGAGAGAACTTATGAGCACATGCTAATCCGATTGTGGGCACAAGCAGCTTCATATAGGAAAGGCGTCACCCCAAAGAGCCTCTACCACCTGTGCCAAGCAGGATCCCAACAAGAGCAGATGGCACATCCAGATCAGGCTAATTGTGGCTTAAATAACTGATAAAGGGACAACTTTATAGTGTTCAGTAGACCACAAAGGGAGCACAGAGCTCTCAGCACCCCAGGACCCTATCTCACTCCTGTTTTGCTCTGATGTCCTGCAAGGGCTTCCCAGTGGTAGCCCAGCTTACGCAGGGAAGTGGGAGCATGGCTGTAGACAGGATCAGCTTCTCAGAGAGGAGGAGGGTGGAGAGTGGGCCTAGGGGGGCAGATAGCACCTGTGAATCCACTCTTTAGCCTGTCCCCAACAGCCCAGTGAAGGGGACAAGGGCCCTCTGGTGGCAGCCTTTTGAAAACACTTTGATTTTCAGGTTTCACTTGAGTATCAGGCTACCCCTGGAACCGTCCTCGGTCAGAAGGAATGTTGCTCTGCTTCTTTATTGGGCCCCTCCACTGGGGAGTGGGGGCAATCCCTTTCCATTCTATAAGGATAAGGACGAGGGAACCAGGGTTGTACCTGCAGTCCCAAAGAAATCACCAGATTCACATCTGGTTTGGGGGCAGGAAAGCAGACTGAGTGACCCTCTGTTTCTGCCAAGACATCCCTCCCTGGCCTTCATGTTCCTACCAGCCAGGGGTGAAGCCAGGAGTGCACGGGGGCTTACAGCTCGGATGGCCAGCCACACTTGGAGGTAGCAGAGCATGATGACACTGAGTGGGATGATGCAGCATGTGGTCATGAGGACAATCATGTATGATTGCACCCCAGGGTACCAGCTACCGCTGAACACGTCCGGGCCACATGAAGTCTTCAGGCCATGGGGCCAGTACCTGGATAGAAGGGCCAGCAGCTTGTCTCAATGCAGGCAAGGCAACCTGGGAGCCCCTAGCCCAGGCATGCCACTAACTTGGGTAGGGTTGTTGAATTTTTTTTTTTTTTTATTGAGGTGAAATTCACATTACATGAATTGACCATTTTTGAAGTGAAGTTAAGTGGCATTTAGCATATCCATTGCCACTATCTGGTTTCAGCACACTGTCATCCCCTTGATTACATCCCCTTCCTACAAAGGGGAGGGGGTAAGGCACTCTCTTGCCTTTTAAGAACACCTGTGAATACATGAATCATTTTTGTGGGGTCAACTAGATCAGCCCGTGGCCTGAAGTTGTAGGCATTTCTTCATGTGTTCCTGTAAGCAGCTCACACCTGGGAGAAACAGACCTTTCCAGAGGCTGGCTAGGATAAACTATATGATAAGCATGAGTTTGGTGGGTCATTAGGCATTATCATGCAAGTATAGGCTCACTTGGAGACCATGGGGCCTACCTCCATGTTGCAGCCAGCTAGATTCATGCATTCATAGACACAACCCTCGAAGGGTCTCAGGGAGAGTTGGGTCCATTCTCACTTGCGGGGCCGGGGAGACACAGAGACAGAAAGCTATTTGCTCCAAGGTCACAAAGGGAATCACGAGTCTGACCCTCCCCTCTCTGTCCTAACAAGCTGCCTTCCTGGCACCCTGGCATCCTTACCTGCTCCAACCAAAGATGGGTGGGGCTGTCCACACAGCAGCCCAGACCCAGGAGAAGGCGATGCCTGCGATGGCCAGCTTGGCATCAAATCTCACATTGCCAAAAGGCTTGCAGACCACCAGCCACCTCTCCCAGGAAATGATGGCCAGGGACCAGAGACCTGTGATCCCTGCAGGGGAGAGCAGACAGATGACGGCTTTGAACCTCTTATATCACTTCTTCCACATGGACCAGTTTTCCAAATGAAGAGGCACTCCCCAAATACCTGCAAAACTTCATTCTCCAAAGAGTGTTTTCAGATCCAGGGGGTACTGGGTCTCTTGGTCATTTATTTTTCTAACATCTGCTTTCCCATTTTTCCCCACTGGGCCTCTCTTTGCCCCCTCTGATTCGGCCTCTTGGTCCACCTTGCTTTCCCTCCTTCTTTTACTTGGTCACCAGCCTTTCCTCTGATGACATTGAAGTAACCCCCAATGGCCCTGTACACACCAGCATGACCCACTGATATGCTATTGTCCCAGCCAACAGCTGTGCCTCTCCCGCCAGCATGCACACGTTTCCTTAGGCCTTGGGAACCCTCCCCCCGATATGCCAACACCTTCTTCTGTTTGGCAGGTGGAGACAATGTCTCTTGTCTTGCTTAGACCCCAGAGGTCTGTGCACAGAATTCAGGGGTCCATGAACTGGGATGGGAAAAATGACATCTTTATTTTTACTAACCTTTAATGGACACTGGCATTTCCTTCCATTGTGAGTGTGGCAGCACTAGCAGTGCCTGTGAGTTGGTCACTTTACAGAAGTGGCAGACATTTCCAATATCACTATGTTCATTACTGGCCAGGTCCAGTTATTTGATACTTTTATGAAGAATAATGTCACTGCCCTGACTGGTGTGGCTCAGTGGGTTAGGCATTGTCCTACAAACTGAAAGGTCACCAGTTCGGTTCCCAATCAGGGCACATGCCTGGGTCGTGGGCCAGGTCTCTGGTTGGGGGCGTGTGAGAGGCAACTGATCGATGTTTCTCTCACACATCCATGTTTCTCTCCTTTTCTCCCTCCCTTACCTTTTCTAAGAAAATAAATCAATAAAATTTTTTTTAAAAGAATGTCACTAATTCTTCTAAAAGTACTTTTAATACTATTTATTTAATTATAATATAATTAAATTTATTATTATAATTTTAATACTAATATTTTAAATGAAGAACTGTGTTGATAATCACTGTTTAATACTTTGATAACTATTTCAATATCACTGTAATCCTTTGCAATCCTATGGATTGTGTGTACATTTGCAAACATTCTTCTGAGAAGGGGTCCAATGTTTCCTCTGAGGGCCAGGGAGTGGCTGTGGCACTGAAACTGGTTCGGAAGTGCTGGCATCATGTTAGCACCTACCTCATAAGGTTGTGGGAGGGTTCAATGTGTTCATTTAACAAGCCACCTTCCTTCCCTGATTTTACAGATGGAAAAATGGAGGCAGAGCAAAGTAATTAAAGTAATTCAGTTGAGTTCACACCACTAGTAATTCAAATCTGAGGCCAGGCTACCCCCTTCCCAAGTCCCTCCTATCTTAGTGTCTCTTTCTCTTTCTATTGTTCACCTCCTCAGAATCCAAATTGGAGATCAGTTTAGGCGCCAATGAGACAAGTTCATGTTGTATGTGGAAACTAAGAATCCAGGTTGGTTTTGACCAGGTAGCCCTGGGAAAGTTTAAAAATGGGACAGCAGATGCATGCTTCAGCTGGTTTGACAGTCAGGGGCCTGAAGACAGTCTGTGTGTGCTGAGTGCTGAGGCCCTTGGGCTCCTGTAGTCTCGAGTTGACTCCAAGAATGTAAACCTGCAGCCTTCCGTTCTCTCACAGGGGCGTGGTACAAGGGCTACTGGAAGGAACCTAGGCCTGCCTATCCTCCTCTTCCTCATTGAGCCCTAAGAAAGAAACTTGGCCTCACAGCAACCACCTCATCTCACCAAGTGCCCAACATGTGGCAGATTCAACTTCTGCTCTAGCTTCCTCGACATTCCTGTTAATGTGGCTTTGGCTCCCTTACTCAGACTCCCTTCTATCTTCCAGCCTCTTCCTGGGTATCCCCTTCCAGTCCTCTCTTCCCAAAATAAAGTCCCTGCATCAGAGCATGCCATCCCAAGCTTGACCATGTCTTGTCATCTCAGCAGTTGCTCACCAGTTGTCTGCCCACCCAACCACTGACTGAGCCCTGCTTTCCTTGGCCACCTTGCCCCAGCCCGCTTCTTGTTCTGCTGACTCAAGATTCAACTCTTCCACGATACAGTCCTTTTAGAGGACTGTTGGCACTGTGTAGTTACTATTTGAGGTAGGATCCCCTCTGGCCAAGACTTGGGAACACCTTGGGGCTGGGACGCTGTGTGCAGCATCCTATATGCCTGGTGCCAGCATAAAGCCCAGCACACGGGTACTTCTCAGTCAATGTTGACCTGGATAGAGCTGCGGCCCACAGAGATGTTAGTGATGGGGAAGGGAAAAGGGAATGTTTGCAAATGCACACATGATAAATTGTTTCCCTGGAAAAAAACCAACACAGGTGAGCTAAAAGGGAACACGTCCCTGATTTGGGTGGGAACTCTGTTCGGGGTGACCAGACCCTCCCCTTGCACATTGTTCTGGGGTCACGTGGTTCTATATCTGTCTCCACACATGCCAGCTGAATGGCTCCAAACTGGCTGGTTCCAGGCAGAACGTATCTCAGAGTAGGCACTCACGGTGTGTTGGACTGCACAGCCCCACCCCCTCACCTAAATGATGACCTTGGCCCAGTTTTCCCTGTAGGCCTGTCTCCAATGAAATATGTGCATTTCAGGCACACCTGGGGGGGTTTGCCATGTGAGTGTTTCATTTACATATAAAAGGCTGGGTCTCTTCTGAGCCTGGGCCTTCGGCTGGCTTACCACATAGGGAGACAGTGTAGCCCTCCAAGATGCACAGAGGGTGGCCCAGCACAAAGTAGCCATAGATCTGGTTCACAACACTGATGGTGCTAGCGATGATGGTCTCTGCCAGATCAGCAACTGCCAAGTTCACCAGGATCCAGTTCAGAGGATGGCGCAGCTTCTTGAACCTCATGGTGGCCACCAGTACAAGCCCATTAGTGAAGACAGATGCAACAACCACAAAGATCATCCAGGCACTGGTGAGGTGGTACACCCATCTGGGAGCAATATGGTAATTGGGGCCTTCAAAGGGGCCTGGAGGCAATAGGTACAGAGTAGATAGCAGTGTCACCCACCTGTACAGCTATACCCATCTCTCCCCTCCACGCCCTGCCCAAACCTCCCCTCAACGTTCCCACTCTCCTGCTTGCCATATTTGCAACTGGTTCTTTCCCTCTAGCTTTGCCCATTTGCAAACAACCTGCCCTGTTTTCTGTCTCTCAGGCCAGAGGACATAGCTGGGCGGACAGATGCATGTGCATCTTTGAACTTAACAAACTGAAACTCCTCATCATCTCTGATGAATAGCTCTGCCTCCTCTGGTTCACCATTGAGTGTGCTGGGCCAGCCCCCTGTAGTGCCATTGAGAGGCTTCTGCTCCCCTGAACCCCCTACACCTCTGCACTGTTTTCCTTGCGTACTTCATGTCTTTCTGTTGAATCTTCGCTCACACTCTCCCCTGCAACTGGGTCCTCTTACTTTCCATACCATAAAGTCCCCTTGGCTAGACTTCTGGCCAAGATGGGGGCCTAGACTGACACGCTCCATCTCCCTCCACAACTGAGAAGGACTACAACTACTGCAAAACCAGAAATAACCAGAAGTTCCAGAAAATAAAGCTACACGGAAGTCCAACGTATGAAGTTACAAACAAGTGGTGCTTGTCTGGATGGGTAGGAGGGGTGAGGCTGGAGCGGAGAGATCAAGCTGTGTTGGCGGTAGCAGCTGCAGCAATGGGCGGCAGAACTGTGGTAAGCACAGACACCCATATTTAAGGGGAGGCAAGAAGCACCTGGGAGCACCCCTAGCTGCAGACCAAACCTATCAGCTCGTGATTTCAATGCTGGGGAAGGCAGACCTCCATTGCCTCAGACTGTGAGGTCCAGAAGGTGTGGGGACGGAGGAGGAGGCTCCGGGTCTCTCAGCGGAGAGTGAATGGCAGGAATCCATCTTGGACCCCCACCCCCGCAGAAAACACCACAGCCTGGTGAGAAGGGTCACCCGGTTGTGATGAGTGCACGGTGCTCTGCTCCCTATAGCGTAGGAGGCATGACAGCCCCGCCCAAGAAGGGAGGGTAAACAAAAACTGTCAGGATGGCAGGGATCATGATAGAGATCCCAATCATGCAGCTGACCAAAAAGCAAATACATGATTTAACAGACCAACAGATAGATAATCTTTCCGAAGCTCAGTTCAGAGCTATAGTTATAAGACAGCTTAAAGAACTAACAGTGGGTCTTAATCAAGATGGGGAAGGAATGAAGGCTAATCCTGCTAAAATGAATGAAAACACATACAAAACAAGTGGTGAGGGAAGGAAAACCAGTGACTAAATCAACAAATTGGAACATAGGGAAGGAACAAACAGTCAACCAGTGCAGAAAGAGGAAACAAAAAGTGAGGAAAATGAGGAGAGGCTCAGAAACCTATCGGACAGCTATAAGCGGGCCAACATACAAATTATAGGGTTGCCAGAAGGTGAAGAAGAAAACTAGAAATTGAAAAATTATGTAAAAAAAATAATGAAGCAGAACTTCCCTAACTTGGGGAAGGAAATAGACTTATAGGTCCAGGAAGCACAGAGAGTTCCAAATAAACTGGACCCAGCAAGAACCACACCAAGACACATTATAATCAAAATGTCAAAAATTAAAGATAAAGAGAGAATCTTAAAAGCAGCAAGAGAGAAGAGAATTATGTACAAAGGGGTCCCAATTAGACTATCAGCTGATTTCTCAAAGGAGATTCTGCAGGCAAGAAGGGACTGGCAAGAAATATTCAAAGTAATGAAAAGCAAAAACCTACAGCCATGATTACTCTATCCAGTGAAGCTGTCATTCAGAATAGAAGGGCAAAGAAAGTGCTTCCAGGACAAAGTAAAACTGAAGGAGTTCATCAGATCCAAGCCACTGTTATATGAGATGTTAAAGAGAGTAGTTTAGAAGAAGGAGGATCAAAACTATGAACATTAAAATGAAAACTGTATCACAACAACCAACAACAGAAGCTAGGGAATTGAAACAAAGGCAAACTAAGTAGACAACGAGAGTGGAAAAAGAATTATAAGTATGGGGAACATACTGGGGGGAGGTCAGCGGGAAGGGGGAAGGGGGGAAAGGGAGGGAGATGGTGCAGTGGTGCAGGAATTAAGAAGCATAGTAGGAGGGAGCGGAATAGACAGGAAGATGTTGAGAATACATCTTCTCACACCAATATGCACAACCAATGGTCATGGACTAAGTGGGGGGAAGAACAACTGAAGGGAGAGGGGTCACTGGGTGGAGGGGAGCAGAGGGAAAAGAAATTGGGATAACTGTAATAGCATAATCAATATATATATAAATTCCCCTTGGCTTCGGGAACCTTTCCAGATTCACCAGCTAAGAGTCAACTTGGCCCCTTGGGACTACAATGATGCGACTCTATTATGTTCTAGCATGTGTTGGAGTTACCTCAAAAGTACAGAGGTTTAGTGTAAAAATAGCAGCTGGAACTGTGAGGTGTTTGGAACACTCCAGCTTGCAGGCAAATGCAAGGGGCAGAAGCAGTTTCAAAATGAGGCAGCCTAAGTGTCCTTCCTAAATAACCCATGGAGTCCAGATTGGGCAGGGCAGGGACAAGAGGGACAGGGCAGGGACAGGAGCCGTGCATAGCGGTAGGGGGACAGGGGAACTCTAAATCTGGGAGGCCAGAGAGGAGGGGCCTCTAGCAGTGCAGGTGTCCCAGCCTGTCCTCTCTCCTGAAACCTCTGGTGGGACTCATTTCATGGAGAAATGAGCATGAGAACGGTATCACACTCAATGCTCTGACAAAGGTATTCTAAAAAAATACAGATGGGGGAAAAGTGGGACAACTGTAATAGAAAAACAATAAATAAATCAAAACTTTAAAAAAATAAGTGGAGGAAAAATACAGGAGGGAGGGAATCAGGTGTGGGGCAGTCAGAGAAGCAAGATTCCTTCAAATATACCTTGTTTTCTAGATTTTAATTTGGAAACCTATAAGTATTTTATTACCTAATTATAAAACAACATTCAATTTTAAAGAGCAATCCTTGAAAATTAAAAAAAGAAAAAGTGAAACAAATGGACCTAAATGCATAGCCACTCAGTAGCATAATCACATACAGAACGACTATTCTAAGGGACTTTAAAAGGTAATAGTTTGACTATGTGAACCTAGTGGCATATATCCTAAAGATAAAATGTTATCCTAAAGATAAAATGTCCAAATGTTACATTTTTGGTAATCATGTTGTTGGCAGTTATGCTGGTGTCATACTCTGAGACCATTGTATGTTGGGGATAACGCAAACAATTAATTAAATGATATTCTAATTCTGATTCTACCCAAAGCTCTTGAGAACACGATTCTTGGTGGAAGAGAAAGGCGATAAAGAGGTCAAACCCAATTGGCTCCACTGGGAAATCAAGTCATTATTTTGAAATGGGAGAGGTAAAAGGGAAGAATCAAGCATTTCTCCTGCCTTTCCCATACACAATACACCCCCCATCCCAGGAGAACACAATGACAGATGAGGGCATGTTTCTCTTTATCTAAGTAGTCCAGCTAACAAATGAAGACAGAATGCTGTTTTTGCATTCCCCAGTGATTTAATGGGTCCGGGCATTGGGCTTCAGCAGCTGCCAACACCCGGGAAAAAATGACACTGCTAGTGGAGCGGTCTTGCCAGGATACCCAACAAACCCAGCCTGCCTCTCAACAGACCTTCAAATCAACTGCCAGTTTACAAAAACATCCTGATGAACGACGTGGGAGGGGCATGGGAAGCCACATGTGGGAAGACATCGGCAAAGTCTTAAGTGAGTGAGTCCAGAGACTTGTTTTCTTTGACAAATAAATTGCAAAGAGGTCCAGGGGGAATCTCCAAATCCAAAAAGGGTGAAAAGGCATATTGATCAATAGGAACATAAAGGCCTTACTTGAGCCCTGATTCAGGCAAACAAAAAATGTTTAGATGCTGACTGAGAATTGATGATATCAAGGCAGTGTTACCTTCTTGGTGTGATAATGGCATTGTGGTTATGTTTTCTAAAGAGTTCTTTCCTCTTAGAGGTGCGTACTGAAGATTTATAGAGGAAATGGTGTGATGTCTTGGATCTGCTTCCAGAAACCAGGAGGAAGGGTTAGTGGAGAGAGTTACAGATGAAATAAGACAAATGATTAATACCCAGTGGTTCACTATATTTTCTCTCTACTTCAGTAGATACTTCAATTTTTGAAAAAAAATTACAAAAAGGAATCTTGGACATTGGTGAAGCCCCAAGGGCCACCAAGGACAGCATTGTTCCTTCTCCATCAAGGGTATTCTGGGGCTCAATCAATCAGGTCGATGCCAACTTCAGGGTTCTCAACCAGTTTGGCCTGGGGAACCCTGCTGCTGATCACTGCCCTGGCCATCAAGAAACCAAGGCATGTGAAACATTCTTGAAGTAACCGATGGTCTTTAGTTTGGAGGAGGGACCTGGGGAGGGCTCCAGAGCTGGGGATCACTACTGTCCTCAGCTCTTTGAAGGGCTTACATGCAAAGCTTTTTGACTGGGCCACTCCCGGGGCAGAACTCAGCTGCCTTGACAGAGTTTTCAATTCCTTGGGGACCTAAGCCCTCTCTCGACATGGGCCAGCTCTAAGTGGAAGAGCGATCCTGGGAGTAGAACAAGCTTCTTCCCCCCAGAATATGCTGCGGGCCGCACGGCACTGAGTTAGACAAGATGACCAATACAGTCTCTTCTGACTCTAAGGTTCTAGAAGTCACTCACTTTCTCCCTCAGGCCTCCTGCTCCTGGAGTTTTTGCCTCCTTTTGGCTTCAGAATATGCAAAGATGAGTCAGACCTGGGTCCTCCCCTAGACCTGAATATAATGAGTGCTCATTAGCAGTATGGGATCACAGAAAAGAGTAATGAACATTCAGGAGACAGGGATTCTCAAAGGGTCTGGGAAGCCTACATGGTTTTAAAATGCATATTTGATATTCTGATGTCTTTTTCTGTTCAGAAGGAACCCCCCACTCATGTAATCATAAAAGCTAAGGGAGAAGGCCTTTTCAGCTGCTGATAATGGGTGGGATGGGTGGCCAATGGCCCCCCATGTGGCCACTTGGGTCTGGTGTCACAGGGGGTTGTTTCAGCCATCGTAACCAAGCCTCCATGGCAGCTGCTCTCTCACCTCTAGTGGCGTTGCTGTTGGTGTAGATGAAGATGCTCGCCTGGGTGCTGTCCTCAAAGCTGGACTGCAGCTGCCTGCCTGCAAGCCTTTGGGGGCCCCACCACTGGGCCATGGCTCCAGAAAGCCCTGTCCCTGATGCCCACCAGCCCTGGCACTGTCTGGGGTTACAGTGCTTTATACAAGCCTGCAGGATCAGCCTGGGCCTCCTCACCTTAAAAGCCCTCAAACCCTTCACCATCTGATCTCTTAATTGGACCCCGGACTTAGACCTCCTCCTCCCCCACCCCTTGCCTCCTGACTCCTTAGGAGAGCCCATGAGGGCAGCTCAGAGAGATTTACTTGGAACCAAACTTAGAGCCCCTGGCTTTCCAAGGTGGCTGCAGGAGCTGCATGGACCCTTATTCTTGTTTATTTGTCGTTTGTTCCCTTCTACTGTCCAGCACCTGCTCTTAGGTCAGGCTGGCCCAAGGGTCAGAATTTTCAGATTTGGGGAGCAGCCTAAAGCTCTAATCTACCTTTCCCATCTGGTTTGCCCCAGAGCCCTGGGAGGTGGGGTGTGCCAGGAGGCTCTGCAAGGCTGAGGCCTGGAAATGGAGCCTCCGTGAGCATCAGGCCATCTCACTGGCCCCATATGGGTGCAAGTTGCACTGGCGGGGGCTCCTCTCCCAGGAAGGGAGGAGAAGACCTGGGGAGTAGGGAGACTCCACTGGGCATCTTGCTTTCATCTTGCTCGCCATGAACTGTAGCTCTTTTAGTTACCAGGGTGCTCATCTAGGCATCTGAAGGTGTTCACAGACACTCAGACCCCACCTGCTCAAGTCTCCCTCCCCTGAGTTCACGACCTTTCCTTGGATTGCCCCTGACTACAGCTTCCTTCTACACTTGCCTTCAAAAGAAAACCTCTCAATATTGGTTGGGTAGCTCAGTTGGTTAGAGCATCATCCCTAATACGCCAAGCTTGAAGGTTTGATCTCCGGTCAGGGCACATACAAGAAGGAACCACTGAATCCATAAATAGGTGAAAGTATGTCTCTCTCTCTCTCAAAATCAATAAATAAAATTTAAAAATTTAAGTAAACCTCTCAACAGTGTGTTCCAGATGGGCTATCTCTTCTTTCCCTCTTTGGCCACTGGAGTCTGGTTGCTGCTGAGCCTGCGCTTGGCAGGGGCACCAATTACCTGCTAATTGCCCAGTTCTTCAGCCTTACCTGTTTCTAACTGAGGACCCCTGGCCCCCTCCACAGGCTCCCCTTAGGGAGCACATCTATTCTCGAGGCTTCCACCAGCTCCTCTCTACTCGGTCCTGAAATCCAGCTACCTTCAGCTGTCTCCTCTGGGTTGGCCTTAAGCTCAGTAAAGCCAAGACATGGGCTCATGGCCTAATTTCCCCTTTCTCAGTGCCATGGCTGTTCAGCACTCCATGCTAAAGCTCCTGGTGATACGGTTACTCCTGCAGGTGGAGGGGAAGCCTTGGCTGCCAAGCTGAGGGCTGGAGCTTTGTGGAGCCTCAGCTGGGCCATCCATAGCAAGAATGGATCTTAGCAGTGGTCAATGTCTGCCACGTGCCAGGTGCCAGGCTAGGGGTTCTGCATGGAACTGAAGGAAAGAATCCTGGCCACAATCTTGCTGGGGCCCATTGACAACCTAGAAAGCTGGGTTCACTGCCCACGGACACCTGGAAAGCTGTGTTTTTCTATCTGCAAGAGAAAGTACACCCAGCACTTCCACTCGTAGGTATCTACCCAAGAGAACCGAAAACATGTACACACACACACAGAAACACACACACACACAAAAAAAAGAAAAAACCTCATATAGGCCCTGATTGGTGTGGCTGAGTGGATTGAGTGCCAGCCTGCAAATCAAAAGGTCATGGTTTGGTCTCCTATCAGGGCACATGGCTGGGTTCTGAGCCAGGTCCCTGGTTGGGTGTGTGTGAGAGGCAACCGATTGATGTATCTCTCTCACACCCATGTTTCTCTCCCTCTCTTTCTCCCTTCCTTTTTGTCTCTCTAAAAATAAATAAATAAAATCTTTTAAAAAAAGAACTTGTACAAGATTGCCCATAGCAGCCCTCTTCACAAGAGGTCAAAAGGTAGAAACAGTCCGAAAGTGGATCAGCAGGTGAATAAATAAACAAAATGTGGGCTCTCCGTGTAATGGAGTTCAGCAATAACAGGAAATAGAGTTCTGGGCTCTGGCCAGGTATCTCAGTTGGTTAAAGCATCATCCTGATATGCCAAGGTTGCGGTTTCAAGCCCCTGTCAGGGCACATACAAAAATCAGCCCATGAATACATAAATAGGTGGAACAACAAATGGATATTTCTCTCTCTCCCCTCCTTCCTCTCTCTCTAAAATAAATAAATCAATAATTAAAGAAATGCAGTTCCGACCCATGGTACAACAAGAATAAACCTCAAAAACATGATGCTGAGTGAAAGAAACCAGACACAAAAGGCCATATTGTGTATGATTTCATTCATATGAAATGTCTAGAAGTGGCAAATCCATAGAGATAGAAAGGAGATTAGTGGTTGCCAGAGGCTGGGGGGTGGGGTGGGGGAGGTGCAATAGGGAATGACTACTAATGGGGACAGGGCTTCCTTTGGAGGTAATGGAAATATTCTAAACTTAGATTGTGATGGTGTAACCATTGTGGAAAACAGTTTGGCAGTTCTTAAAAAAATTAAAAATAGAATTATTATATGATCCAGCAATTTCACTTCTCGGTATATACCCTAAAAAGTGAAAGCAGGAGTTCATAGCATGAACTTAGCATGTTCAAGTGGTTCATACTGTAGCTTAATGTAACAAAGTCAGATCTCTAGAATTCAACCCCCAGTCACTGTGACTTCCAAATCCACACTTTTCCTTCTTCCTGGGTCCCAGGGAGCTGTATTTGCCTATCTCTACCAGGGTCAAAGAATCACAGCATCCAAGAATGTGAGAGCTGGAAGTGGGCCTCCTCTAAGATCACCTCCCCTACCTGGTCCGTTCTGAGCACTGGACACAGGACCACCTCTTCCCAGCATCACCATGGACTGACTGGGTGGCTTTCAATGGGGGTACCCCTCCATTTTGGGCCAGGTTCCCCTTCTGTCTAAAGGGAGATAACCAGTCCTTACTGGCCCCTGCCATAGGGATGCCATGTCATTTGGAAGCCCTTTGAGAACAATGTGAAGTGCCATCTCAGTGGAGGTCTGGCAGAGGAGGATGAGGACATCTGGGGGAAACTTCCAGCTTGAGCCCTGGAGGTGGTTCACCACTTGCCAGACCCGCTCTTGTCCAGCATTACACTAATCACTGAGCTCAGTTGTGGGTCTGCCTCAAGACCCTGAAGAAGGGGAGGGGCAATGGCAGAGGTAGGAGGAGGTGAGGATGGCAGTGAGTCCTGGATCGTCACTGTATCTGCAGAGTAGGGTGCTAATTGATGATTAAGGTTAACAGAAGATCAAGTCCTGTTTTAGCAGAAAGCAGATTACTGCCCTGGAAAGTCACCCAGCACCTGGGTGCACACATGTGTTTCCCAAGCGCCAATGAAAACTCAGGTCCCGCACTATGGCAAGGGTAGATGAAAGAGGAGGGGCATTCATAAAGGAGATGAAGAACAAGGATGGGGGGAAAATGTGGGTGAAGAGCAGCGGGAGAAATAGAAGGGGCCTTCCACTGTGCCCCTGTCTCTCTCCCTGCCACCAGCTGAGGCCACCTAGCCAGGTTGGAAGATAAGATAGCTGACTTGTCCAATCCAACTACTCCTAAGAGACTGGGAAGAACCATGATTAGGAGCCCTGTGGGGTGTCTGTCACCTTGATTCAGCTCTGGCTTTGGTCAGCAGTCAGTGGCTGCTGCAACAACAACGCAAGGACCACATGGACATTTGACTTTGATTTTTCTAAAAAGATTTTATTTTTTATTCTTATTTTTAGAAAGAGGGGAATGGAGGGAGAAAGAGAGGGAGAGAAACATCAATGTGCAAGAGATACATCAATTGGTTGCCTCTCGGACACCCCCAGCTGGGGACCTGGCCTGCAACCCAGGCATGCGTCCCAACTGGGAATTGAACCAGTGACCTTTCGGTCTGTGGGATGACGCCCAACCCACTGATCCACATCTGGTCAGGGTTGTTTGTTGATGTATTGATGATAACTGTTCTGAGAGAAATTGGTTGCCTTTTGCACAACCTGGCCCACAATCCGGGCATGTGTCCCAGCAGGGCATCAAACCAGTGACCCTCAGGTTTGCAGGCCAGTGCTGAATCCACTGAACCACACCAGCCAGGGCTGATTTTTTATTGTAATAAAATTTACATAACATCAAATTTACCACCTGAATAATTTTTTAAATTAAAGTTTATATTCAATATTACTTTGCATTAATTTCCATTGTACAGCATAGTGGTTAGATAATTATATACTTTATAAAATGTTTCCCCTGATACGGTACCCACCTGATACTATACATATATCCTTGTGACTATTTTGTAACTACCAATTTGTACTTCTTAATCCCTTCACCTTTTTCACCCACTCCCAAGCTCTATCAGTCTGTTCTCTATATCTATGAGTCTGTTTTTATTTTATTTGTTTATATTGTCTTTCAAATTCCACATATAAATAAAATTATGTGGTTCAAATGAAATTTGTCTTTCTCTGGTTGACTTATTTCACTTGACATAATACCCTCTAGGTCCACCCATGCTGTCACAAATGGCAAGACTTCATTCTTTTTTACGGCTGACTAATACTCCATTGTATATATGTATAATCACTTTTTTATCCACTCATCTGTTGATGGGAACTTGGGTTGTTTCCTTATCTTAGTTATTGTAAGTAATGTTGCAATGAACATAGGGGTGCATATATTCTTTTGAATTAGTTTTTCTTCAGATAAATACCCAGAAATGGAATTGCTGGGTCAGAAGTCAGTTCCATTTTTAATCTTTGAAAGAACCCTCCATACTGTCTTCCATAGTGGCTGCACCAATCTGTATTCCCGCAAACAGTGCATGAGGGTTCCTTTTTCTCCACATCCTTGCCAACACTTGTGGTTTGTTGATTTACTTATTTTAAAAAATATTTCATTTATTTATTTTTAGAGAGAGAGGAAGGGAGGCAGAAATAAAGAAAGAGAAACATTTATTGGTTGCCTCTTGTACACCCCCAACTGGGTACCTGACCTGCAACCCACACATGTGCCCTGACTGGGAATCAAACCGGTGACCTTTTGGTTTGTGGAATGATGCCCAACCCACTGATCCACACCTGTCAGGGTTGTTTGTTGATTTATTGATGATAGCTGTTCTGAGAGGTATGAAGTGATATGTCATTGTGGTTTTAATTTGCATCTCTCTGATGATTAGTGATGGTGAGCATCTTTTCATGTGTCTATTGGCTATCTGTATGCCCTTGTTGGACAAGTGTCTATTCAGGTGCTTTGCTCATTTTTAAACTGGATTTTTTTGTTTGTTTGTTTGTTTTTTGATTTTGAGCTGTATAAATTCTTTATAAATTTTGAATATTAACCCTTTATCAGATGTATCATTGGTCAATATTTTCTCTCCTTCAGTAGGATACCTTTCTTTCTTTCTTTCTTTTTTTTTTTTTTGGTTGGTTTTCTTTGCTGTGCAAAACCTTTTTAGTTTGATGTAGTCCCATTTGTTTATTTTTTTTCTTTTGTTTCCCTTGTCCAAGGAGATATAGCAGAAAAAATATTGCTAAAAGAAATGTCAGAGATTTACTGCCTATGTTTTCTTCTAGGAGTTTTATGGTTTCAAGTCTTACATTTAAGCCTTTAACCCATTTTGAGTTTATTCTGTATATGGTGGTCTACTTTCAGCTTTTTGCATGGATCTGTCCAGTTTTCTCACTACCATTTATTCAGTAGACTGTCTTTACCTTGTATGGTCTTTCATAGTTTGTGAAATATTAATTGACCATATAGGCAAGGGATTTATTTCTGGGCTCTCTAGTCTGTTCCATTGATCTGTATATCTTTTTTTATGCCAGTACACGCTGTTTTGTTTACTATAGCCTTGCAGTTTGATATCAAGTAGTATGATTCCTCCAACTTTGTTCTTCTTTCTCAAGACTGCTGTGCTTATTTGGGGTCTTTTGTGGCTCCATTATAAATTTTTGTATTATTTGCTCTAGTTCTGTGAAATATAACATTGGTATTTTGATAGGAATTGCATTGAATCTATAAATTTATTTGGGTAGTATGGACATTGTAATCATGTTAATTCTTCCTATCCTTGATCATGGTACAGTATACCCTTCCATTTATTTGTATCTTCAATTTCTTTCTTCAGCATCTTATAATTTTCTGAGTACAGGTCTTTTACCACCTTGGATAAACTTATTCCTAGGTATTTTAATGCAATTATAAATTGGATTGTTTTATTTACTTATTTATTTATAGAGAGAGGAAGAGAGAGAGAGAGAGAAACATCAATTTGTTGTTCCACATACTATGCATTCATTGGTTGACTCTTGTATGTGCCCTGACCAGGGATGGAACCCACAACCTTGGCATATTGGGATGATGCTCTAACAACTGAGCTATCCAGCCAGAACAGATTATTTTCTTAGTTTCCCTTTCTGATAGTTCAGTATTGGTGTATCATGAACTGTTTTTAAGTGTACAGTTCATCAGCATTAAGCATATTCACATTGTGTACAAACATTACGATCATCCATCTTCAGACCTTTCTGTCTTCCCAAACTGAAACTCTATACCCATTAAACACTAACTCCTTATTTTCCCTTCTCCAAGATCCTGGTACTAACCATTCTGCTTTCTGTCTCTATGAGTTTGCCTACTCCAGGGACCTCATATAGGGGGAATCATACACTATTTGCCCTTTTGTGCCTGACTTCTTCCACTTAGCATCATTGACTTTGTATTTGGAACAGATTTACATACATTGAATTTTAATTTTAATGTGGTCGAATATGAGCCTATTTCTGGCCTTTCTACATTGCTGGAAAAGTTCTCTCATCCTAAGTTGCTTAGAGACCCATAAACACGCACCATGCATATGAAGTCCAAAACCAAGGTTGGACTGTTTCCTCTTTTTCATGACTGTCCCATTACATCCTAAATGGCTCACCTCAGAGCCTGACAACCACAATATTTTCCTCACTCCTCCAGCTTGCCAATGTTCCCTTCTCAGTATAGTCTCCATATTCTCAGTTTGGTCCCATAATCTAACTTCATCTACTGCAGGCCTCCTGAAGTGCTGCCATGTCTGCACTCTGTGACCTTAAACAAGTCAGTCACCACCTCTAGAATGCGTGTCCTCATCAGGAACATGGGAATAACTTGTAGCAAGTAAATATTCGCTATAAGGTTTGAATGAGGTAACCTTTTTAAAAGGTCCTAGCACAGTATTTGGTACAGAAAATTCAGTTAACAATTTATTTTACAGATACTCATTAGGCACCTACTGTGGCCAGCCATTCTAGGCCCCCTGTGAACAAACAGATGGAGATTCCTGCCCTCTTGCAAATGCCATTCTAGTGTGTGGGGGGAATAATAGGAACACCAGACATAATAAATAAGTTGTGATAAGTAGGATAGAGAATGGAGAAGGAAAACAGGCTTCGGAGGTTGTAGGTATCAGGGTAGGGAGGGAATGGATGCCCATTTTCATAGGACATCAGGGAAGGCCTCTCTAAGAAAAGGACTTGTGAGCAAAAACTCAAAGGAGGGAGGGAGGGAGCTATGCAAAGATCCAAGGGAGACATCCCAGGAGAGGGAACAGCAAATGAGTGCAAAAGCCCTGGAGCAGGAGCATGCTTGGCCTGTTTGAGAAAGAGCAAGGAGACCATGGTGACTAGAGCAGAGTGAGCAAGTGGAGACTAGGAAAAGGGAAGGTCAGAGAAGAGATAGGGGCCAGAGCATGTGTGTCCTGGAGGCCATTTTCAGCATGTGAGCTTTCACTGTGACTGAAACGGGGAGCACTGTTTGGTTTTGAGTGAAAAGTAACATCTGACTTAGATGCTAACAAATTACCTCCAGTTGCTATTCTGTGAATGGTAGGGGTCAGAGTGAAAGCAAGGGACCAGGGAAAGGTACTGCAGTGATCCAAGTAAGAGATGGTGACAGCTCCCATTGAGTAGGGTCCAGAAGGCTGGTGAGGGATGTCAGATGCTAGATGGCTTTTGTAGGTAGAGTCAACAGAATTTCCTGGTGGCTCAGGTGGAAGCATTCGGAGAAAGGGAGAAGTCAAGGTCCACTCCAAGGTTTGGGGCCTCAGCAACTAGACAGATGAAGTCATCCTCAGCCAAAAAGTCAGCGCAATGGGCAGTGGGTGTTTGGCTTGGTCGGGGGAAGGAGTGTGAGCATCAGAAATCCAGGCACAGGGACTTCCGGCCGAGATGGAGGCTTAGACTGACACCCTCTGTCTCCCTCTACTACTAAGAAGGAATACAACTACCTCAAAACAAAAGATAACCAGAAATTCCAGAAAATAAAACTACATGGAAGCCCAACGTATGAAGTTATAAACCAGCGGTGCTTGTCCAGATGGGTAGGAGGGGCGGGAAACCACGGTCCTGTCTGTGGTAGAAGCGGGCATAGCGGCGGGACTGCAAAAAAAGCCAGGGGAGCAATCCCAGCTGCAGTCGAGACCCCGCAGCTCGCGATTCCAACACTGGGAAAGGCAGTCCCCCCATTGCCTCAGATGGTGAGGCCCAGAGGGCGGGGGGATGGATCCCGGTCTCTCATCAGAGAGTAACGGCAGGAATTTATCTTGGACCCCTGCCCCCACACAAAGCACCACAGTGCGGCAAAAAATGTCGCCAACCATTGCCGGTAGCCGAGTAGTGATGAGTGCACAGGGCTCTGCCCCCTATAGCCTGCCCAGGAAGCAAAGCAAAACACAAGTCTGTCAGAATGAAGCAGACAACGATTGAAATCCCGATGATGCAGCTCACCAGGCAGCAGATGCGGAACCTGACAGAAGCACAAACAGAAAACCTTTCTGAGGCTCAGTTCAGGGCTATAGTTATAAGGTGGCTTACAGAATTAACAAAAGATTTGGAACAAGACAGGGAAGGAGTGAAAGCTACTCATACTGAAACGAACAAAAACATATACGAGACAAGTGGTGAGGAAATAAAATCCAGAGATCAGATCAACAAATCAGAACATAGGGAAGCAACAAACAGTCAACCAGTGCAGAAAGAGGAAACAAAAAGTAAGGAAAGTGAGGAGAGGCTCAGAAACCTCTGGGACAGCTATAAGCGAACGAACATTCGAATAACAGGATTGCTAGGTGGTGAAGAAGAAGAACTAAAAATTGGAAAATTATGTGAAAAAATAATGAAGCAGAACTTCCTGAACTTGGGGTAAGAAATAGACTTACAGGTCCAGGAAGCACAGAGAGTTCCAAATAAACTGGACCCAGGGAGGATAAAGAGAGAATCTTAAAAGCAGCAAGACAGAAGAAAAGAATCATGTACAAAGGGGTCCCAATTAGACTATCAGCTGATTTCTCAAAGGAGACCCTGCAGGCAAGAAGGGACTGGCAAGGAATATTCAAAGTAATGAAAAGCAAAAACCTACAGCCACGAATACTCTATCCAGCGAAGCTGTCATTCAGAATAGAAGGGTAGAGAAAGTGCTTGCAGGACAAAGCAAACCTGAAGGAGTTCATTAGATCCAAACCACTATTATATGAGATGTTAAAGGGACTGGTTTAGAAGAAGGAGGATCAAAACTATGAACGTTAAAATGAAAACTGCATCACAAGAACCAACAACAGAAGCTAGAGAATCGAAACAAAGGCAAACTAAATAGGCAACAAGAGTGGAAAAAGAACTATAGGTATGGGGAACATATTGGTGGGAGGTCAGCAGGGAGGGGGAAGGGGGAAAGGGAGGGAGATGATACAGGAATTAAGAAGCATAGCAGGAGGGAATGAAGTAGACAGGAAGAGGTTGAGAAGAACTATATGCACAACCAATGGACATGGACTTAAAGGGGGGGGACAACTGGAGGGAGGGGGCCACCGGATAGAGGGGAGCAGAGGGAAAAGAAATTGGGACAACTGTAACAGCATAATCAATAAAACATATTTCAAAGGTAAATAAATAAGCAAACAAAATCAAGGACAAAAAAAAAAAATCCAGGCATAAATGGCCAACATGAGGAACATAAAGGGGCCATTATCTTGGACTACAGACTTTCAAAGAGAATTTTCTGAACAACTTTATCCCAATCAATGTGAAATTTTGGATGAAATGGAGAAATTCTTAGAAAAACACAATTTCACTAAATGACTCAAGAAGAAATGGAAGGTCTGAAGAGTTCTGTATCTATTAAAAATCCTACTTTTAAGGCTTCCGGCCAAGATGGAGGCATAGACAGACACACTGCATCTCCCTCCACAACTAAGAATGGATCCAACTACCTCAAAACTAGAGACAACCAGAAGTTCCAGAAAAACAAGCTTCATGGAAGTCCAACAAACAAAGATCTAAAGAAGAAATACTCATCCAGACAGGTAAGAGGGGCGGAGCCGGGGCGGAGGGGACGTGGTGTGGTGGTGGCAGCAGCGGCGGCAGCGACAGGCTGGCAGAAAGCGCAGCTACACGTTTTAAAAAGTTAGGAGGGACACCTGGGGAGCATTCCCAGCTCCTCACCAGACCACAAAGCTCACAGTCCCAGCACCAGGGGAAAATCAAGCCTTATTGCTTCTGGCTGTCCTCCTGGCTGGTTTGGCTCAGTGGATTGAGCATCGGCCTGCGAGCTAAGTGTCGCTGGTTCGATCTTCCAGTCAGGGCACACCAGAGAAGGAAAACTCTGACTCCAAAAAACCCCCGCTGCCTTGCGGCATACCTCTTCAGGGGAAAGGCTAAGGAGAAGGGAAACTCTGACTCCAAACCTCCGCTGCCTTGTGGCATACCTCCTCAGGGGAAAGGCTAAGGGAGTAAACCCCGACAGAAAATCCGGAGCCGGAGTCCCTAAGGCGGTTTGACGTTGTAGTCAACACCGGCAACTCCTGCGGCGCACCTGAAGCCAAGCTGTATTGACTCTGTCTTTCCCCTTGGATCCTTCAGCTGCGAAGAGAGGGGGGGTCTGCTGCATGGGCAACAGCTGGCCCTCCATATCACCCTGCCCAGGCTTTATAGCTTCACTGGAGAGGACACTCCAGCGTCATCGCAAGATGTCGACTCAACACGGGAGGAGACAGATACCGGTTATAAGCTCATCCGATTGGCGAAGGAAACGAGCGCCAGGAGTCTCCTCTGATGGTGGGAGAGGTCATCGCACCTCACTGGACAGCTACCACCCGCCTCAAGCTGGGCAGCCCCCAGCCAATTAGGTGCCGTCTCGCCATGGCTCGCCTGCCCCACTGGGTGCGTGGGGATCAGAGAAGCGTCTCTTGAAAAGTGGGCCACAAAACACTTGCACCAGGCAATTCCAAGCAAACAACAAGAAAGAAGCCTCCAGCTCTTCGCCTCGCTAGCTGGAACATCAGGACCATGTGTCCCGGACTTACTGCAGACCTTCCGTGGATCAATGGTGCCAGGAAAACCGCCGTCATCGACAGGGAACTGGCACGACTAAACATCGACATTGCGGCTCTACAGGAGACCCGGTTGGCCGACAACAGAACTATCAGAGAAACCAACTACACCTTCTACTGGCAAGGGAAGTCTCCGGACCAACCAAGACAGCACGGTGTTGGGTTCGCTGTGAAGAACACGCTTGTTAACTCCATAGAGCCACCCACAGGAGGCACAGAGAGATTACTTACCCTCTGATTGTCAACAACTTTCGGCCCAGTCAGCATTCTTAGCGCGTATGCCCCAACCCTCTGTGCCACCACCGAAGAGAAAGAACAGTTCTACCATGCACTGGACGAAGCGTTATCCAAGATCCCCAGAAGTAACGTTCTTTATCTCCTTGGAGACTTCAACGCAAGAGTAGGAGCCGAGCACATGGCCTGGCCCATCTGCCTCGGAAACTTTGGGAGAGGAAAGATCAATGAGAATGGTCAGCGACTGCTTGAGCTTTCATGTCACCATGGCCTGTGCGTGACAAACACATTCTTCAAGTGCAAAGAGATCCACCAGGTGTCATGGAGGCACCCCCGCTCCCGCCACTGGCACCAGCTTGACCTCGTCATCACCAGAAGAACGGATATTGGCAGCACCCTCCTCACCCGCAGCTACCACAGTGCAGACTGCGACACGGACCATGCCCTCGTAGTAAGCAAGGTGCGCATAATGCCGAAGAGGTTGCACCACTCCAAGATGAAGGGTCGCCCACGCATCAACACCAGTTGTGCCAGCAACCCAGTTAAGACCCAGCAATTCATCAACAGGATGGAAGATGCACTTGGCGAGGGAATGGCGGCAGATGACATTATCGAATCCAATTGGCCACGTCTCCGCGACGCCATATACAACTCCGCCATTATTGCTTACGGGAAGAAAGAGCGGAAGAACGCTGACTGGTACGAGGCTCACTGGGAAGAAATGGAACCCGTGATCGAGGCTAAGAGGAAGGCCCTACTGGCTTACAAGGCCACGCCCACTCCCAGTACACTTCAAGCTCTACGGGCTGCCAGGAACAAAGTCCAGAAGACCGCCCGCCACTGTGCCAACACCTATTGGCTAAACCTGTGCAGAAGCATCCAGGAAGCCGCCGATATAGGCAACGCACGAGGAATGTATGAGGGTATCAAGAAGGCAACAGGCCCAATCCCCTCCAAGATCGCCCCCCTTAAGTCCAAGACAGGTGAGGTCATCACTGACCAGGAACAGCAAATGCGGCGGTGGACCGAGCACTACCTCGAGCTGTACGCAACTAGGAACACCGTAACAGACACTGCTCTTAACGCCATCCCAGACCTACCAGTCATGGAGGAGCTAGACACCCCACCTACTGCGGCAGAGCTCAGCAAAGCCATCGACCGCCTCGCTTGCGGGAAAGCACCAGGAAGCGACGGAATCCCTCCAGAAATCCTAAAGAGCGGGAAACCAGTCCTGCTACAGCCGCTCCACCATCTACTCTGTCTCTGCTGGAAGGAGGGTTACATCCCCCAGGATATGAGAGACGCCAACATTATCACCATGTACAAGAACAAAGGAGACCGCAGCGACTGCAACAACTACCGGGGCATCTCTCTCCTCAGCGTCGTCGGCAAAGTATTCGCCCGGGTCGCTCTTGCCCGCCTGCAGACCCTTGCTTCCCGCATCTACCCAGAGTCCCAGTGTGGCTTCAGAGCTGGCCGATCAACAGTGGACATGATCTTCTCCCTACGCCAGCTGCAGGAGAAGTGTCACGAGCAGCATAAACCACTCTACCTCGCCTTTATCGACCTCACGAAGGCGTTTGATCTGGTCAGTCGAAGCGGACTCTTCAGCTTGCTACGGAAGATTGGCTGTCCACCACATCTGCTTGCTGTGGTCATGTCCTTTCACAACAACATGCACAGCACGGTGTCCTACAACGGCGCAACCTCTGAGGCCTTCCCAGTCAGCAGCGGAGTAAAGCAGGGCTGCGTCCTCGCGCCTACGCTGTTCGGAATCTTCTTCTCCATGCTCCTCCAATACACCTTTAAGGACTGCAGCGAGGGTGTCTTCATTCACACCAGATCCGATGGCAAGCTCTACAACCTGGCCCGTCTACGAGCCAAGACCAAAGTCAAAGAGGTGCTCATCCGTGAGATGCTCTTCGCCGACGACGCAGCCTTGACATCACACTCCGAAGAGGGACTCCAGCAGCTAGTCACTTGCCTTTCCCACGCATGCAAGGAGTTCGGACTAGCCATCAGCCTGACGAAGACGAACGTTATGGCTCAAGGCACGGGGACTCCCCCATGCATCACCATCGACGGATACACCCTGGAGGTTGTCAATGACTTCACTTACCTCGGGTCCACCATCTCGAGCTCTCTGTCAGTTGACTTGGAGGTCAACCGGAGAATCGCCAGGGCAGCCACAGTTATGGCCAAACTGAACCGGCGAGCGTGGAACAATTCCAGCCTCACTGAGAAAACCAGACTGCGCATCTACCAAGCCTGCGTACTCAGCACTCTCCTCTATGGCAGCGAGACGTGGACCACCTACGCAAGGCACGAAAGGAAACTCAACAGCTTCCACATGAGGTGCCTGCGACGCGTCCTGCATGTCGCCTGGCAGGATAAGGTTCGCAACACCGAGGTGCTGAAGCGAGCCAACATGAGCAGTTTGCATGCAGTTCTTAGTGAGAGACGCCTCAGGTGGCTCGGCCATGTCAAAAGAATGGATGCAGGCCGTATTCCCAAAGACCTCCTCTACGGCGAGCTAGCAGAAGGCCAGAGGATGACAGGGAGCCCAAAACTGCGGTTCAAAGACATCTGCAAAAAGGACATGACACAATGCTCCATCAATCTCAACACATGGGAAGTTCAAGCAGACGACCACCTAGCCTGGAGGCTCGCGGTCAGGCAAGGTACGTCACGCGCAGAGGCTGCGCGCAACGAGGAGGCTGTCCAGAAAAGATCGAGGCGGAAGCAGCGTCAACAGCAGCAACAACAGCCATCTGCCTTCACCTGTAACAAGTGCGGCAGGGATTGTCACTCCCAAGTCGGACTGCACAGCCATTCTCGGCGGTGCAGATAGACTCTCAAGAAGCTATGCCATCGTCTCTCGAGACGGACGGCTGCCGATGATGACGATGATTGCTTCTGGCTGTGCAAACCAGTGGAGGTTGGGGCAGAGGAAGAAAGTGCTGGTCTCTCTGCAGAGTCCACTGTTTAAAGGGCCCCCATGGTCCTAGAACATCCACAGACCCATCCACTCTGGGAACGACGGCCAGGGCAACAGCTAGAGGGGCACCAGTCTGGTGCGGAAGTGGGAGAAATGCCTGGAAAAGGGGCAAGTGCTGAGCAAGCGGCATTGTTCCCTCTCAGACCCCTCCGCCACATACAGCACCACAACTTGGTGAAACAGGTTGCCCTGTACTGACGAATCCCTAAGGCCCCACCCCTTAGAACATAACAGAAGCAACAGCTCTACCTGGGAGGCGGAGGCAAACAAACACAGGAACCTGTCAAGATGAGGAGACAGAGAAGTATGGCCCAAAAGGAGGAACGGATCAAGGTTCCAGTGTGAGAACTAAGTGACGAGGAGATAGCCAACCTAACTGATGCAGAATTCCAAACATTGGTGATAAAGATGCTCACAGGCTTGACAGATATGCTTGAGTACGGCAAACGCATAAGAGAAGAAGTGAAGATTTTGCTAAGTGAAACGAAGGAAAATCCACACAAAACCAATGGTCAAGGGAAGGAAACCGGGGTTCAAATCAATGATTTCGAATATAAGGAAGGAAAAAACAGTCAACCAGTACAGAATAAGGAAACAAGAATTGAATAAAATGAGGGGAGGCTTGGAAACTTCTGGGACAAATTTAAACGTGCCAACATCCGAATCATGGGGGTTCCAGAAGGAGAAGAGGAAGAGCAAGAAATTGAAAACTTATGTGAAAAGATAATGGAGGAAAACTTCCCAAATTTCACGATGGAAATAGACATACAAGTCCAGGAACCATGGAGAGTCCCAGGTGAGCTGGACCCAGAGGGGACCACACTAAGACACATCATGACTAAAATGCCAACAGTGAAAGGTAAAGAGAGAATCCTAAAAGCAGCAAGAGAGAAGTGGAGAGTTGCCTACAAGGGGATGCCTGTAAGACTATCAGCTGATTTCTCAAAAGATACTTTGCAGACAAGAAGGGATTGGCAAGCAGTATTCAATGGGATGGAAAGCAAAGACCTACAACCAAAATTACTCTATCCAGCAAAGCTATCATTTAGAATGGAAGGGCAGATAAAGTGCTTCCCAGACAAGGTAAAGCCATTATTATATGAAATGTTAAAGGGACTTACTTAAGAAAAAGAAGATCAAAACTATGAACCCTAAAATGACAACTCACAACTATCAACAACTGAATCTAAAAAATAAGAACAAAATCCAACTAAGCCAGTGGTTCTCAACCTTCCTAATGCCGTGACCCTTTAATACAGTTTCTTATGTTTTGGTGACCCCCAACCATAACTAAAGCATAGTGATTAATCACAAAAACAATATGTAATTATATATGTGTTTTCCAAT
Organism: Furipterus horrens; assembly: GCF_987537825.1. NCBI lineage: Eukaryota > Metazoa > Chordata > Mammalia > Chiroptera > Furipteridae > Furipterus > Furipterus horrens. Next base: position 74,996,726 of record NW_028327187.1, on the reverse strand, counting down.
GGTCTTAGGCGACCCTTGTGAAAGGGTCTTTCGACCCTCAAAGGGGTCGCGACCCAGAGGTTGAGAACCACTGACTAAGCAAACCAGAATTGGAACAGAATCGTAAGTATGTGGATCATTTGGAGGGTTATCAGCTGGGAGGGGGAAGGAGGAGCAATGGGGAAATGGTGCAGGGATTAAGAAGCATAATTGTTTGGTACAAAATAGACAGGGGGAAGTTAAGCATGATATAGAAAAGGGTGAAACCAAAGAACTTCTATGCATGACCCATGGACATGAACTAAGAGGGGGTGGGATTGCTGGAGGGAAGAGGGTACTGGGCAGAGGGGAGCAAAGTGAAAAATAATTGGAACCACTGTAACAACATAATCAATAAAATATACTTTAAAAAAATCCTACTTTTAAACCTGTCCACAAGGAAGGTCTCTGTTTCAGTTTTTTTTTTTTTTTAAATATTTTATTTATTTTCACAGAAAAGGGAGGGAGGGAGAAAGAGAGGAAGAAAAACAGTGGTATGTGAGAAATACATTGATTGTTCGGTTGCCTCTCGCTCACCCCCAACTGGGAACCCAGCCCACAACCCAGGCATGTGCCCAGACTGGGAATCCAATCAGTGACCCTCCAATTTGCAGGCCAGCACTCAATCTGCTGAGCCACACCAGCCAGGATTCTGTTTCGTTTCTGACATATATGAGGCTTCAGGTGATTTCTCAGACTGGATATGCCTTTTTTGTATCATCTTCACTAGGAATTCTTGGGCCTTTCCAGCACGTCTTCAGAGGCCTTTACTCCCACACGAAAAAACTGAATTAACAAGCGATAGAAAGTTTGGGTGCAAATATCTGAAATTTGAATGAATTAAGGCTCATCATACCTCTATCCCCAATTCTGCTTGCTGTGGTCGGCACATGAGCACCGGAGAAGAAATACAGTTTTGTTCATTTATGATATTATGGAATTTTACTCCAGAAACACCTGTTGGGCTTTTGATGCTTTGTCTTCTTTTTTGTTTATTTCCTTTAATTTTTAAATCAGTTTATCCTCTTTTTACTGGAAAATCTGTGTTTTATTTCCAATCTGACCTAAAATTACAATCTAGTTCAGGATAAGCCTTAAACTGGGTAGAACTTGCATTGTGATTAAACTATGTAATGTTTGGGTCATGCAGGGGCAGGGTACTTAAGCAGGGGAGGGCCAGCACCTAGGCTGCCACCTCATTCTGTCTGCCTTCCCAGCACAGGCCTCTCCCTCTCTCTCTCTCCCTCTCCCTCTCAATTTATTCATTTTAGAGAGAGAGAGAGAGAGAGAGGAAGGGTGAGAGAGAAAATTTGTTGTTTCACTCATTTATGGATTCATTGGTTGATTTCTTGCATGCGCTCTGATTGGAATTGAATGGAAACCTAGACTGTATATCCCAATGATGCTCCAACCAACTGAGCTATCAGGCCAAGGCCAAAGGCTTCTCTTTTTACATTAGTATCATTATGTCAAAATTGGCTTCTTTGTATGCTGGGACAAAGACAAAATAAAATTCTTTTAGCAAATCCTAAGCTTAAAGGGTAAGAGAAAGGAGAGAGATGTAATATTGCCTGCGAATCAGAAATATCATTGTATAGATTTATATATTGTATGCATATTTCTCAGTACTGTCTCTTGGAAGTACAAGGTGAGTTTGGCACATTCCTGTTGTGCCAGAAACTGTGGGGAATGGCAAGAAGACACGGGAGCCAGCTTGAGGGGGCTCCCACTGGCCAACCTTGTGACAAATAGAGCATCAGAAAGAATTTCTGACAGGAATGGAGTCTATGTAAGTCCCTGACTCCATACCGGCGCACAAAATGTTCGTGTTTGAACTACTTCGGTTTTCCATACTGCTGATTCTTGGCGCAGAGACCCTTGATGGGCAGGAAGTGGCCACCACTAGGCCTGCGCGCCAACTCTTGGGCGTCCTCTTCTGGCACTGCCTTGCCTTTCGCCCAGCTAGATGGCACCACTTGGCTGCTCAGACCCGCTTTCGCTTTCTTTGCCTCTTTTATCCCTCCTCCAGTGCAGGTCTCTGTCCTGATTCTTTTCAGATCTGTCCACAGCTGTCTGCACACAGGATCCACCTGCTGAGTGGATCCTGGTCCGTGTATCCTGGGTACCTATGGGACCCTTTTGTACCACCCCACAGATGTTGCCTCACCCTAGAGACTTCTGGTCCTTAAGATTCATCTGCTTCCTGGTTTCAGAAAATATGTAGATTGGGGTGGGGGTGGGTAGGGGCGTCAGGCATTCTTCCTGTGTTTTTGTGATTTTAGAAGAGGGAGAATTTGGGGGGTTTGCTGCCTTCCTACTCCTACCTGAACCCAGAAATCTCTTTATTACTTTTTTTCTTCTAAAAAGTGTTTAAATTGTGGTAAATACACATAATATTAATTTCACCACTGCAACCACTTTCAGGTGTGCAAATGAGCGGTGTTAGTATTATACATTCACATTGTCTTCACTGTCATTTTTTGTGTTAAGATCATGAATTACATTTGTGATCCAGTTAATTTTTTTTTTAATTTTCTCACAAACAGTGGAAATGAGACAAAAGCTTACACAAATATATAGGCAGTTAAAATTATCAACAAGATGTGCACAGACATTATGATTCCCTTATTTAATTGTCCACCACTATTAGGGAAGAAATTCCAAACAGAAGCCCAGGGAAAATTTGTTTTATTTTTTATTTTTTAAGAATATTTAAATCTGTGGATTTGATGTGTGCTCAATATAGCTATTGGGACATTTTCAAGGTACTCCAGAGTCAGCAAGCAGCACTAGGGGAAGTAGTGTCCAAGATCATGGCCACACCTCCAACCTAGCAGTTCTTATTTATTGTAACTGACTGAAATGTTAGATGTCTGTGTAGGAGTCTTTTTAAATAAATAAATAAATAATTTATTTATTTGTTTGTTTACTTTTAGAGAGAGGGGAAAGGAGAAAGAGAGGGAGAGAAACATCACTGTGTGGTTGCCTCTCACTCGTGGCCCCAACTGGGGACCTGACGTGCAACGTAGCCATGTGCCCTGACTGGGAATCGAACCAGGGACACTTGGCTTGCAGGCCAAGGGAAAATTTGCTTTAACAGTAGCATTTCCTGTAGTTCAGGGCCAGGTGTTTTTATTGTGTGTTTTCCCTTTATTTGTTATTGTGTGTGTTCCTTTTATCTGTCCCATCTTTTTTACACAGTGCAGCAAGAGATATTCTTTGTCTCCATTGTTCTAGAAATGTTTTTACAGCCTTTGATTCAGGGACAGAAAGCTTGTCCCCACTGGGTCCAATTGCAGGGTGCCCCTCCCTCTTTAGGGGAGTGACTTGCTTGCTTCTCTGTAAGGCTGTGACCCTCCATGTCAGGGGAGGCCCCAGGCCATTTCCTGTGAGGTCCAGCCTTGTTCTGTAAGGCTGAGTGTCTTATTATGAGCTTTACCTTTACAAGGGACATTTCTGGTGAGGTTGTGATTACAAATTCAATATGTGCAGTTACAGTCTGGGAGGCAAGAGGATCCAGTTGAGATTGACTAATGCAAATAACTGCTTTGATCTGAAGCCCAGTGGCCCCTGGAAGAGGCACAGCAAGCACACTGTTGCCACCACAATGCTCAGAGACAAGCCAACTGCCTTCAGTCAGGTTCTCTATTGTCTTGTTATAAACTGCACCTGAAGTTAGTTATAAATGTATTATAATTTTGCTATGGTCTCAATGTTTGCCCCCCCCCCAAATTTATGTGTTGAAATCCTGATGCCCAAACAAGCAGGTATTAGGAAGTGAGGCCATTGGGAAGTGGTTAAATTATGAGGGCAGAACCCTCGTCAATGAGATTATGAGGCAGGAGATAGGACTGAGGAAACTCCGGAGGTGCGCCAGGACTAAGACAAAGGACATTGATACAGAACAGAGACCCTGTTCTGATTATGGTTCCTCGGGAATGAGAAAACTCTGGAGTCACCCCAGGACTAGGACAAGGTACATTGATACAGAATAGAGACCCGCCTCACTTTCTGGAGAAGCGCTGAATCACAGTGAATCATGACTGCACCTGTGTAGAAGATGCTACATGATCCCTGCTTCATTATAATATCATTATAATAAATTAGCATTGTGGAGTCCCTCTGCCCCAGTGAGCGATCAAGGAAAATCATGGAAGACCACATGTGCAGTATCTGAAAAGTAATATAACTAGCCCTGGCTGGTGTGGATCAGTGGATTGAGTGCTGGCCTTCGAACAAAAGGGTCACTGGTTTGATTCCCAGTCAGGGCACATGCCTGAGTTACTGGCCATGTCCCCAGGTGGGGGTGTGCGAGAGGCAACCACATATTGATGTTCCTCCCTTTGTTTTCTCCCTCCCTTTCCCTCTCTCCAAAAATAAATAAAGTAAAACTAGCAATGAAGTATCCGCCCTATAAGAATAGAATCCCTCTAGTCCCTGAGGTCAGTCTCTGCTTCAATTTGACCCACTCCCATGTTCTGTGGAATGTACTATCACTTAATAAATCTGCTCTCTTTCTTTCTGCTGTGCTTTCTGTGTTTTCAGTTCAATTCATTGTTCACAAGAACCTAGTTACCTGTGCCCACCTGCGACAGTTATGTCCTTATAAAAGAGGCCTAAGAATGCCCTTACTGGTGTGGCTCAGTGGATTCAGTGCTAGCCGGTGAACCTAAAGGTCATCGTTTTGATTCCTGTTCAGGGCACATAGTGGGTTGTGGTCCAGGTCTCCAACTGGGGGCATGCAAAAGGCAATAGATGGATGTTTCTCTCCTTGTCTTTCTCTTCTCCCTCCCTTTGCCTCTGTCTAAAGAGACCCTTTCTGCCATATGAGGATACAACCCAGAAGAGGGCGCTCATTCAACCATGCTAGCACCCTGATCTTGGACTTTCAGCTTCCAGAACTGTGAGAAATAAATTTCAGTTTTTATAAGCCACCCAGTCTGTGGTATTTTGTTACAGCAACTCAAATAGGCTAAGACATTAAATTGGTACAGGATAGTGGGGGTGCTGTTGCAACAAATTCTATAAAAATATGGAAGCAGCTTTGAAACTGGGTAATGAGTAAAGGCTGGAAGAGTTCTGAGACATGTTCTAGAAAAGGTCCACATTGCTATGAATAGTCCTTTAAAAGCTATTCTGGTGAGGAGTCAGAAGATAAAAAGGAGAGTTGTAGAGAGAACCTCAGTCTTCTCAGAGAATACCTAAGGGGTCACGCGCAGAATGTTAGCAGAAATACCCATGGCAATGGCCATTCTGATGTGGTCTCAGACTGAAATGAGGAATGTTATTGAAAATTCGAGGAAAGACCATTCGTGTTATAAAGTAGTGATGAACTTGAATGAGTTGTGTTCATGTGCTAGTGTTGTGGAAGGTAGAATTTGTGAGCAATGAAAGGTGTTTGGTTAAGGAAATATCTAAATAAAATGGTGAATGTGTGGCTTGTCTTATCTTGAATGCTTGCAGTAAAGTGTGAGAAGAAAGAAATAAAGATGAAATGGTTAATCAAAAGAGAAAAAGAGCTTAAAAATTCGGACAGTTCTCAGCCTATCCATATTGCAAAAAATGAGAAAGCATGTTTTGAAGAGAACATTAAGGGTGTGGTCAAATGACCCTTCAATAAGGAAACTAGTGGGTATGAACCAAGGACTTCATCAGCCATCATAGTAGGGAAACTACAAATTTGAACTGAAGGGGAAGGAGACAGGAAGGAGTGAAGGAAGGCTGTGGGACTTCTTGGATTGTGCAGGATGGGACCGTAGAGCTACTCTTTAAGACAAGGAAAGGACCTCAAAGGTAATTCAGAGATTATCAGCACCACTTCCTCGGTTTCAAAGGCCAGGGAGCATTGCCTGGGTTTCATCAAGCCAGACAACTTCCACCCAAAGTTGTGGGGACAATGTCTCCCAAGGCCCTGGAAGTGGTGCTGCCCAAAGTGTGGAGACCAATCCCTAGCCAGCAGAGTTCTGGGGGAATGGATCCTACCCCTTAGACTTTGAAGAATGGAGCCAACTGGAGCTGAGACCCAGGCAGAAGGCCTTAGCTAGGGCAATGCTTAGTGGAGAATGGGGTTGGGGTCACCTCCGGGGCCCCAGACTGGTAGAGTCACAGGCACACAACTCCAATTTGTGAGAGCTGCCACATGGGCTACTTGTAGCAAAGCAATGGGGACAGGGATGCCCCAATGTGTCCAGAGAGTAGGCTCCCTGCCCCAATGGGCCTGATGGGCAGAGCATCAAGTTCAGGAATATGATTTCAAGGTTTTAGATTTGATGCTGTTTGCCCTGTTGGATTTCAAACTTGCTTGGGACCTGTCAGCTATCTCTTTCCAATTTCTCCCTTTTGGAATGGGAGTGTTTGCCCTCTGCCTGTTCCACCATTGTATTTTGGAATCACAGAACTTGTTTGATTTACAGGTTCATGGCTGGAGAAGAATTTGTCTCTCAATGAATTGAACCTCAAGTCTCACTTATATCTGGTTTAAATGTCATCTAAATAAGACTTTAGACTTTTGGGTCAATGCTGGAACTGGTTAAGACTTTGGGGACTGTTGGGATGGAATGAATGTACTTTTGCATATGAGAGGGACATGAATTTGGGGGATCCAGGAGCAGAACGCTAAGACAAATTTGAATGACTGAAAGTCAAGGTTAATATGTCCTCAATTCCTCTATCAAAGGATAGTTGCAGGCTTTTGAATCATTCGTTATGTGAGCATTGGAATCTTGCTCTGTGGGCATTGTCTTCAGGTTTTCTTGAGCATTTTCTGCATTGCAATAATTCCCTTTCCCATGGTAGCTTCTAGGAAATCTAATGTGATCCTGATATTAGTGGGCTGTGCAATCCAGTCTGCAGAGGTATAACCTGTTACATGGAGAAACAGAGAAAGAGCAAGGAGAAAAGGTTTCATTGCACGACTATTAGAAAATGGGGCACTCAGGACAATGCCAAGAGTATTCGAGGACAGATAATGACAGCTGGCTCTCCCTCATCAGTTTCACTTGTTCCCCGAAAGTCCTTTGTAACTATGTCTTGTTCCACTGGTCTTGGGCCAGCAGCCTACCTCAGAAAATCATCTTCTGGCTGGGGTTTGTCCTAGGAATCTTGAGCTTTATTCCTCTACAGGTTGAGATAGGTTTTTCAGGTAGTTTCAGGCTATGCTCAGTTTACATACACTCCATGATTTGGTCTGGATCTCAAGTATATCTGCTATCTGGTGCTGCATAGCAAGCCACTCCGAAAGTTGGTCTAAAATAACAATGATTTGTTGTTTTTTATGAGTTTATGTGTTGACTGAGGTCTGGAGGGGGTAGTTCTTTGCTTTTCAAGGTGTTGGTTGGGGTCTCTCATGTGACTTCATTGGGAACTTAGCCAAGGCTGGAACATCCAAGATGACTTCAGTCTTATGTCTGGCATGGTGCTGGTTTTATCTGGGTTGTATTATGCTCTTCTGCACGGCATCTCATCCTCCAGGGCCTATTCTTTCCATATACTGGCTTCCAAGAGGGCAAATATGGAAACTGTAAAGTCTCTTCTGGCTTAGGCCTGGAAGTCACCCAGTGTCACTTCTGCCACATTCTATTAGTCAAGCAAGTCATAGGGCCAGCCCTGGTCAACAGAAGGGGAAATAGGAGTGGCCAAGTCATATTGCAAAAAGACATGCAGAATGGGAATGATTGTAATGGCTATCTTTGAAAACAGTCCACCCATCCAGTGAGACGTGCTCTGTCAGTCCCCACAACTCAGAAAAAACCCAAGGGACAGGAAGAAGTTAAACAGTTGGCGCTGAGGTCTCTGATGGGGGAACCTGTGGGTCTATGACCATGGTGCTGCCCTTTCCCAAGTATTGTTGTCCATGTTGTTACCACTTGAAAAACCTTGATGTGGATACAGTAGCTAGGCTATACACCATGACACTGTCCTGCTGGGGTATTTGTTTCTAGCCACCTTGGACCTGACAATCTGTCCATTTTGTGTGTCACTAAAGCTATTAATAGACAAGGAGATTTTAACCTTGGAATATGACCTTTCAGAAGGTATTAAAATTATTGTGCTGAGAGAGCTTGTGTTAGTTCTCACATAAAAATATAAGCATTTTTTACACTTACCTAGAAGGGGAGATACCGTGATCACGAAGGTGGTTTTCCCAGGGTGAGGCTTATCCATTGCACTCCAGATGTGCTGACCCCTGCAATTTCTCCAAATGTAAGAAACTTGACTGCATAATTTGTGGTAGTGGGGTCTGCATTCACGCTCTCCCCTGGGGAAAAAATAAATTTTAAAATTTATCCTCAGAAAAAAATAGATAAAAAATAAGATTCATCCTCAGAAGTTATACAAGTATCAGAACATATTTTAACTTTTTAAATTGAAGTGAAATTTATGTAGTATAAAATTAGCCATCTTAAAGTGTACAATTAAATTCAGTGGATATGTAAATTCACAATATTGTACAATTATCACTACTATCTAATTCCAGAACATTTTCATTAACCCAAACAGAAACTCTGTACGCATTAGCAGTCACTTGCCATTCTCTGCTCCCCCAGCCTCTGGGAAGCCCTAATCTGCTTTCTATCTACGGATTTGCTTGTTCTGGACATTTCCTATAAATGGAATCATACAATATGTGACTTTTTGTGTCTGTGTTCTTTCACTTAGCATAATGTTTTTGAGATTCATCCACAATGTAACCTGGATCAGCATTTCATTTTTTTTTACCAATATACATTTAAATTAATTGCATTTTAATAAAGTTATGGGATAGCTTTTAAAATCTCATTGAGTTGTTTTTAATTACAGAGACATTCTGATCATGCCTCATTATTGATGTGCCTCGCAATGGATCACTCAAGTCAGGTGAAGGGGCAAACCTTGGCACTACTGAGCAGCCATCTACCAAGGATGGTAGTGTGAAGGCCCTTGTCACCATTGTTATTAATTTTAGGATTGATCATGGAGAAGGCCAGTATCAAAGAGAGTTGTGAGAGGAAACTGGTCAGTTGCTTGATAAGAGCACAGGTGCCCTACACCCAGAAATGCCCATGGCCTTGACAGTGTAACCAGAGTCACAATATTTGATAACAACACACATGAGAAAGTAACATGATAACCAGTAGGAATTTTAGCTCCTTCACAAAGGAAGAAATTTGGCTGTTTATTTTGTTTGCTTGCTTATTTTCTTATAATTGGCCTTGGTTGTAAAATAACTGTGCTGAGCATGACGGGCAGCAGAAAAGCACCTTTGTTGACAGAATTCTGAGCTGCCAGTTCCTACTAGGGTAAGAAGAAACTTCTGCCCTCTGGGTAGACTACCTGGCTGAAAAGATATTGATTACTTCAAGACCCTTTTTCCTCTGAGCACCCAGGCCTCTGTACTGTATTACACATAAGCTTTTAAAACATTTATTGATTTAACGCACCTTTATATGTATTATGCAAATTTACACTTATATATGGTCATAGTAAAAGATATTCAGAGGGCAATATTATTTAAAGTTCTGAGACTTTGCCCTGACTGGTGTGGTTCTGTTGGTTGGAGCATCTGTCTCGTAACTGAAAGATCACTGGTTCAATTCCTGGTCAGGGCACATGCCCAGGTTGCAGGCTCAATGCCCAGTTTGGGTATATGCAGGAGGCAGCCAATTAGTGTTTCTCTCTTGCATCGATGTTTCTCTCTCTCTCCCTTCCCCTCTCTCTCTCAAATGAGAATAAAATAAACCTTTAAACAAATTAAAGCTCTAAGACTTCTAGCTCCTAAGGTTTTAAAATATAATTAAAACAATCAGGCAGAGCACAAAACAATGTTATACTACAGTGATTTTTCTGAATTAAATTTGAGGGGCAATTGTGTTTATACACAGACAAGAATATACTCGTTTAAGTAAAAAGGAACTATGTACTTCTGCATTCTCTATGAATTATAATTCCTTTGAAAATTGTCCAGATAGAGCTTACCCTCTAATTACTTCAATTTATTATTCACTCAAGGTCTCAAATCAATGGATTAGTAAATCTTAGAAACTATAGTAGGTTGACACTGAAGAACAATACAATCACAGTTGATAAATGAAAATTACTCACTTTACAAAGTGGAGTAGCTTTGTAGGGCTACATAATTACTGCTATTGTTGGAAATATAAAGAGGTCAGTTTTTTAAAATAAAGACATTAGTTATTTTAATTCAACTTAGTTCAACTCATGTGTTTACATTTACATAACTATAGACGTTTAGTGTAAGAAATAATGTATCTGATCTGTAAGAATGAGTTTAAAATTTTCCATTTGATAAACTTTCTTGTAAGAAATTAACAATAAATACATCTCAAATCTTGCAAAAACCCAAATGTAATGTTTGCATGATATTTTATACTGTGATAAAATTGGGAAGAAGAAAGAACTATTTTTTAAATGAAAATTAACAAAACAATTTAATTTATTCAAGGATTTACCTTATATAGAAATGTTGAAGGAACTTGGAAATTTAGGTTATTTTCTTGGCTTTATTTTACCAAGTAGAATACAATTAAGGTCACCACTTGATAAGTGGGGTCCAAAAACTTGATCACAAAAAATGAGGAATCGTATTCATCATTTGGTGATGAATGGAAGGACCAGGGCCTTTGCAACCCAAGGCCACCCAGTTCTCAGCTTAAGTGGCTATAGAATCCTGTTACTTGTGGGGACTTGAGGAACCTTCCAACTGTTATCACTGGGTCTTTGGTCCATGGAGGCATGTGGGGCAGAGCAAATCTCAGGGGTCAGAGACTTTTCTGCTTTTCCATTCTCATCAGGCTCACAAGTCACTTCCTTATTTGTCTCTCTTATGTTGCTGAAGTCCTTGAAATATTAATGATTGTTTAATACAGAAGGGATTCCTGAAGCTTCTTTATAACTGTTAACATTTGGCCTGATAGCAAAGTGCCTTTCCTTGTTCCTTATCCCATAACTTAGCAAACCAGGACATCATGGCAATTAAAGAAAGAATTCCAGTATTTCCTTTTCTCTCATTCAAAAAATTTTTAGAGAGAGAGTATTAAGGAAACAGGACTATTGTTTAGACTTTTACAAATAGCTTAGTTGGCTTGACATGGTTGTTTACATATATTTTATTTTTACTTATTAGAACAGCGATTTTCAACCAGTGCGCTACAAGAGGGACACTGGCGTGCTGCCAAGAATTTTTACAACCTGCAATACTTAACTATTTTAGTCAGGGGACTGACCTCTTTTCTCTTAGATTGTCAAATTTTAAAAAATGACAAGAGCTAACACAACAATAGCCATCTGGTGTGAATGAATCAAAATTATATCTTTCTTGTCATATTGGTAAAAAATATATATTTTGTTCTGCTGCAGAATCTTAGTAATTAGTTTGTGTCGACCATGAGATGGAAAAGGTTGAAAATTGTGGTATTAGAGTGTAATAACCAAAAATTCTATGATTTTATTGATTACCTTTCTCCTTTTTGAGCATTTAGAAATTACCTTTGTGCACGGAAGATACTATCCTCATAAGATTAATTTTAAAAATTTATTTAATATCTAAACAGATATACCAGAGGGCAGGTCCACACTGTATGGGGACTTAAGTTTACACAATTTGGGTTGTTCTTTAAGAAAAAGAATATAAAGTTACTTTCAAGAGTGTACAATATATTGATTTAGAAAAATAAATCCCAACAAATTACAAATTTTAAAAAGCTGACAAATACCCCCAAAACAGCAAAAGCCAGCAAAACACTATTGTTGTTTTATTTTCTATTTGACATATTTACATTATCTTTTTCTTTCAACATTTTGGCTGCACACTTTTTTGATCACATCTTCGTATGACAATGATTTTGAAACATGACTTCTATAGAGGAAATAGAAGGATAAAGCACTCTTTTTTTCAGCATGCTTGGTTGAAATGTCTTATTATTGATGGTTTACAACAGTCTCTTTCCGTTTCACAAGTTCTTATCAGAACAGCTACCTCAGGAACTTCCTCTGCAGTTTCTTTCTCAGACCCTGCTCCTTGCTCTAGGACCAGCCCTTTGGGTGTGGCCTGGGGTATGGGCAGGAAGGCCTATTTCCCTCCTTGTGGCTGCTGGGTTGCTGTCACCTAGCCTGGCCAGGTTCTTGCTGACCCCACTCTCACCACTCCAGATCCACCTTGATGACCTTGAAGTCTAGTTGCAGCCTCCCTTACCCACCCACCCTTGACAGGTTTCCTGTGGCTCCCTCTCCTCAAGGCCAAAGAAAAGTCAAGCTTCTTTATGAGGTCCTCTAGCCTCGGGACCACCCCTGATCAGGGTATGAGGGTGGCCTGGGGCTCTGGTGCCAGCTCTCTGACCTGGGGAGAGCCCCCTGAGATGGGACGGGACTGGCCGTGAGGGCTTCACTAAGGAAACCTGCCTGGGCTCTGACCCAGCCTGTGGTTTCTTCTGTTTCCTAACCCTCAAGGATGAGCACTTTTACAGTATCAAAGGTCTGGGTTTAATTTTTTAAAAATATTTTTCTCCTGGGAGTCTTTAGAACAAATCCAAGTAGGAGTTCCATCAGTTCTAAGAGCCTTAGTGTGTTCATTTGTTCATATGCTTCACAAATGTGCAAAGATACTTTTCAGAGGAAACTTCTCCCACTGATATGCATACAGAGAAAAAGTCTTGCCCTCACCCAGCAGAAGAATCTTCCCCAAGTCTCTTGCATGCTGGAAACTGTTAAGGGGACCTTCTATGAGGACAGAAGTCCCCATCACCACTGCAACTGTGCCCAAACTGAGGGTCTTCATTGGGTATGCAGTTTTAGGGTCTGCCTGGGCATATTTTGATAAGCTTGGGAACTCCTAGGTGTGGACTGACCAGTTGGAGGCTGCTCCTGTTTCCTGCAGCACTACAGAAAGTTGATACTTTGTTGGAGCAAGCTAGGACTCATAGCTTCTGCCATCCTGCCTTAGCCCACTTGTGTATTTTCCTGGGATTCCTCTGGTTCTTCAGAGGGGAAGAAAGAAAAAAAGCAGTTGGAACCAGGCTCAGGGAGCTCAGATAGAGGTGAGGCTCGTGAGCTGTCCAGACTTCACTTATTTCCTTTCCAGTACAAGACTCAGAACCCCCCGCAAGTGTGCTCCAAATGTCACAAGTACCTAGGTGCCCTCAGGAGCCAAACTCTTCTCCGGGAAGTCATTCTCATGGGGTGGGACAGGTCTCTTGCAAACCTGTTTTTATTTCTGCAGCTACTTGCATGTACCTTTCCTTAGAGTACACATCCAAGCAGCATGTCCTGGTCCCCTTGGGTGGTGACTTCAGGTAGCAGAACTCACAGGCAAAGACCACAGAAAACAGGCAAAACCAGTTCTGCAGGAAGAGCTAGAAGCTAAGTATAAACAGACCCCCTGGGTCCACAGGGAGGGCTCCTGGGCTGGAGTTGGCCCTTGGATATAGTTACTCTGGCCTCAGACTAGAAAGGATAAGGAGGACAAACAGTGGTGCTGTTCAAGTAGAATGAGTAACAGAGGGGAATAAAGGCAGGACCCTCACCATTGCAATCTAACAAAGAACTTGATAGAGGAGGCTAGGAGCAGAGGGAGACATGTCTCACCTGCTAACTCAGGAGCCCTGAGCCTGGTCTGATAATATTGCCAGGTGTTCCAACATCACAAGAAAACACCATGCTAATACAGGAGGAGGGCAGTCCTTGAAATTCTATGTATCCTTTCCACTATCTGGGAAGGAAAGCCTTTGAAACTGTGCTTTCATCCCAAGGCCAGAAAGGTGGGAGAAGTTCTACAGTGACCAAAGGGGAAAAAAGCCCATAAATAATTTTGGGTAACTGCCCCAACTTTAATTTACTGCCTCCCTTCACTTATGTGTTTTACAAGAAGATAAACCAATAGAGTCTGGAGCAAGATAAGAATTCTGGCTAACAGACCCCCACACATACCTAAGTTTGGGTAGTCATGTCCCTCTGAGTAAAAGCTGGCTCCACCTTTATCCATCAATCAAAATATAACTTTTTCATCCCCATCCCACCAATTATATATGTGCTCAGAACAAAGGACTTGCCCTTTTGGCTCTGGGCGTTCTTGGTGATCTTGGTCCTCTTGGCCCTCTGGCCACCTTAGGGTGAGCTTGCCACCCTGGCCTTTGGGCACCCTTGCTTTTGCTCTCCCATTAACTAATAAACTTTGCATACATGCTAACAGGTTCACTGATCTGTAATTCTTTATGGCGTTGTAGAAAAGAACAAGGGTTTCTCTGATAACAGTGCCACTTCAAACTGGGAGATAGGATACCTCACCTAGGCTTCCACTTTCTCAACTGGAAAATAATTGTGCTAAAGGGATCTGGTCAGTATCCTGGAACATGGTCATACTTCACAGAAATAGGACTTTCAGTCTCAAACCACAAAAGACAAGAGGAACTAACCAATATGGACCAGGGGATCAGAAATTCAAGTGGCCACCAAACTTTGGCAGACAAGAGACCAGAAACCAGCTCCATTGCTGCATAGCAGCCCTCCTGGGAAGCAAGGCCTGAAACTCCAGGGCCCTAACAGTGCACTGCTGGGACTTCCAGGTAGCCAAGGCTCTGCTCTGATGGCAGCCATCCTGAAGTGAGTGACTCATGGAGGAAATGTCTAAACTGTGAAAACAACACTTTTAGCCAGAGAGATGATGAACACATGTCAAAGTGCAGAGAGGCAGCCAGCTAGAGAAGGCTCACTTAAAGTGCAGCTCTCAGGGACGAGCTGCAGGGAAAGAGGAGTGTTTACATGAGTTCCTTCAAGAGGTGCAAAGCAGGTTAGTTTCCCAAGAGCTAAAAATCTGCCATTGTCTTTATGAGTTGCGTGAGTTAAACCTGGATCATGTTGACCCAGATATAGCTCCAAGAAATGCCAGATATGGGAATCTTAATGAGAAATAATGAGAAATGTGGTTGTGAGCTTCAATCAGAAATATAGTGCATGACAGCCCAGATTTCTCTTAAGACAAACTCATGCTTCAGTTGGAAAAAGATCTGCTTTTTCTCAATTTTGAAATAAAATTTACCCACTTGTGGTTGGGGTCTCTGTGTCATTCCCACTTCAGACACCAATCTAGACCGTTGTTACAAGGATGGTGACACGATTGATAGAGCAAGAGGACAAAGCACAGCTGCCTTCTCTGGAAGAGGTATAACATTTATAAACCACATCAAGACAAATGAGAGAAAAGGCATTGATGAAACACAGCATAGATAGAAAATGACACATGACCAATAAGGCTTTAAAATAATGGATATTGTGGCTAACTTTATGCCAATACATTTGTAAATGCCATTGATATAAACAAATTTCTAGAAAAAGAAATGTCCAGCATTGACTCAAAAAAGGGCAGAAACCCTAAATAGTCATATAACCATGAAATATTTTTTATCAGTCATCAAATATCTTCTCCTACAGCAAACTCCAGGTCCAGAAGACTTCATCAACAAGATCTATTAAACATTAAAGAAAAATAGTTCTAATTTTATACACATTATTCCAGAGAATAAAGGAAGATATATTCTTTTTAGAAGGCAAACATAACCTTGACACCAAAACTTCTCAAGGATGTTTTGAGAAAGAAAATTATAAGACAACAAAAGGGAGGGGAGTTGGGGGATTGGGTGAAAATGGTGGAGGGATTAAGAAGTACAAATAGATAGTTACAAAATAGTCATGAGGATGTAAAGTACAGCATAGGAAATATAGTCAATATTATTGTAATAACTATGTATGGTGCCAGCTGGGTACTGGAAATATCAAGAGGAACACTTGTAAAGTATGTGATTTTCTAACCACTATGCTGTAAACCTGAAACTAATACAAAATAATATTGAATGTAAACTATAATTGCAAAATAAAATTTTTTAAAAAAGAAAAATAGGCCAAGCTCACTCATGAACATAGATGCAAAAATCCCAAGCACAATAACAGCCACATATAAAAAATGATAATACATGGTGACTAGGTTGTGTTTACTTTAGGAGAGAAAAGTTGGTTTAAGAACAGAAAATCTTTTATTGTAATTGAACTACATTAATAACTTAAAGAAGAAAACTACATGATCATCACAATAGGTGCAGAAAAAGCATTTGATAAAAATCAACATCCATTCATAGTTAACAAGAAATCTCAGGTAACTAGGATACAAAATAAGTTTCTGTCACATCAAAGTTACAGCTAAAATATGGAACAACCATCACTCATAAAAAAAAGAAAACAAGTTGAATGGAAGTCTGACAACTACAGAATTAAATAAACCACATCCTTCCAGACTGTAAGTGGGGTGGAGATGTGGAACAGGTTGGTCCCGCACCAATGTGTGGTGGATAAAAATTCGGGAGGGATATCTTAGGAGCGAGGAGTTCCAGCCCCACATCAGGCCCGCCATTCCAGGGTTCCAGTGCCAGGAAGATAAGTCTCCATAACTTCTGACTGCAAAAACCAGTGGGGATTGAGTTGGTGGGAGAAACTTTTGCAGTCTCAAACAGTTCCCTTAAAAAAATCCACATGTGGACTTCCAGCCAAGATGGAGGCGTAGACAGACACACTGCGTCTCCCTCCACAACTAAGAAGGAATACAACTACCTCAAAACTAGAAACAACCAGAGTTACAGAATATCAAACTGCATGGAAGTCTAGCAAACAAAGATATAAAAAAGAAATACTCATACAGACAGGTAGGAGGGGTGAAGCTGGGGTGGAGAGGACATGGTGTGGTGGCAGCAGCAGTGGTGGCAGCAGGCCAGCAGAAAGCGTAGTCACACGTTTTAAAGTCAGGAGGGACACCTGGGGAGTGTTCCCAGCTCCTCACCAGACCTTGCAGCTCACAGTCCCAGCACTGGGGAAAATCAAGCCTCATTGCTTTTGACCGTGCAAATCAGTGGGGGTTGGGTGGAGGCAGAAACTGCCGGTCTTCAGCAGAGTCCACTTGTTTAAAGGGCCCCCATGATCCTAGAACGTCCACAGACTCACCCACTCTGGGAACAATGGCCAGGGCAGCAGCTAGAGGGGTGTCAGTCTGGTGCGGAAGTGGAAGGGATGCCTGGAAAAGGGGCGAGTGCTGGGCAGGCGGCATTGTTCCCTCTTGGACCCCTCACCCACATGCAGCGCCACGGTATGGTGAAACAGGTCGCCCTGCACTGACGAATTCCTAAGGCTCCGCCCCTTACAACATAACAGGAGCGACAGCTCTACCTAGGACATGGAGGCAAACAAACACAGGAGCCTGTCAAGATGAGGAGACAGAGAAGTATGGCCCAAAGTTTCAGTGGGAGAACTAAGCGACGAGGAGATATCCAGCCTAACAAACACAGAATTCAAAACACTGGTGATAAAGATGCTCATAGGCTTGACAGATATACTTGAGTATGGCAAACGCATAAGAGAAGAAGTGAAGGCTATGCTAAGTGAAACAAAGGAAAATCCACACAAAACCAATGGTGAAGGGAAGGAAACCGGGTTCAAATAAATGATTAGGAACATAAGGAAGAAAAAAGTCAACCAGTGCAGAGTGAGGAAGCAAAAATTGAAAAAAATGAGTAAAACTTCCCAAATTTTGTGAAGGAGATGGACATACAGGTCTGGGAAACATGGAGGGTCCCAGGCGAGCTGGACCCACAGGAGACCACACCAGGACACATCATGACTGAGATACCAAAGGTGAAAGATAAAGAGAGAGTCCTGGGGGCAGCAAGAGAGAGGCGGAGAGTTGCCTACAAGGGGGTGCCTGTAGACTATCAGCTGATTTCTCAGAGGACACTTTGCAGGCAGGAAAGGACTGGCAAGCAGTATTCAATGTGATGAAAGGCAACCTGCAACTAGGACTACTCTATCCAGCAAGGCTATCATTTGGAATGGAAGGGCAGATGAAGTGCTTTTCAGACAAGGTAAACTAAAGGATTTCATCATCACCAACCCGTTATTATATGAAATGTCAAAGGGACTTACTTAAGATAAAGAAGATCAAAACTATGAACACTAAAATGACAACAAACTCACAATTATCAACAACTGAATCTAAAAAATAAAAACAAAATCCAACTAAGCAAACCAGAATAGGAACAGAATCTTAGGTATGGGGATCATTTGGAGGATTATCATCTGGGAGGCGGGAGGGGGAGAAATGGGGATATGGTGCAGGGATTAAGAAGCATAATCGATTGGTACAAAATAGACAGGAGGGAGTTAAGAATAATATAGGAAAAGGTGAAGCAAAGAACTTATATGCACAACCCATGGACATGAACTAAGGGGGGTGGGATTGCTGGAGGGAAGAGGGGTGCTGGGCAGAGGGGAGCAAAGGGGGAAAATTGGAACTACTATAACAACATAATCAATGAAACATACTTTTAAAAAATCCACATGTGGACTTACACAGACGCACTCCCTCTGAGCTCCAGCACCACCTGGGTAGCATTTGAAAGGCACCAGGGCATACGGGAAGGAACTGAAGTGTCTGGTATCAAGACAGAAGCTAGGGAACAGCTTCCTCCCAGACAGAAAAACAGCAGAAGCTATTGTCCCTTTCCTGAACCCTCCCCTCACAGAGCCACAGAGCCAGCAGGTGGGTGCCATATCTGAGACTCCATCAACCTGGGCTAACACTGTTTGCCTGCCCTGGAGATCCACTGAGACTCCGTCCACCCAACTAACATGCTCATCCAAACTGTTAACTGTGACTTTTCCATATGAATGACTGGTCTTGGCTCGTGCTTCACAACTTCCTAAATTCTCTCAAACAAGCTTGGCACTAGCAGCAGCCAGCCTAGATTCACAGCTTGGCTTCACCTGGGAATCTCCAAGCCAAGCACAAGTAGCAGCCATCTCAGATTGCTTTATAGCTCAGGCAGGGTGGCCCTGGGCAAAACACAGGTGGGGGCTGACCTTGGCCTGTACCACCCAGGAAACCCCAGGGCCAGTGCACCTGGTGGACAGCTACAGATCACGTTGGAGCACCATAACCCTGTCCCTGCACAGCTGATCCTCCATAAAGAGTAGAAGTTGGTGGCCAGTGGTCACAGCCAGTCCTTGAAGCTGACTGGACTGGGTAAATACCTCTCATTGATCTGCCAACAGCAGCCAAGGCTCAACTACAAGAGAAGGGTGTACTCAGCCCACACGAAGGGTGCACCTTGAGTATCGAGCTTGGGTGACGAGAGGCTGTGCCACTGGAACCCACACGACACCTACTACATTAGGCCACGCTACCAAGACATGGAGTCATAGCAGCTCTACCTAATACAAAGAAACAAACACAGGGAGGCTGCCAAATGAGGAGACAAAAAAACATGGCCCAAATGAAAGAACAGATCAAAAGTCCAGAGAAAGAACTAAACAAAAAGGAGATAAGCAATCTATCAGATGCAGAGTTCAAAACACTGGTTATAAGGATGCTCAAGGAACTTAGTGAGGACCTCAACAGCATAGAAAAGATCCAGTCAAAAACAAAGCTAAAGGCAGAAAAAGATAAGACTGCCATTATTCACAGGGGATTTGATGTGTATTATAAAACACCAAAGAATCTAGAGATAACTTATAGCAGTTACTAGGAGAGTTGCTGGATAAAAAATCATTTATATTTCTACCTATCAGCAGTGAACAATTCAAAATGGAAGTTAAAAATTAATGTACCATTTGCAATATTATTTTTAAAAACACCAAGTGCCTAGAAATAAATTTACAAAATATTTGCAAGCCTATTGTGGAGAAACTTTAAAATTTTAATAAAATCTTAAGGAAGACCTAAATAAAGGAGATACTGTATATCCATGTCCATGAATTGTAAGACTCAATATAGTAAAGGTGTCAATATTTCCCAAGTTGATTTTTAGATTCAGCGCAACAACCTAACAAAATCATAACACAACAAGCTGATTCTAAGATTTATATTGAAATGCAAAGCCCCGATAATAGAATAGGCACTCGTGAAGATGAAGGACAAGAGGAAGACTTGATCTCCCAGATATGAAGCATACTATAGAGCTATGGCAGTTAGTACAGGGGTGTCCAGGGGAGTCTGGGCGAAGGGATAGACAGATATACCAGTGGGGCTGAATATCCCTCTTTGCTTATGTGGACCCTTGAATACATGACAGAGGTGGTACTTAGGGCAGTGGGAAAAGGATCAAATTTTTAATAAATTGTGCCAGGCCCTAGCTGAGTTGTTCAGTTGGTTGAAGTGTCATCCAGTACACTAAAAGGTTGTGGATTCAAGTTCTGGTCAGGGCACAAACCTAGATTACAGGTCAATCCCCAGTCAGGGTGAGTATAGGAGGCAACAGATTGATATTTCTCTCTCTCTTTCTCTCTTTCCCTTTCTCTAAAATCAAGAAAACATATCCTTGGTGAAGATTTTTTTTAATTGTGCCAGAAAAACTGCATTCATATGCAGATAAAAAAGAAACAAAACAAAACAAAAAAAAAAAAAAGCAAACTGTACCTCTACCTTACACCATACACAAAAATCAATTTCACAAAGATTAGAAACTGAAATATGAAGAACAAACCATAAATATATTTAAAAATATGAAAATATATTCATTACAAAGAGTAAGCAAGGGTGTTTTATATGAGCTATGAGATGCGCTAACCACAAAGGAAAAGAAAAAAAAACTGGTGTATATTAAAATCAGGTACTTGGATTAATCAGAAACCTCATAAAGAGAATGGAAAGACAAGCTACACAGTGAGATGATTGTCACACATGTACCCGACCAAGGACTTATATACAAAATAAAGAATGTTAATTCAATAAGAAAAAGATCAACAACTCCATTTAAAAAATGGGCAAGAAGCTTGAACAGGCAACTCACAAAGGCAGAAATTTTTATAAATATATGAAAAGGAGCTCAACTGCAATAGTAATCAGGGAA
This sequence comes from Furipterus horrens, assembly GCF_987537825.1. Lineage (NCBI taxonomy): Eukaryota > Metazoa > Chordata > Mammalia > Chiroptera > Furipteridae > Furipterus > Furipterus horrens. The sequence continues at coordinate 74,975,832 of NW_028327187.1, read as the reverse complement.
GTGAAAAATTAACCCACAATAAAATACCACTACACAGCCACCAGATTTCCAAGCATTAAAAATGCCAGCTCTACCCTGACTGGTGTGGCTCAGTTAGTGGAGTGTCCTCCCACAAAGCAAAAGGTGACCAGTTAGATTCCCAGTCATGGCACATGCCTGGGTTGAGGTACCCAGTCCCTGGTTGGGGTGTAAGCAAGAGGCAACCGATTGATGTTTCTCTCAAACATTGATGTTTCTCTTCCTCTCTTTCTCCCTTGCTTCCCCTCTCTCTAAAAATAAATAACATCTAAAAAATATAAATAAAAAAATAAATCTCAGCTCTGACAGTACCTAGTGTTGACATGGATGTAAGGTAACAGGAGTGCTCAGACATTGCTGGTGGGACTGTAAGTTGGCACAACAACTTTAAGAAACTGTTTGGTATTATCTACTTAATTTGAACATACCAGCAATTTCCCTCCTGGGTGTATGGATATACCCAACAGAAAAGTGGGCTGTGTGCTCTAAGAGGAGCAGAATGTTTGGCTCTTCAAAATGAGCAAAAACTGGAAATCACTAACATGCCCATCAATAGTAAAGTGGGTAAATAAACTGCGGTATATTCACACATTGGAATACCAAATGGGAATGAAAATGAATTAACTATAACTATATTTAATAACAGGTAAATCTCATAAACATAATGGTGAGGGAAAGAAGAGAGACACAAACTAATATATGAGGTCTGTCCAGAAGGTATCCAACCATGTAATATGAAAAATAGAGACATTTATTGAAGAAAATACAAGATAAAAGAAACATTATGCATAGGACAATGACACCTCAGTCCCCTTCAAAGTAAGCACCTTGGGACCTCACACAGTTCTCCCAGTCATTATCAGCTGCCTTGTCATATTTTCCTGCATCTCATCAATGGTCTGAAATCTCTTCCCTTTCAAAGGTGATTTTACTTTGGGAAAAGCCAGAAGTCACAGGGCACCAAATCTGGGCTGTAGGGGCCTGAGCCACCTGGGTGATTTGATGTTTTGCCAAAAACCCTGCATGAGATGTGATGCATGAACAGGCACATTGTTGTGATGAAGCTGCCAATCACCAGTTGCCCATAGCTGCAGTCTTCTGAATCATCCAAATAGCTTCCGTGGAGGAATGTTGAAGCTTCACACAAAATTTGATGCAGATTCTTTGCTCTACTTGCTCAGTCATTTTGAATGTAGTGGCCACACAGTACACCTGCTCACTCAATGGCATCTATCACTCCCACTGACTAATACAGTGAAGTTGTCATTGTTCACGCACATAAATTCTAGTCCACTCTCTTTGGTTGCCAGGTTACATCAATTTTGTGCAAATCATTCTTGTTATATTAATAATGGCTGGAATTTTTCTGGACATACCTCATACACTGCATTATTCTATTTCATATAAAATTCAAATATCAGCCAAACTAAACTCTTGTTTGGGGATGCTTCTTTAGGAGGTAAAACACTATAGAAAAACAAGAGTATGGTGATCACAAAAGTGAAGACAGGAATGATAGCTGGTTTCCAGAAGAGGACTGTGCCTGAGGAAGGGCACTTGAGGGCCTGGCAATGTTGATTTATGGAACTGTGAAGTGGTTATGTGGGTGTTTGCTTCATAATTGTTCTTTAAACTGTACAATATAATATTTGATGTGCTTTATTTCACACAGCTTTATAGAAGTTTAATTTACATACAACAAAGTTTATTATTTAAAGTATACAATTTGGAACATTTTGACACATGTGATATACACCAGTAAAACCACCACATCAAGATAATGAACATAGCCATCACCCTGCCAAAGTTCCTTATGACCCTCTGTAAATCCTCCCTCCTACCGCTCCACAGAGCCCAAACCCTTGGCAACCCCTGATCTATCACTATGTGTCAGTTTGCATTTCTTGAGTTCTATGTAAATGGAATCACTCAGTATATACTCTTTTTCTGTCTGGCTGCTTTCACTCAGCATGATTACTTTGAGATTCATTCAGGTTGTTGCCTTTTTTTTCTATTTCTTTCCTTTTTGTCATTGAGTAGTATTCCCCTGCATGGATATACCACAGTTTGTTTCTCATTCATCCTCTAAAAGGCATTTGACTTGTTTCCAGTTAAAACTATTACAAATAAAGCTGCTGTGAATATAGAAAAATGCAGAGAGGTTCATTCTAGGTTAAATAGCAGATTGAACATCTGTATCTAATTCTGTGCCTCAGCAAAGCTATAGTAGAGACTCCTGGAATAAAAATGACACGAAAGGGGAGGGCAGAGGGTGAGACCACAGCAACAACGCTTTGGGAGCTGGGAAAATGGGTGGCTGAATGGGAACTGACTTCACTAACCAGAAAGACAGATGGCAAGCTGACGGGGAGGGAGCTGACGGTATAGGGACTGGAGCTGGGGGAAATTGGCAGCTTTATGTTCTAGAGAGGGCAAAACAAAGGTCAGCGAACTGTGAGGCACCAGATGCAATTAAGAGCAGTGAAATTCTACCTGGAACAGGGCGATCCTGTGAATGTCTGAAGCCTGTGTGCTCAGATTCCTTCTTCTGTACTCTGATGCAGGCCCCCAGGCAGGGTGTCAGAAGTGTCTTCTCTGGGGAATCAGGATGAGACTGTGCTTCCAGTCACTTTCCCAGAACTGAAGGACAGGAGCTGCCAAACTTGAGAAATAGCACCAAATGCCTAGAACATGGGTGAAAACAGACCCTCTCCAAGGTACTTTAGAGCACTGAGGACAAAGGAAAGCTTCAACAAGTTTCCAGATAGAGGAGCCAGAGTTCAGTATAAAGACTCAGGAATCAGAATGGCTAACCCTGGAACAAGAAGCTAATGCAGCCCTGGCTGGTGTGACTCAGTGGATTGAGCACCGACCTGTAAACCAAAAGGTTGCCAGTTTGATTCCTGGTCAGGGCACATGCCTGGGTTGTGGGCCAAGTCCCTGGGCAATCAATGTTTCTCTCCCTGTCTTTATCCCTCCCTTTCCCTCTCTCTAAAAGTAAATAAATAAAATCTTTTTAAAAAGAAAGGAGCAGTAAAAAGAAGAAGCCAATGCAGCAATTCCTTCTAGTTGCTGGAGGAAAATAATTTCCAACCTAGAATTCTATAAGTAGCCAAATTATCGCTGATATCTAAAGACAGAATGGAAACTTTATCAGACATGCAAATTCTCAAAAATTTCTCCCCCTCACACTTTTTGTCTAGGAGAGGCTGGAAAATATTTCCCGTCCCTTGAACTCTGAGGTAAACATGACAGAGGAAGATGAGGACCACAGTCACACAAGCTCCAAAAGAGAACAGAGGGGAAGGACCCCCAAAGGAGGATCCAGCCTGACCCCAAGTCCTAGACTTGGGGGCAGCCAGTCTAGATTGGAAAAATGTGTCACAATAGACAGACACATGCAGTCTCTGGTCCCCACCCCAGTCCTGCCAGATACCCCACTGGAGAACCCTGTTTCCCAGCAGTCTTGTGACTTTGCTGACTGCCTTTCCTGAAAGGAAACTCACTGAGGCCAGAGCATTGACCCAAAAATTGTCTAAGCTTCTCTTTGGGAAGAGGCTGGGACCCTACAGTTTGCTCTCTCCTTACCAATCACCCAGGTTTTATTTTTTTCCATCTTTCTTGTGCATTTCTACGAATTGGACCTTGCCTGTCACCCTGTTTAAATTGCAACCCTCCCACTTCCAGTCATTCTAGCCTTGAGCTAGAACAGTGAAGAAGTCTGACAAAGACACTATTTCTTTCTCAACACCGATAACAGAGGCAATGGAGGTACCAGTGTGTTTTGGAAATTTATCCATTAAATTAACTGACATTTGAGTGCTGACAATAGGTTAAGCACTTTTCCAGCACTGGATACAGCAGAGGACAAGGTGCAGCCCTGCCCTCGTGGTGCTCACCTGTCAGCGGAGGAGACAAAAGCTAACATGCCCCTAATATCTGTAACATTGGACAGGGGCGCCAGGAAGGGAGGCAGAGCCAAGGTGTAGAGTGGCACAGTGCAGCAGTGTCAGCCACTATTTTAGGTGCAGTGAGTAGGGAGGGCTTCTCTGAGCCTGGGGCACTTGAGCAACTGATTGATTCCAATTTTCTTTGTAGTGTAATCTGTTACCACTTTTTGTAAATTTCTCATTGGAACTAAAAAATATGTATTCTCTGTAATGTACACAGTTCGATACCTAGTCAGAAAACTAACGTCATGGTTTATATAGTTTTAGCCAACTATATTGTAAATATTTTTACATTTTCTGTATATTATGATGTTTTGACATCCTAAAAAAATACCTTTCTGGCTGTGGTGAGATTGCCCTTCCTAGGGCTCCCGAATTTTCCAAGAAGGCAAATAGCAAAGGGGCAGCCCGAGAGCATGTCTTTGATATGCAAACTGACCAATCCAGTGCCATACTTCCTCTAGCTGTCCCCTACAACCCAGGAGGAAATATTATTCTGCCTTAATCATCCCACTGCCACGAAAGACACCCCTGTAGCCCAAAGCCTGCTGAGACTATTCAAACTGGCCAATCCTAAAATGTTTGCTCTGTTCTGCACGGTTTTCCCATGGAAACCCAATAAAGGCTCTGGCCTAAACCTCCTTGTTCCTCACTTCCTCAACACCCTAGAGGTTCCCCATGTGGCCCTGCATGGTGTGCCTTCTGTCTCTAGGACCCACAAGTGTAATAAAGTTTGTGTTCCTGAGTCTGTGCTCTATCTCATCTTGTGGCTGCACCTGCCTGGCCATTCCATAAAAGAATACAGAACACCACCTTGTATCCTCTATTTTGCCCCAAGAATAAGACTGTTAAATTTATGCCTATTTTTTCTTCAAGCATTCTAGCAAATTGTGCTTTCTCTGCTTCAATGAAATACTGCTCAGTTCATAAAGATTCATAACAGTGACTTTTTTATTGTAAAGTTCCTTCCTTATTGACATAAAATAATACTTTGGGGGTACCATTTAATATTCTTTGAATTCTCCTTTGTCAGACACTAATATTGTTTTTTCCATGAATTTAGGAAGGACACTGCTGAGAGCAGACACATCTCTCTGAAGAGTTCAGCCAGTGCAAAGACTGTTCAAATTAACTGGCACATTTAAGGTACAAACCAGTGAGCCTTCAGTAACTGGTTCAGGTGAAATCATCCCATTTTGGAAATGAGTGATTATCTGAAAAGAAACATCTGAAATCTATGCCAAAATGCTTGATGAAAAAGTCTAGTATGCCCAGACACATGGAGCAACAATGTTCTGAAGAATGACGGTGAGCATTAAATCCATGAACACAGAGAACTGTAAGAAAGCCAAGTACCTTTGGAACATTCCCAAATAGAATGGAAATGTCCAAAACTGTGAGGATACAGAAATAACAATTCAGAGAATTAAATCAGGGATGGAAAGAGAAGAGGTGGGAGAAAGTTCAAGTGCGATGATTTCCTTATCTTTCAATAAAATTACTCTTCTCAATAGATACTGTCTAATGATGACCAATCAAGTAATAAAGTTTTTAAAATGCTATTTAATAAAACCACTAGAAGATTTAAAAGTAATCATATAAACAAAAGTTTGGAGGAGCAAAGGGCAGGGAGGGAGGGGAAATGGCAAGGAGAATGAGCCTGCTAATTTCCTAGTCTTCTATATTATCTTTTAAAGATTTTATGCATTTTTTATAGAGAGGGGAAGGGAGAGAGAAAGAGAGGGAGAGGAACATTGATAGGTTGCCTCTCGAGTGCCCCCAAGACCTGGCCCACAACCCAGGCATGTGCCCTGACCAGGGACCTTTCAGTTTGTATGCCAGCACTCAACCCTGGCTGGTTTGGCTCAGTGGATTGAGCGTCGGCCTGCGAGCTAAGTGTCGCTGGTTCGATCTTCCAGTCAGGGCACATCAGAGAAGGAAAACTCTGACTCCAAAAAACCTCCGCTGCCTTGCGGCATACCTCTTCAGGGGAAAGGCTAAGGGAGTAAACCCCGACAGAAAATCCGGAGCTGGAGTCCCTAAGGCGGTTCGACGTTGTAGTCAACACCGGCAACTCCTGCGGCGCACCTGAAGCCAAGCTGTATTGACTCCGTCTTTCCCTTGGATCCTTCAGCTGCGAAGAGAGGGGGGGTCTGCTGCATGGGCAACAGCAGACCCTCCATATCACCCTGCCCAGGCTCTGTAGCTTCAGCTCTTAAGAAGCTACACCATCGTCTCTCGAGACGAACGGCTGCCGACTCGACTCGACTCGACTCAACCCACTGAGCTACACCAGCAACACCAGCCAGGGTTAATGACCTAGTCTTTTAAAAAATATATTTTATTTATTTATTTTCAGAGAGAGTGTAAGGGAGGGAGAAAGAGAGGAAGAGAAACATTGATGTGCGTGGGACCTGATCCACAACCCATGCATGTGCCCTGACTGGGAATCGAACCGGCAACCAGCACTCAATCCACTGAACCACTCAGGGATGACGTAGTCTTTTAAAGTAGAGAATTCATTGATGGGCTTGCCCCAGGCCTGTTTGTCCTCAGATCCATTCCTTACCTGCAGGGTGGGCCTTGCCTACCTGTCTTTCCCAGGCTCCTGACTCAGCTGGTTTCAGATTGGGATTGACAGTGAGAAGCAGGTGCAAAGTACAGAGGGTGGAGGAAGGGAACAGCCAGGGTATTGCCCCCCCCATGCTCTCTCTCTGTCTCTCTCTCTCTCTCTCTGTCCCACCCCCAGGGGCAGCAGCTGTAGCTCCCACTGAGAGGCCCTCCATTATTCTAGGTCTCCTTCCTGTGTCCTTCCAGCCTAGGGTGGGCAGCAACTCCCTGCTCATGATCCCTATGCTGCCTCACTACCTCCCATCAACCTCCCAGTAGTCCTAGGTGCCCCTTTCCTGACATTCAGTACCCTTAGTTGAAGTGTTTTGTTTTTCTGGGAGGACTTAATGGATAAAATAGCCATATTGAGACCACGATAAGGAATACCCAATGCTGGGACTCATGGCAGAGATGAGTGATGAATGAACCACTGACCATATATACAGTAAGTCAGAAATGGTCCTCAAGAAATTTCAAAAAATAGAAAAGAAATAATACAGAATGCATTCTTGGAGTAGAATGTTAACAACAAAAATGGAAAAGAAAACAAAAACCTTACTTTTAGAATTTAGAACTTCTTTTAAAAGTCTTTGGTAAGAAAAAGACAAAGAAAAATTCAGACTATCTAGAAAACAGGAATGATGAAAACAGAAATAACTGGTTGGAACACAGAGAAACCAGAGAACTAATACATAAATCCTGAAACTGGTTCTTTGAGAACCCCAAAACAAGACAAGAAGATAAAAGAGTAGCTGACCTAAGCAAGGGAAAAAACTAACATAAAATTTCCCAATCTGAGAAATAACAACAGAGATGAAGTTTCTAATCTCCCAAGACCTCATAGAAGTGGCTTTAAGCCTCCTGGGGTCACAATCAAGTTGTGATCAAGGCAACAGAAAAAGTAGTTATGGCAGGGGAACACTTAACCACGGAGGAAGTTCTCATAAAGAGACCCCTGATGCCTGATTGAACTACTGCCACTGTTTCAAATGTCACCTTCAGGCCCAACCCAGTCCAGGAGGAGCAGAAGGGCTGTGGCTTCCCAGAAGCCCCTGGAGGATTTGCCTGAACTTTTCATTGGCCAGAACTAGGTCACCAGTCACCACAGTTTGCCACAGCAGGATTTCTTCCTGAATCACACAAGAAAACAGTGCAAGCCGGAATATAACCAGAGCCCTACTGACAAGGCAGAAGGGCGATCTGCCCGTACTGCATGTGCCTGGGTCTCTTCAGGACTCTACTCAGTTTCGTTGATCGTTTGTCTCTTTTGGAACCAAAGCTGCACTATTTTCATCAATATCATTTCAGAGTGTCTTTGATATCTGGTAAGGCAAATCTTCCCTTTAGTCAACATATTCTTGGCCCGTCTTGTGTATTTTTATTCTGATGAACCTTAGAATCATGTTGTCAAGTTCCATGATACTTAGGTAGGGAGAAAATGGATATCATTTATTGGGCCCCTTCAAGCCCCAACATGCTTTTATTCCCCATTCCCCCACTCTCCCACCTCTCCTTTAATGATTATCTTTTCATCTTTATAAGGATGGGTTGTAAATATTAATTCTGGCAACATAAAAGTAAAGTGTAGCTGTTACCAAGTTGTCAAAGATACATTCCTATTGAAAGTTAATGGAACAAGAGGTTTGAGTGTGTTATTTAAACGTACAAAGCACTAAAGATAGTATGAATATCAATTATGGTGTGTCACAGGTCCTCAGACTACTCTCAGAGGCACCCAGGCCTGCTTAGTTAATCCTTTACTACACATAAGAGGAAGAGGGCTATTTCCCATTTGTAACAAAAACCTATCTCTTCATATAAGTGTGTAGGCTGACTCTAAAAGTTGAAAACCAAAGATAAAAATTAACATTATGATGTTCATGGAAATATTTTGTAATGCCAAATCAAAAAGAGGTGTACAAGGATTACATTTCCTTCTTATAAGTCTAATTTGATAATACCAGGGCCATTTGAAAAGAGAATATTCTTAGCATCAAGGTCCAGTGGATTCTCTTTTCTTACATACCATCAGTTGGTAAAATTATATTTTATATTACTTCTTAATTTGAATATAACTTCCTTCTTCAGTTCTTTTTCCCCTGTTGTTTCTAAATTTTCCTTATTTCTTGTACTGTTGGGTTGGCCAGTAAGTCCATACGTTTTTTTCTGTAAAACAAAATACACAATTTTCATTTTCACCAGTAACTATTGATTTGGATATTTTGAGTATGTTGGCTATCTCCCACTATTGGCTTGTAGAGGGTAGAGGCCAGGGGTGCTGCTAAACATCTTCCACAGCAAAGCAGTATTTAGCCAAAATGTCAATAGTACCAATAAACTTTTCAAACCATTTCTGACACATTGATCAGTCACAGTACCTTCTCCATACACTGCACAAATCTTTTTTTGCATTCCAGTTGCGTTTTTACCTTTCTTGAAATAATAAAACATAATATGCCGACAAGGTGGTGTATCTTCTTCTATCTTCAATAATAAAACGGCTGCACAAAAATTCACCAGTTTTGATGTTTCCTTTAATGCACACTGCTATGATAGCTGTCACAATACAATATAACAAAATTGTTTTGAATGAAGTTAAAGACAACTAAGCACCACTAGAGCCATCGTACAGAAAAAACATAACAAACTTTTTGGCCAACTTATTACTATCATATTCAATTTTCTTTTTTTAAATATATTTTATTGATTATGTTGTTAAAGTTGTCCCAATTTCTTTTCCCTTTCCTCCACTATGCTCAGTACCCCCCTTCCCTCCATCAATCCGACCCCTCTTAGTTCATGTCTATGAGTCATGCATATAAGTTCTTTGGCTTCACCCTTTCCTGTTATTCTTAACTTCTCCCTGTCTATTTTTGTACCTACCAATTATGCTTCTTAATCCCTGCACCATTTCTCCCCCTTCACCCTCCCAGTTGATACCCTCCAGATGATCCCCATACCTATGATTCTGGTCCTTTTCTGGTTGTTTGCTTAGTTTGTTTTTGTTTTTCTTTTTTAGACTCTGTTGTTGATAGTTGTGGGTTTGTTGTCATTTTAATGTTCATAGTTTTGATCTTCCTCTTTTTCTTAAATAAGTCCCTTTAACATTTCAACATTTCATATAATAATGCCTTGGTGATGATGAACTCCTTTAACTTTATATTGTCTGGGAAGCACATTATCTGCCCTTCCATTCTAAATGATAGTTTTGCTGGATAGAGTAATCTTGGTTGTAAGTCCTTGCTTTTCATCACCTTGAATACTTCTTGCCAGCCCCTTTTTGCCTGCAAAGTTTCTTTTGAGAAATCAGCTGATAGTGTTATAGGCACCCCTTTGTAGGTAACTTTCTGCTTTTCTCTTGCTGCTTTTAAGTTTCTCTCTTTATCTTGAACCTTTGGCATTTTAATTATGCTGTGTCTTGGTGTGGTCCTCTTTGGGTCTAGCTTACTTGGGACTCTGTGCTTTCTGGACTTGTATATCTATTTCCTTTGCCAAATTTAGAAAGTTTTCCTTAATTATTTTTTCACACAAGCTTTTGATTTCTTGCTCTTCCTCTTCTCCTTCTGGCACCCCCATGATTCAGAAGTTGGCACATTTAAAGTTGTCCCAGAGGTTCCTAAGCCTCTCCTCATCTTTTTCAATTCTTGTTTCCTCATTCTGTACTGTTTGTTTGTTTTTTTCTTCCTTATGTTCCAAATCATTAATTTGAACCCTGGTTTTCTTCCCTTCATCATTGGTTTTGTGTGGATTTTCCTTCATTTCATTTAGCATAGCCTTCACTTCTTCCCTTATGTGTTTGCATACTTAATCATATCTGTCAAGCCTGTGAGTATCTTTATCAGCAGTGTTTTGAACTCTGCATCTGTTAGGTTGGCTATCTCCTCATTGCTTAGTTCTCCCACTGGAACCTTGATCCGTTCCTTCTTTTGGGCCATACTTCTCTGTCTCCTCATCTTGACAGGCTCCTGTGTTTGCTTGCCTCTGTGACCCAGGTAGAGCTGTCACTCCTGTTATGTTGTAATGGGCGGAGCCTTAGGTATTCATCAGTGCAAGGCGACCCATTTCACCACCTTGTGGCGCTGTATGCGGGGGCATGGTCTGAGAGGGTACAATGCCACTTGCTGAGCACTTGCCCCTTTTATAGGCACTTTTCCCACTTCCGTATGGGACCGGCACCTCTATAGCTGTTGTCCTGGCTGTTGTTCCCAGAGTGGGTGTGTCTACAGATGTTCTAGGGCCGTGGGGCCCTTTAAACTAGCAGACTGCTTTGAGACCAGCAGTTTCTTCCTCTGCCCCAACCCCCACTGGTTTGCACAGTCAGAAGCAATGAGGCCTTATTTTCCCCGGGGCTGGGACCATGAGCTGCACAGCCTGGTCTGGTGCTGGGAGCACTCCCCAGGTGTCCCTCCCGACTTTTTAAAACATGTGACTGGGCTTTCCACTGGCTTGCCACCACCACACCACATCCTCTCAGCCCTGGCTCTACCTCTCTTACCTGTCTGGATGAGTATCGATCTGTTCTTTTTTAAAAAATATTTATTTATTTATTTAGTTAGTTAGTTACTTAGTTATATACTAAAGGAGGAAACCAAAGCACCTGGAGTGAGAGGAAGGGGAGGCACCATTTTTAAAAAGGATTAATTTATTTATTTTTAGAGAGAGGAGAAGGGAGGGAGAAAGATAGGGAGAGAAACATCAATTTGTGAGAGATACATTGATTGTTTGCCTCTTGCACACCCCCCAATGGGGAACTCAACCTGCAACCCAGGCATGTGCCCTGACTGCGAATTGAACTGGCAACCTTTTGGATCACAGGCTGGCTCTCAGTCCACTGAGCCACACCAGCCAGGGATGATCTGTTCTTTCATTTGGGCCATGTTTCTTTGTCTCCTCATTTTGGCACCCTCACTGTGTTTGTTTCTATGTATTAGGTAGAGTTGCTATGACTCCCTGTCTTGGTAGCATGGCCTAATGTAGTAGGTGTCCTGTGGGTTCCAGTGGCACAGCCTCCCCTGTCACCCAAGCTGGGTACTGGAGGGGCAGAATACACATTTCTCTTGTAGTTGAGCCTTGATTGCTGTTGACAAGTCAATGGGAGGGATTTACCCAGTTTAGTCAGCTGCAAGGACTATCTGTGGCCACTGTGTACCAACCTCCACCCTCCGTGGAGGATCAGCTGTGCAGACGCAGGGTGGTGGTGCTCCGATGTGGTCAGTAGCTGTCCATTGGGTATGCAGGCTCTTTCCTGGGTCATGTAGGCCAAGATAAGCACCCACCTGTTTTTTGCCCAAGGCCACCCTGCCTGGGATATAAAGCAAGCTGAGATGGCTGCTACTTGTGCTGAGATTGGAGATTCCCAGGCAAAACCAAGCTATAAATCTAGTCTGGCTGCTGCTAGTGCCGGGCCTGGGGCCACTTAGCAAGAGATATAGGGGCTGGCAGTTCGCTGAGGCCAGCTGTTGCTTGTTTGAGAGGATTTAGGAAGTTGTGAAGCCTGAGCTAAGTCCAGCCATTCACATGGAAGAGTTTCTGTAAACAGCTTGGGTGAGCCCATAAGTTGGATGGGATGGAGTCTCAAGGGATCTCTAGAGCAGGGCAAACAGTGTTAGCTAGGTTGATGGAGTCTCACACATGGCACTCTCCAGGGAGGGTTCAGAAAAGCGACAATGGCCTCTGCCCACCTTTCTGTCTTGGAGAAAGCTGTCCCCCTGCTCTTGCTTTGATGTCAGACACTTCAGTTCCTCCCTGTATGCCACTGGTGCCTTTCAAGCTGCTATTCTGGTGCTGGAGCTCAGAAGGAGTGAGTCTGAGTAAGTCTGTATGTGGGCCCTTGAAGAGGAACTGCTTGAAACTCTAGCAGTTTCTTCCCCGGACTCAGCTCCTGCTAGTTTTTGCAGCCAGGAGTTATGGGGACTTCTCTTTTCGGCACTGGAATCCCGGGCCTGGGAGATGGGACTCCTCACTCCTGAGATATTCCTCCCAAATTTTTATCCACCACACATTGGTGTGGGACAAATCCATTCCATGTCTCCACCCCTCCTACCAGTCTGGATGGCTGTAGTTTCTTTAATATTGTAGTTGTCAGACTTCTATTCAACTTGATTTCTGATGGTTCTGAGTGATGGTTGTTCTGTAATTTAGTTGTAATTTTGATGTGGTTGTGCGCGGAGGCAAGCCATGTTTACCTATACTACCATCTTGACTAAAATTCCATAGTCAGACTTAAAATATAATTCTTAGAGTTCTTTCTGCTAGAGCCTGCCCTTCTCCTACTCCAGTCTGGATTGATTGCCAATTAGGCCTTCTGCCCAGTTGGCATTCCTGTTATTTCCTGTTACTGCTCTCCTGGATTAGATCCACTGTTTTGTAAATCCCACATCTTCCTTTTTCTTTGCTTACACACTTATTTTGCCGGAGAACATCCTCAAGTAGCTTCATAAGAAAGTATATTTGAGAGGTAAATTTTCTTAGTTCTTGAATATCTAAAAATATTTTTATTCCATTTCACACTTGCTAGGTATTTTCGCTGGTATAGAATTCTAAATTGAAAGTCATTGTTATTTTATCTTTTTAAAAATTGTTGCTGTGTAATTTTTTTATCATCTAGTGCTGTTATGAAGTCTGATGCTATTTATCCTGATTGCTATTCCTTTTTCTGGATATATCTCTCAGGAACTCTTACTACTTGCTTTCTTTACTTCCTAGATCGCTCTTCAAAGTCCTAATGTTTTCTCTCATATTTTTTGTCTATATTTTTAGTTCTGTTTTCTGGGAAACTTCTTCAGTTTTATCTTTCAATATTTCTACTGAAATTTGAACTTCAATCATTGCATTTAATTTCCAATAATTCTTTCTTGTTCTCTAGTCTTTTTTCATAATGTGCTGTTCTTGTCTTATGGATGCAATGTTTTCTCTGAGTTCTCTCAATCAGGTAATTAAATTAAATTTTTTTCTGTATGTTCTCTGCATTTTCTGGGATTCCTTCCAGTTCATTTCCCCCCTATAGGTTATATGGGACTGTTTTTAATGTTGAAGGCCTCATTCATATTTCTGATGATCTTCAGTGATGGATTTATATTTACTAAAGAAGTGCTGGGTATCTATTGAGGATTTGATCTGCTGTGAGGCCAATAGGTTTGTTTTTCTGCTTTGACTCTTCTGTGTAAGGCAGGTAGCTGAGGAAGAGAGTTCATATCCCACAAATGCTAGAATGAGGAGAAAATTGTTCAGGGGTTGCCAACATCCGCATTGGAAGCCCTAACCCTCTACAGACATTTCATTCAATTTCTTTAAAGAACTGTCAGGTATTTTTGCTGCAGCCCTGCACCAGCTGCCAGTTCAGCTGTCTGTTGGAGGAGAGGAGGTTCCAACTGATGCACTCATTCCATATTGGGGCCTTCAGTCAATCCCCAAGTGTTCAGCCCCATTTAATTCTATTGCCTTCCACCATATGCCTGCTGATTCTGAGCCTACTCTCTGGTGTTATATCTGGCAAACTGGCTCCTACCTCCTCTGTAGTTTCCTTGTCAAGTATTCTAGAGAAGGCTGGATTTTTCCTGCTTATTTTATTCATTAACTAATTCCCATCTGCTTTCCAAAAAATGTTGAAATCTGTCCATTAGAGATAACCTTACATCCTCACCACATTCTCTTCACTTTGATGGGTTTATTCCTTTTTGTTTCTCAATACTTTCCTTGTAGTGAGCTACCCAGGGTAAAGAAGTAAAATCCTGGGTGTATGCCTGTGTGTGTGTGTGTGTGTGTGTGTATGCACAGGAGTGCAAGCATGATACAACAGAATCAATTCATTTCTCATCCATCTTCCTATTTCTTTTTCTTTTTTTTTTAAGTATATTTTATTGATTATATTGTTACAATAGTTCCAACCTATTTCTAATAAATGTATTTAAGGCTATTACTTTTTCTAAATGATCTCTTTGGCCACAAAGCATAGGTTTAAATATATAAGGTTCTTATTATTGGTCATTTCTGAAGAGTTTATATTAGTTTTTATTTCCTCTTTAACCAAAGAGTTATTTTGAAGCCTGTTTAAAAACTTTCAAATGGAGAGTGTTTTTTTGTTTGTTTTGTTTTATTTTTGCCCATTCTTTTGTTCCTAACTTTTAATTTTATTTTACAGTAGTCCCTCTCTATATCGTGGTTCACTTATCGTGGCCTCACTGTATCGCGGGATTTTAAAAAATATTATATTTAATTATTTATCATGAATTTTTTGCTAACCGCGGGATTTTGCGGTGCTGTATATGTATGTTGTTAAAGTTACGTAGGTTTAAGAGTGTAGACTATGTTTAAGAACATAAGTAGCATTTATAAAAGTGTGGGAAAGGTTAATAAGGGACTCGAAACTGTTTATAAGTGTGTGGGAAGGGTTTATAAAACCTTAAACATACATAAATACTAAAATAAATGTAAGGTTCCTACTTTGTGGATTTTCACCTATCGCGCGGGGGTCTAGAACGCAATACCTGCGATAAGTGAGGGAATACTGTATTGTTGTCAGAAACTGAGCTGCGGGATTTCTACATTTTGAATATTACTGAGATTGTTTTTATTTTTCTGAGCCCACCTGTAGATTATGTTTTCACTCTAACAGGTTTACATCACTGCACAGCAGTTACAGACATTTATTTCATAATAAGAAAAGTACAACCATATTTATTTAATTTGAAGTAAGTTAAGTAAGGAAGAGGAAGGAAAGCACATTCAGGAATGAGTTTTCCAAATAAAACTCAGAACTAGTGTCTAACATGACGCAGACACCACCTTCCTAAATGGCGGAGCCTCTCCTTTCGTAGGTATTAGCAGGAGAGGGAGCAGTGATCACAGCAGTACTCCTGTTGACTCCTTCTCTAGTCCCACTTTCTGTTTCCACTCTTGGCTATGAGATGGCATTGTGGGAACCAGAAATTATTACTATCACCTATAAGTTATTCATAGAGTTGAGTTACATCTATAAACAAAGAAGAGAAATATGAAGAGTAGCTGTTCACATTGTGGGGCAGGAAGATGGGATCAAGGGCTGCAAAACATGCAAACCTATGGGAAGGAATCCTACTCTTGTACCTAGATAATTTCTTCATAAGTTAACCATTATTTCTTAACTTAAAAATTAGGACAAAATTATGATAGAAAAGTACGTAAGACTAGTCCTTGAAAATTAAAAAGAAAAACCCAAGATATGTGTTTCATCTTTCATTTTCTTCTTTAACTCTAATCTTTCTCCTTTCAAGATACACATAAAATCTCCACCACCATTAACATTATGATTTATCCCATTAAGCTGATTCTGTCTTTATTCTTTCAGGTTCTAAGGTATCAGGGTTTTGTTGTTGTTTTTGTTTTTTTGTTTGTTTGTTTGTTTGTTTTTGCCCAACAATTCTTGTGCTTGATACTGCAGGTAAAAGGAAAGGAGAGTAAAACATCAAATTAAAAAAATAAGCTTAGAATGCAGGCTCAAGCTAACACTGGGCATGTTCCTTCATAGTACAAAGTTATAACTATTAAATGATGTCTTAGCAACTGTGGCATTTCTGGCATTTCTGGTTTCCATGTACTTATTCTGCCTTTTTCTTTGCAATTCTAGGTAGGTTTGCTTGGATTTTTTAAAAATTAATTCATTAACTAAGTAACTAATTAATTTTAGAGACAGGGTAATGGAAAGAAAAAGAGGAGAGAAACACTGATGTGAGAGAGAAACATGGATTGGTTGCCTTCCATACACACCGCGACTGGGGATTGAACCCACAACTTAGGCATGTGTCCTGACCAGGAATCCAACCAGCGAACTTTTTGGTTTGTGGAAGATGCACAACCAACTGAGCCAAATTTGCCAGGGTTGCTTGGATTTTTTAAACAATTGACTTGATCTGATCATAGGTGATGCCAACATAGTGATCAGTCTGGGTCCTGTGCTTCTTATAGACAATTGGAACACTGAAAATGAGTAGTTCAGCAAGAATCAGAAGAGTGACTTCATTGAAAATGGTACCAACATAGATCATCCACCACGTGAAGACAGCTAGCTTCAAGAAGTTAACCAGAACTTCTACCAGAAAGAGAGAGTAATGAATTTCAGGACCTGTTGATGTACCCCATGGCAGCATTCACATAATTTTGGAAAGGTTCTGAGAACAGAGTAGTATCTACATCCAGATAGACGTTGAATGAATGGCTTTCTTTTGACTTCTGTACAGCCTGGATGACAGACTTGTAGACCCTGAAGTTAATGGTGACAGACAGAAGAGCCATGATGAGATAAGAAACCCCACTGATGACACTGAAAGCTGCCAGGGAAGGCAGCACCATCAGTGTGGTGCCAAAGTCAGACCCAGTCTTCTTCATATCTTGCCAGAAAATCAGATTGTGTACTTGATAATGTTATATTGAGACAGATGTAACATCAGTATTAGCTGGCCACTTCCTGACAGGATGGATTTCAGTGGATCTCTGTTGGTAGTCCTATGGTCCCAGTCAGCGTTAAACACCAAAACGTTCTCAAATGCAGCCAGTAGGGGTGGAGTGCCTGGCCAGGTCTCAAGGCCAGCCTCCAGGTAGGACCTCAAATGTTTTTAATTCTCACCCACAGATATTTTTTTTCCACTGGTTTTTGGAGAGAGAGAAAGAGAGATAAGGGAAAGAGAAATATCAATGCAAAAGAGAAGCATCAATTATTTGCCTCCAGTATGCTCCCCAACCAACCTGGGATCATATTGCTGGACTGGGAACTGAACCTGCAACCCAGACATGTGCCCTGACTGATAAACAAATGTGCAACCCTTTGGTTATGGGACAACGCTCTGACAAACTGAGCCACGCTAGTCAGGGCCTGATATATATATATATATATATATATATTTTTTTTTTTTTTTGAGGAGCATAAATCATAAGCAACTTTCAGAAACGTTCCATAGTGTTTGAAACAAATTTGCAGGATTGTTTGTGTGTGGGGGGGGTATCATTGAGGATGTTCTAAATTTTTAGGATGTCTGTTTTAGCCTTCTCATTTCTCCATTGTCATGTTGGGTTTGCTCTTCTAAAAAAATGCATATTTTCTATCAGTTCAAAAGAGTATTAGACAGATGGAGTGCAAGTTTGCACTCTATATGTCATACCCATAAAATCCTTGTGGTTGTTGGTTTTGTCTATTGCTATCTTTATGACATTTTCCTGGCTTTTATCTTCTACAGTCCCATTTTTAAATGGGGGAAAGGAGGGAGAAGGAGAGGGAGAGACACATCAATGTGCGAGAGATATATCAATTGGTTGCCTCTCGCATGTCTCCAACTGGAAACCTGGCCCTCAACCCAACCAGGTGCCCTGACTGGAAATCTTTTGGTTCATAGGCTGGTGCTCAATCCACTGAGCCGCACAAGCCAGGGCTACAGTCCCATTTTTAAGGGAAGCTATTTAAAAAATATTATAGTTCCACTTTCAATTTTTTCAATACATTTTTTTATCCTCACCCAAGGACATTTTTTTCCCATTGCTTTTAGATGGAGAGGAAAGGAGGGAGAGAGAGAGACATCAATTAGGTATGTACCCTGAGTGAGAATCGAACTTGTGACCTTTTGGTCCATGGGATGATGCTCCAACCAGCTGAGCCACATTAGCCAGGGCTAGTCCCATTTTTTTTTAATGGCCCATTTTTAGTTCTACTAGAAAGTGCTTTAAACTCTAGTATATTTTCCTACTTTTCAATGGCAAGAGTGAAATTGTACCATTTAAGTCCTCTTTATTTAAACTAAAGAATTTTTAACAAGACCCTCATTATTGGTTTTCTCTTTCAAAAATGTCTTGACTTCTAGTCTTGTACACTTAGTCTTCCCAATCTAGTATTAATTTGTTACAGTCTATAAACACTGCTGGATTTTGAGTCAGGCAAAGAATTTCCAGATTAATTTATGAAGAATTGACATCTTTATTATGTCTACTCTTCCCTTGGTAGTTTCTATTTTTTTCAGATCTCTTATGTTTTTCAGTAAAGTTTTATAGTTTTTAAAGAGGTTTTTGACTTTCTTAGATTAAATTTATTCCAAACTCTTTTTATAATTTTTGTAGCGAAAGTGAGTTGTACCTTTTTTCTCCCCCATTACTTTTTTCAGCTTGTTATTACTGGCTGGATTTCCATGTCTGCATCCTAACAACCAGGGAATCAGTTTGGGATTAACAGGTCTTTCTCCTCACAGTGAAACTCCAAGGATGAAGTTTAAAAGAGAATGGGAGGAAATGCACACATGTGTTTTATTTTACATCAATGATGTTGTACTGTAGCTCTTGTTCTGTTTATTGCTTTGTTTCCACTTAACACCACTAAATATGATGTTTGCTCTAAGTCTTTTTATAGATACATTTGATTAGATTAAGAAAGTTCCCTTCTATTCATAGTTCTCTAAGTTGTTGTTGTTTTAATCATAAATAGGTGTTGAATTTTATCAAACCCTTTTTCTGCATCTGTTGAAATAATCATATAATTTGTTGCCCTTAAATCTGATAAGGTTGATTTTCTCATTGTAAACCATCCTTGCATTATTGCATCCTTGCATCCTTGGTTATGATATATCATTATATACTGCTTGATTCAGTTTATTTGTCTAGGACTTTTACACCTATTCCCACATCCTATGTCATACTTTCATTGGCTTGTTGTAGTATTATATTAGTTTCATAAAAGTTTGAAGAGATTTCTTTCTTTTCTATGATTGGAATTACTTACTCATTAAAGATTTGGTAGAACTCATCTGTAAAACTCTCTGAGCTTGTATTTTTGTGGGGAGGTAGATCTTTAAAAGACATAGTCAATCTCTTTTTGGTTATAGAAGGTCTACCCAGGTTTCTGTTTCTAGGGTCAGTTTTAGTAAGCTGTGCTTTTTTAGGAATTTAGTCATTGTGCTTATGGTTTTCAATTTATCAACATACAGTTGTTCATAATAGCCTTTTAAAATATATGTGTTACCTATCATCTATTGCATAATCTATTGTGTCTATAAGCCATATCTCCTTTTCATTTCTAATATATTGGGTTGGTCAAAAAGTCCGTTTAGTTTTTTCCCGTAAAATCAAAGACACATTTTTCATTTTCACCAATAACTTTATCGATTTGGATATTTTGAGTATGTTGGCTCTCTCCTGCATGGTATAACATTGATTGTTCTCAATTAATGTCTTGATTTGATTGCTGTGAACTTCAACTGGTCTACCAGACCATGGAGCATTGTCCAGCAAGAAATCTCCAGCAGGAAACTTCTCTAACCACTTTTGACATGTTCGATCAGTCATAGCACCTTCTCCATACACTGCACAATCTTTTTTTGAGTTTCAGTTGTTTTTACCTTTCTTGAAATAATAAAGCATAATATGCTTGAAAATGTTGCATATTTTCTCCCATCTTCAATATTAAAATAGTTACACACAAATTCACCAATTTTGATAAGTTGTTTTTAAATGTACATTGATATGACAGCTGTCATATGATATACAATCTTAACAAAATTGTTTTGAATGAAAAAGACAACTAAGCGCTACCAGACTCATGGGAAAAACCAAATGAACTTGTGGCCAACCCAATAACTGATTTGTCTCTTTTCTTCTATATCTAACTTGTTAGAGGGTTGGCTTTTGTTGTTCAGCTTTTCAAAAAATCAGCTTTTGATGTTCTCAATCCCCTATCACTTGCTTCTGCTTCATCAGTTTCTGCTCATCCTATTTTTATTTTACTTTTTCTAGGTTTACTATGCTATCCCTTTTATAGCTTCTTGAATTGAATGTTCAGCTTGCTGACTTGTTGACTGCTTGTTGACCCAACCACCTACTCAACATTTCCATTTGCACATCTAATAGGTACCCCAAGCTTAACATGGCCAAAACAAAATTCCTGATCTGTACCTCCAAAAGTGTGCTTTTCTTACAGGTTTCCCAGCTGTGGTGAAAGATACCCATTTACTTAGTTGCTCAGGCTCAAAACTCAGGAATCATCCTTGCTTCTTCTCTTTCTTTATACCCTACAGACAATCCTTTCTGCTTGATTTTGAACATATAGCTTGAATCTCACAACTTCTCAGAACCTCCACTGCTACCACCCTAGTTAAAGCCACTGTCACCTTTCCTAGACTGTTGTCAAAACCTTCTGACTGGGCTCTTGCTCCCAGTTTTGTTTCAGCATGGATAGTTCTCCACATTGCACCTACAACATAGATCTGATGATGTCAGCTCCCAGTTCAAAATTCTCCAAGGCTTCTCATCTCAGAATAAGCTCCCAGTTCCCATGGTGGCTCTAGCTGCCTCTCCAACTGTACACCCCACTCCTCTCTAGCCACATAAGTTTACTTGTTAGCCCCCAACATGCCAGGCATAGTCTTTCCTAAGGGCCTTTGAACTTGCCTGAAATGTTCTCTCTGCAAATATCCACATGGGGGAATAAAATTAGGGCAAATGCCTGTGGATATCTAAATAGCACCGCCTTCACCCTTATTTTATCTATCTCAAAGCCCTTATTATGTGACATTATATTAACACTTATCTATATGTTTAGTATAAATATACCACATAAGAATGTTAGTTTGCTGTTTTGTTCAGTACTGTGCATCCAGAGCCTGGAACAGTGCCTGGCACATAGCAGCTGTTTAATAAATGAATGCATGGGAGCCATAAGAATCAGAAGATTCCTTATTAATCATAGAACTAGCACAAGGAGCACTGGATGAATTGGATAATGGCTGGAATCATAGTAAGGTCACCTTGACAAAATCTTGTTCTGAACACCTCATTGGCTAAAACTTTCTCATACTCTTAAATATTTTTCCAAAACAGAAGAGCTGGATCTTAGATCTCAAATCACCTCTTCTATGAAGTCTTCCCTCTCCCCTCCAGACAGAGCTTAGTGCTGTTCCTGTGCTCCCACTGCCCCTTCTTCACACGTCTACTAAACCATCTGATCCAACAATTGACAGGTCTCATGTAGCTTTGGTATGTACCCTTTTCCCCCACCAGAGTTTCAGGAAAGCCAGGGCTGTGATTTGTTGTCAGTTTTTTTCCCTGCCTCTGTGAGAGTGTGACTCATGGCGGGCTCAGATGAAAGAATGTTATGGGTAGGCCTATTAAATTAAGGTCCTTCCGCTGGAACAATGTCAGGCTCCAGGGCAAGCAACTTTATGCTTCTACTAAAGGTGGTTGCATTGAGAAAATGCGGATGCAGTGAAACACTTATTGCAGCGTACTTGGTGCATTTGTGGACAGCACATCAATGGCTCCGGAGAGTCTTGGAAACTGGAGTTCGGAGCCTAGGCCTTCTCTTGCCCCAGCATCCGCAAGGGCCCATTAATACTTAATATTCAAATTCCACCCACTAAACCAACCCCTTCGGGCCCAAGCCGCCTCTTTTCCCCAAACGACTGCCAACGGCAGCCAATCGGCATCTGGAGAGGGTGCCCACCCCCTTTTCCTTGGGCAGAATGGACACAAACTCCGACCAATTGGTAACACCGCCGCCGAGGCCCCGCCCTTCTCTAGCCGTCTCACCCAATTGCAGGCGGGATCGCTGCGGTCCCAGGGGCGGGACACGGGCGCGCAGGTGCAGCTGCGCGCATGCCAGCCTGGAGGGCGGGACGCGACGTCTGCCGTGCGGGATCCCGGCATCGGAGGCGCGCGCGCTCCCTCCTCTCGGAGAGGGCTGTGGTAAAAGCCGTCCGAACATGGCTGCCGCCGCCGCTGCCGCGCCAAGCGGAGGAGGAGGAGGAGGCGAGGAGGAGAGACTGTGAGTGGGACCACCGCGGCTGCGGGCGGGGACCCTTGCCGAGGGGCGGGGTGGGGGGGTAGGGGCGGGACGTGGCGCGGGAGGGGCCCGCAGGGTCGACGACATGGCTAGCGGATGGCGTCCCTCCTCTCTACCCTCCCCCTCCCGCCGCCGCTGGTGACTGCTCCCCCCTCCTGCCCGTCACCCACACTCGCGGGTGATCGTCCTCGCCGGGGCCTCCCAGGGCTGCCTTCGCCTGACGCTCCACTCTCTCCTGCCTTCCGTGCACATCCTGGCCCCCAGCCCCGCGGGTGCCCCTTTGCCAGGGCTTCACTTGTCGGGGCTGCGCGCGTGTTGTGCCCTTCTAGGGGCTTCGGGCCCACGGCGCCGTCGCGCGCCCGCGGCCCGGCCTCTCCCTAGATCGCGCTCTCCCCTCTCCCTTCCCCGCGCGCCCCCTCTCCCGTTACTCACCCCCCCACTAGCGCGTGCGCAGTTTGCCTCCTGTCGGGAGAGTGCGCCACAAGGGCTCTTGCGATCTCACCCCCATCGACAGGCTTTGCCTCCCCCTCCTTCTTCCCCATTCCATGACTTTCTGCCCCCACGGCAAGCGAGTCGTCCACCATCTCCTTTCCCACCTAGCAGGAACAAGTAGGTGGGAATTATTGTCTTGTCCACCCACAAAAGGGATTAGATATTGTGCTCCTGGTCCACAACTCATCCTAAAGAGGCTGTTCTAGTTCCCACCAGGAGCCGTGGGTAGGGGATTTTGTGTCCGGCAGCACCTGAGGCTCTTAAGTGGAAGCGCACCCCCGGGGTCTTTGGGGGTGCTGTGGCCTCAGAATATGAGCACCCTCCCATCCTCCCCCCTTCACCAGCGATCTTCCAGTTACATAAGTGGAGTGGGACATAGTATATAACGGGCTTCCATAGTCTTGGAGCGCGAGAAGATCACCAGTACCAGATGGGACAAGTTCATCGCATTGCTGTGGTTCCTGTCAGCTGTCCCTGAAAGTTTATTTTCTTTTTAGTTTGGCTATGACTGAATCACCCAAACTGAAACTCAGGTGACTTTGACGTGACGTGGCAATGTGTCTGTGGTTTTGTACTGAAGACTTAAGGTCATTATGAAGAGTCTAAAAAGAGTGCTCTCATGGAGGAGACCGTTTATGACATTGCTAAGTGTGGACCGAGAGGGGGAAGCCGGCTCTGGAATACCTCTGTGGCAGTCGCTTCTGTTGTGTGTTTGGTGTGAATTGGTCACAGCAGAAATGGGATCCACCACAAAATTGATATTCCTGACTCATGGTCAGGCAGATATGTCCTTCTGGTTATTTTTCCAGGAACAGGAATGGGCTTTGCAGAGCCATTCACACATTGTGTCTGCTGTGTGGGATCAGTACCCCAAATTGTGAGATGGTAGGACCAAATTTAGTGGGTGGTTGGTGATCGTGGAACCAAACCTACTGGTGTGAGGTGTTAAGTGGCTTAGACTTTGTAGGACTCTCACAAGTTGCGGGCATTTGTTATATTAGAAAAATGAAGCATATTCAGACCTTGGTCTTAAAATTCCCTGTTAATAGGCAGTTATTACTCTAGAGGAGAAATTTGGGTTTCATGGCTGGAATTTTCATCTGAATCTGAGTGATTGCAGTTAACAACAAGATTGACCTGACCTCTTGGGTCTTTTGAAATATGCTGGATCCTTATTTAAATAAAATACAGGGTCTGGATTTTTAGGTCTTTTGGGAATTTCCCTCAGGGATTCAGGGAAATAGGCTTGTTTATGGGCTTTTTTAGAACCTCTTCAAGTCCCAGTCAGGAAGCCTAGGAAACACTTGCTTTTATTTTCTTACTTAGACATGTCAGAACCTTAAAGGGCACAGTCAATCTAGTAGAAGTACAGTTGATTAAGTAAGTCATCACAGAGCACCCGTGGCATGTCAGCTAGGTGTCTGATCACTGAGATACATCCTGTTCACGTACACAGACACAGAAACCTCACTTGACAAAGATTCCGAGGTTTGTACATCTGAAGCTGAGATATGACAGAATAAGGGGTCTGCTTTGTTTTGCCATTGTTCGCAATGTGTTTGCCTCCTTAGATGCACTCCAGCTAGCTGTTTGTCATACCCCTTAGCCCTTTAAACAGCCCAGGCAGCTTCCAGAATATAATTTCTCTGCAAAGTTCCCGGTGGCATCTAAAGTTAGCAAGTCCTAACAGCTTGAAGAAACCTATGGCTTTCTTGCTCAAACTGGCTTATCACACTGTCCAATTTCTCAATGTTACAAATTTGCCTGGAATGCTTTAAACCTAGAGTACCAGGTCTTTGTTTCACCTGACAGTGCATGATGCAGTCAAATCCTACTCTGACTTTTCCACTGTTTGTGTATTGGTGGGGTTAGAATACAATTTTGCATTCTATTTGCAATTTCCAGCCAGAATCATTGTTTCTCTGCCTGCCCTGCCTCTGAGTGGCTGAATCTAGTGGGGTGGGGAGGCAAGTTGTGGAATTTGACAAAAACTGGCTCGATTACTGCAGTGTAATGTTGCCCCCACCCAAATACTTCTTCCCCCACATGGAGATGAAATGAGAAGCTCACTTCTTTTAACTTAGAATAAAGAAGAGCAGAGGTAAAATTGTTAGTTCTTGTCTCAAGGCCAGTTTCCACCACTAATGAACCTGCCTGGGACTATTTGCATGATAAATGGCGTGTCCTGGAAGCAGTAATCTTTTATAAAGGTGAATATCAGTGGAAATATTTTAGTTGGATAAGAGCATTTTGCTGGCAGGCTGCCTAAGTATCTGTGAGGAGGGGAGAATCACAGAAAATACTTGACATTTGTAGTAACTAGTGTTTTAAACACACAGGGGTAAAGAACAGTCCTAGACTGGCAGCAAGTTCCAGAGTTTGGCAGGACACTTGCTTGTATTCACTGCCCTCTGTTATGATGACACGAGCGAGACCAGCCCTCTGTGGCCGAAGGACACAAAATTTTTTTCTTGAGTAGAGCATTATTGCCACTTCAATGGAAGGACCTTGTCCTCAATGCTTCTGTACCAGCCCTGTTCAGGCAAACTGCCATTTTTACCATTGTGTTTCTACCTTGTTTTGGTTTGGACAGATGTAAATGGGTTCCTCTTATTTGAACTCAACTTACACAAAGGTTGTATTCTCTGCATTTCACCTGCTCTCTTCTGCCTTTCTCTTGCAAGGAACCTTTTCCTATTGAAAACTTAATTTGCATGCCATTGCTTAAATACTTGGTTCCACCGCTTTGATGGTAGGTATGGTGTGTAGGGGACCTGGGTGGAAACGGGAGTTTGCGGGCGGGCAGGGCGTCCCCACTCAAAAGAGTGTGGTGACCATTTCATTAGAGAATAAAGCTTTGGCCTTTATAGCTTTTTCAAGGCACACTTGTGTCAGGTCTGCTGGCATGTGGATGTGTTCTCAGTATAGCTGTTTTGCTGTTACTGCAGAAGTCTGGACTCTGGGGAGCAAGCCTGAGGAAGTGGTCACTTGTCTTCCTTGCCTAGGAGCTGGGGATGTTATATATGGGCCTGCAAGTCACTGCTTTATTGGGTTTTCACCTCACTGCTCTCATTTGCTGGCTCTTTTATTTCCCCATTGAAATCTTGAGTTAATCGAAGATCTTCAGCTTTCAGAACTGGAAGAAACCTTAGTCCAGCGCCCTCAGTTTATAAGTGAAAAAACAATTGTGGCTGTGAGAAGTTGTGGCTTTTCCAGGGCCTTCCAGCCAGGATACCAGTTTGATTTTTATTATATAGCTGAGTAGTAGTGTTACCTTGACTTTGAGGGTTTCGGAGCATTCTATGACTCGACTGTTAGGGGAATTGTAAGCCCTCACTGTACCTCAGTCGGTACAGTAATTCTAGGTACCATTGTGGTAGTTGCAGACCAGCTGTAAGCCTTGGTGTTGCCCTTACTCTGGGTTTGATTATACAAGTAATTGTGTGAATAGTCTCTAAGTTGTACGTGCTAGGCTTTTTTTAGTCTAAAGGTAAAAGTGCTACTCTTGGGCCAGCGAGGTATCAGAGATGAGCTAATATGGCCCAGTTTAGGTTTTAACAAGGAAATTATGGTTATCTTAATGATGAAAAATATAATAACAGAAGTCCTTTTTTGAACATGTGTTCAAAAGCGAAAGATAGACTGTCAAACTAATAACTCAGTTTGTTAAACATTGTGATTTACTGATCTGAGAGGCTTTTTAAAAGTGATTGCTCTGAGTCAGACTTGTGTATTTTGTAGGATGGCTTTGGATCTCCCAGGGCACTTGGTTTCTGTTGGTACTACTTTTTTCTCTTAGGGTTAAAGCCACTTTGCATGATGTTACAGCAGCTTGTTGCAGCTTCGGCTGTTTGAGAATGAGGGGAGACTGCCTCTGGATTTCGTGTGTTCTTTTTGGGATGAGATATTAGTGTTGCATGTTTTCTTGAACATGTATTCTGTCTCTCAGTATTTCTGTATGACATGGTACAGAAATACTTAGCAGAGATCACCACTGACAGTATGCTTTATAGTGTCAGTGTCCTTTAGAGGTGACAAGACCTGTGATGGTGTTGATTCTAACGTGCATGAATCTTTCCTTTATTTTAGCACAGTGTGTTATGTGCCAGTAATTTGCAGTTTATCCTTGGTTTCTAGCTAGGTAAGCAGGGAAATAGCATAGTACTTTGTCTATATGTTTATCTTCAAAATGTCCCAAATAGCCCTGGGAAAAAGGTCCTGCAGCACAATGGGGGCTTTCAACTTACGATTTTCTTTGTTTTAGGCTCCATAAAAATACAGACTCACCAGTTCCTGCTTTGATGTGACATGTGACTCCCCAGAATACATCTTGCTTCTGTAGACCAGCTCCAACAGGATTCCATGGTAGCTGGAATGTTAGGGCTCAGGTAAGTAACCTTCCTTTTTTTTTTTTTAGTATATGTCCTGGTTTGGCCATCTGTTTTTAAAGAAAAAAGGAAAAAAAAAGATGTACTACTCTTGGACAGTATAAAAGTACCCCAAAGACTAAAGATATAACTGTGCCAAACTGTGCCATATAATAAAAAAAAGTCACTTCCCTGAGCCCTGAAAAGTCAGTTTGGGTAGGGTTATTTGGTAGCTACAGTGTGATCTGGGGGCGGGAGTCAGATTAGAGCCGGAACTGGTGATCTGCAACTTCAGTTCACCTTGAAGCAGGTCAGCTGAGCTCAGAACACTTTGATTGAGCTCTTCACCTGCCGCTGCTGTTATTGCCCAGTGGTCTTCAGCATGGTGCTTTGTTTGCTTTGGTTTTGGATAAATGACTTCCTGGTCAACATTAGTGAGCAGTGGTAATGCATTTTCCGATATGGGAACTGGTGTGTGGTCCCCTACAAGGATAGCCTCCTGAAAGCTGTCACAGAACAGTGGAGCCCATGGTTAATGGCATGTACTTTCCGCACGCCTTCCAGACACACGTCTGGCTCTTGAGATTCTAGAGCAGGATGAATGCCTTTTGAAATGCTGGGGATCCAAGCCATTGGAGATCTGACACTCAGGTGCTCTGTCAGTCGCACTTTTGGCGCCATTGTGTGGACTTTAATATTGTAAAAATGAGTGGTTCCTTAATTTCTCAACTGTTAGGTTCAATATTTCAAGCTTTTAAAAAATCAGTGGTCACTCCACATTTGTTGTTTTAACATCTGGATTTCAAACATTCCATGTAATAAGGCAAAACATTCTAACTGTAGTTTTCCATTTTTTTTCCTAAGAAAAAATATGAGTTTCCACATACACTGACATTGTGATTCCAGCTAAGACCCTCAAGTAGCACTTTGTTGTGTGTCTAATGGGTTCTGACACCTCAGTATAAAGCTGTGTGGACATCCATAACACATAGCCCATTTAGAGACTATGTGAGGGCCAGAGGTTTGGGCAGAGGAGAATAGAAGGGAAGGGAAGAACCTTACACTGCCTCCAAGTCCCAAACTTCGTTTCACTCCTTATCCCATGACTCAAATTGTCATTACCCTTTGCTATGGGTGTGCCATAGGTCCTGCTGACAGGACATTCTTTGTACTCCACATAGTATTTATGCTGGTGGGAGTTATGTAGCTGGCGCTTTGTGCATTGTCTCAGAAATCGTGTTGAATAAATGTAATATGGGCAGTAAACAGGTTTCTTCTGTAGGCCTTGGAGGTGGTTTATGTTTTTAATAGTCTTTTTTCTAAGATTATGAATGGGTTTTATAAAACAGGTAGTGTTTGTTGACTCTATACAATTTCTTCTAAGAAATATAGAAAGGAAGAGATGTTTTAAAAATATTTCTTATTACTTATGAATGGGAACAACATGTCCATTTGAGCTTCAGGGAAATTTGAAGGGAGTAATCAAAGGACAGGACCTGTCTTTAGTAGATAAGTTCTTTCTCTTATTCATTTTCTCATTTTATTTTTAAAGAAATTATAAAAATAATACATAGTTTTATGGAAAATTCAAGCCATTTTAAAGTATATCAAGTAAAAAAGTTAAAACTCCTTGTTACTATCTGGGCCCGCTACCCAGAGTAACCACTGTTAATAGCTTACCGTAGATCCTTTGACTCTTCTTCTCAAGCTATACAAATATGCACCTTTTGAGTTTTTAACAAAACAAGGTTAGTATTATATGTATTCAGCATCTATCTATGTGATACATTTCTCTCTGCCTCATTTTTATTAAATAACAGCGTGGTTTGGTGCTAGCTTACTGTCATGCATTGTCCCCAATTGGTTTTCCTAATGGTTTCCTATTAAAGATACTACTGGATTGAACTTCATGTGTCATTCTTTTTGAAGAACAGCTGCCTAGACTTGGAGTTGCTGGTGGATACCACCACATTGGTTTCCTAAATGACTATCCCTGTTCCCACAGTGGTCTGAGAAAGTACCATTTCCCCATATCCTCCCAGAATTGTTTATCCATCTTTTAACTTTGTGCTCCTTGGGTTATTACTGAGGTTGAACCTCAGTAATCATTGGCCATTTGTATATGGTCTTTGTGAATTGTCTGTCTGTGTTGTGCATTTATTCCATCAGGGTATTTTTAAGTCAATTTATAGGAACTCTTAATGTATTAAGGATATTAATTCTCTGTCATTATGCAGATATTTTCCTACTTTGTCATATATCTTTTGATGATGCTTGTCTTTTTGATATATAAGATTTCTGTTATGATTTCTTTTGCTTTTATACTTAGAAAATCCTTTCCTACTCTAAGAACATATCAATATTCATCTATATATTCTTCCTAAAAAACTTGATAATACTGTATTCATGCATACATATTTGATAAGTATAAAAGGATCTTATGGGTAAGTTGTCATATGTTTTTGTATGGTTTTTTAAAATACCTGTTTTCGTATTTAACTTTAGGATGGGTTGATGTCTAGAGCCCACTTAGCCAGTTGCAACATAACTATTTGGTGAACCAATGATATGGTTTTCACCTTTATCAAGTGCTTACTTCAAGTGAACAAAGCATCTCTTACTTTTTTCTCTTTGAATTTTTCTTTGTGACGCTTGGTGGCAAGCCTGTTAGCAGATAATCATTTATTCATTTACCCAGCAAATATTTGAACCCTTGCTTTGAGCCAGGGGGAGTGCTGGACCTTGCAAGTGCTGCCTTCTCCTTGACTGGGGGCAGGGTTACAGAAGTTGCAATGCCAGTGGCATGGCTGCAGTGCTCATTCTGGAAGATTTCAGAAAATAGTGGATCTTCACAAAAGTAGGTTTTAGATAATCTTGGAGGAATTTGGAGGCTGTGTGTGTGTGTGTGTGTGTGTGTGTGTGTATTTAATCCTGACATAAGTTTTAGCTTTAGGATAGACTGCAGAATAAAGCATAGTTTACTTTATAACTCATGTAATTGCAGGCTGGTTTTTGTCTTGAATTATGATGACTTTTTGCAGTTGAAACAATTCTATATTCACCCAGTTAGGTTGATATGATAGAATAAAAGTTGCATACTGATAAAAATGGTAATTTTCTTCTCTGATGATTTTGAAGCTTTTCTGTAAAGACTGATAAATATAGACAGGCTTTTGGTGACTATATTCTTAGAGTAACAAGTATAATTTTTTACACATCATTTAAATCTAATAAATATGCTCAAAACTGAATTGGAATCCTGGTTTGGATTGAAGATATTTCTTACTTAAAACAGGGATATAAATGACTAAGGAAAAGGCTTCTTGTACAACATTGGTTTTTTTTTTTTTAATGATTTTTTTTAATAGTTGGGTATATAGTACAGAACGAAAAACGTGGTATCAAAGGTTATATGGTAAAAGATCTTCTTGCCACCCAGATACCATTTCTTTCCTTGGAGACAGCCATCACTACCAGTTTCTTATTAATCTGTGCGAGTGTGTTTGTAATTTTAAGTTATAGTAAAATACATAATATCAAACTTACTGTTTTATTCATTTTATGTGTACAGTTTAGAGACATTAAATACATTCTCATTGTTGTGCAGCTATCACCACTAAGCATCTCCAGAACTCTTTTCATCTTGCAAAAGTGAAACTGTCCCCATTAAACCATTCCTCCCCATCCCTCCCTCCTCCCTCCTTCCTCAGCCCCTGGCAATCACCCTTACACTTTCTGTCTCTATGAAACTGGATATCTCATATTATTGTATATGTGTTTATGTACATATTTTATGGGAGTGTTTTTACACAAAGAATAAAATACTGTGCACTTTTGTGATTACTCTTTTTAGTTAATGTATCTTGGAGATTGTTCAGTATCAATTCCTATAGACCCATATCATTCTTCTTAAATTTTTATTTCTTTAAAGATTTTCTTTATTTATTTTTAGAGAGAGGGTAAGGGAGGATGAAAAAGAAGGAGAGACACATCAGTTGGTTGCCTCTTGCATGCCCCCAACCAGGGACCTGGCCCCGCAACCCAGGCATGTGCCCTGACCAGGAATTGAACTGGCGACCTTTTAGTTTGCAGGCCAGCACTCAATCCACTGAGCCACACTAGCCAAGGCTCATTCTTTTTAAGGGTTGGGTTAGTAGTCCATTATATAGATGCACTATAATTTACTTAACTAGTTTTTTATTGATGGATATTTATGTTTCCAGTGTCTTTAACGTCATTAATGCTATAGAATAGTGTTTTACATGTATTGTTTTGCTTACAGCCAAGTATATCTGTAGGAGAAATTCCTAGAGATGGGACTTGCTGGATCAAAGGGTATCTGCATTTTAAACTTTGATAGATATTGATAAATCAAGGATGGCCTTTTAATTTCAATTTCAAAGAAAAGACTACATATAATTAGATAAGCATACAAATTTATGACTGCAAGGTTATTTGTAGAGATTAGAGAGCTGTTAATTACACTAGGAAGACAGTTTTTAACAGTTAGCATTAGAAAGCAAAATTTCAGAAGCTTCAATTTTGTCAGATGTGACCTCATGTGGGCAGAGCCTGTGAGGCAGGACCTTTTAGTTGGTAAGAGGAACTTCAGCCAGTTCTCATTAGTGAATCTTGAAGAAAATGGAGCATTTTTATTTTGGTACTGTTCTAAGTTGCAGAGGCTCCTGGGACTCAGGGTTGAAGAGTCTTCATGGCTGCTGGACCTTCTGTCTTGTTTGAATTGTAATATGCATAAGGAGTAGTATTTTGGGAGTATTCAGGACCAGATTGCTGTTGCTTCACTTCTCTTTCATTTTTGTACTATATAAGGTAATACTTGATTCATTTACCATATACTAATTGAGCATCTATTAGGTGTTGGTTACTGTCCAATATGCCAGGGCCTTTTTCTAACACTTAGCAATCATAATGGTCTAAAGGAAGATCCAGACAGGCAAATAGGCCATCGTTTTACAAGGGGCTAAATGCTACAATGGAGAAGTACTGGCCACTGAGGGAGCACATAAACTTTAGAGGGATCCCACACTAGCCCTGTCTGGTGTGGCTCAGTAAATTGAGTACAGTGGGGTGAGGGAAGTGACTTCTTTGAAAAATGACCCCTAAGACATTAGCTAGTTCTGGAGAAAGTGTGAGTGGAGGAAAGACCAGCATGTATGGAGGCTTGGGCAAAAGAGAACTCCTTGGTTGGGTCTGAGGAGTTTGGAGTGTAGAGGTGAGACAGGCAGAGCAAGTCAGGCAGAGGGGCTGGGAGCAGTTCTGTTTGCACTGTGCTGGTAGGGAATCAGACACAGCCTTCCCAGCTGTGCTGAATTATCTCAGCTTTCCTTCAAAGCTGCATCATGCTAGGAGATGTTCCCAAGTGCCAGAAGGTAATGCAAGGCTCTCTGGCCATCCATCTTGCCCCCTTCCCACCCGTCACTGCTCTGGAGGCTGTTGGCCCTGAGCTGACTTTCCACACACCCATCAGGCCCTGAGGGCTCCCACTCCAGTTCTCTTCATGGAACCTTCCTTCTCCTCCACTTCTGCCCCGGGAGACTCTGGAGGGCTTCCCCTTCTCCAACACACTATTTTCTGATACTCAGTACTGAAAGGAGGGTAGGAGCTTGCATTGGCATGTGAGTCAACTATGGTACCAAATTCACTGCTTAGTTCTTCTGATTTAAAAAAAAATTGTTTTCTAAGACTTTCATCATGAGGGAAGCAATGTGTAAGCAAGCTTGCTCCTGGCTTGTTGAGGATCAGGTCCACCCTGACAAGCCACTGTGGATGGCCCAGTGTAATCCCTGCAAGCCTGTGCTAAGGAGGTGGGATCGGAGCCTTCCTCATCACTCCTCCTTGTACCTACCTTTGAGGTCCTGCATTCCTGCAGTTCTCCCTGACCTCTGACTGCTCATGGTGGTAGTTAACGCTGATACTTTCCACGCGGACTTCAGAAATATTAGCAGTTTGTCCAGTTTTATGAAACTCAAATGTGACAGCTCCAGTGAAATCCCATCCCGTGGTTGTACATGCTGCCCTGTCTCCCCAAGGTAACCTGTTCCCCAAAGGTGATGGGGATAGTCTACATGCAAGCTTTATACTGTATTACACATGACCAATATATAACATTGAAAGTGTTTTTGCAAATTTACATGGTGGTATTGTGTATGTAACATTCTGCAACTCTTCACTCAATATTCAATACTTGGCTTTTGAATCTGGTCTGTATTGCTGTATGCACACCTTCATTCCTTTAATATGTCTTCTTATGTTATAAAAACATCTTTACAACAGAAGCCCCAACAGAGCTCTGAGGGAGAATGGAATTGTAGAGAAATGAGGGTTGACATCTGGTTTATGTTTATATCCTTTGGTCCTATTAACCGAGAAGATATTTTTATTTCTGTGTCTGTTAAAGCTTTCCACAAAAAGGGCATCCATTTTCTAGACTTATTAATAGGGCAGTTTGAAGGTTTTATTTTTAGATTTGAAAGAAAGCAAAGCAGGCATTTAAGATATGCACATTTCTCTGTTTCCATCTCCTTTGCAGCATTCCACATTGCTGCTAAAACACGAACTTGAGCACTGTTTAAAAATTAATTAATTTGTTTGTTTGTTTATTTGAGAGAAGGGAAGGGAGGGTAAAAGAGAGGAAGAGCAACATCGATCAGTTGCCTCGCACACACCCCCAATCGGGGACCTGGCCCGTAACCCAGACATGTGCCCTGACTGGGGATCAAACCGGCAACCTTTCGCTTTGCAGGACAACGCCCAACCAACTGAGCCACACTAGTCTGGGTGAACTTGAGCACTTTTAGCATGAGCTGACTTTCTATGTGTAAGTTGTTTTTTAAAATATTAAAGCATTTTGGTTTTTCTGGAGCTTCTAGTGATACTTAAGTTTTGACATTACTTTGATAGGTTGTATTTTAAATTTGTCTACACATACTTACTAGCTTATTTTTTAAATATAAATTTTTGTGTGTTTCTGGTTTTTGTGGGGGTTTTTTTGTAAACAACAGAAGGTTGTTTACAAAACAACCATATTAAGTACTAATTTGTTCTAATATTTTCAGCTGTTTTTGAAATTACACTTGACCAAAAAAAAAAAAAAAGACAAATGTCTGCAGTTGTGACAGTTTGTCTTTTTGTTCCTTTTAATTCCAGAGTAAATAATTCTAGTGAAATTTTTTCTAGACTTGTAAGAACATGGGAATGATTAAAGTCGTCAATGTTTATAAGTGGTTAGGGAGGGTTGAAAGTCTTTTTTAAGTGGTATTACCCTATAAAAATGTTAATGTAGCTTGTAAGCAACTGTATAAAATTTCTTAGTCACTCTTCCAGGTTGTTTAAGACAAAGCACACAAAAACATAACTATTTAAAAAATTATTTCATTTATTTATTTTTCGATAGAGGGGAAGGGAGGGAGAAAGAGAGGGAGAGAAACATCGATGTGGGAAAGATACATCGATCAGTCACCTCTCACACACCCACAACTGGGGACCTGGCCCATCACCCAGGCATGTGCCCTGACTGGGAATTGAACCAGTAACCTTTCTGTTCACAGACCAGCACTCAGTCACTGAGCCACACCAGCCAGGGCAGTATTTCCTTTTTAATTACACAAATAAAACATTTTTATAATTTAGATACATATGGAAATCACTCAAAATTCTGTGCAGTGTGTATCTTTCTAGACCGAGGACTCTGACTCAGGGATAAGAATTCACGTTTCTGTGACTTTGGATGGGAGAAACACTACATCTTTATTTTCACCAGCCTCTCACTAAAAATTCAGATTTCTTTCAGTGACAACTGTAGGCAACAGACCATAATAGGGTTAGGAGTACCTGTGGCTGTCACCAATAGAGGTCGAGAACGCTATCATGTCATATTATAGTTATAGATGTTTTGAAATATCATTTGTGTTCATCACTCCTTCAAATTAATGGTTTACTAAAGAAAACACATACTACTCTAGGTCTCATTTCTCAAAGTATGTTGTTAATAAATTTCTATGCATTTTATTTTATACATTTCAAAACATTCTTCTGAGGGGTGTGATCCAGAGGGCCAAAAGGGTCCATGGCAGAAAAAGACTAAGAGAGCCTATCATGTATATCAATACCATGGAACTACGAATAGAAGAACAGCCAGCACTGAGTAGTCAGTATGTGAGGGAAAGGGACCAGAAAGCCCTAAAGCACAGGTACAATAAATGGAGATAAAATGACTTTTAAAGTTTAGTTCAAATTACTGTATCAAATATATATATTTTTAAATTTTTATCCTCACCAGAGGACAGGCTCATTGTAGGGCGGGGGGGGAGGGGTGGGCATCAATCACTTACCTCTTGTATGCACCCTGACCAGGGACCAAACCCACAGCCTAGGCATGTGCCCTGACCAGGAATCGAACCCACAACCTTTCTGTTTACTGGACAGCGCTCCAACCAGCTGAGCCACATCGGCGGGGCTGTATCAGATATTTTTATGAACACATTTAGTGTTTTATAGATACTGTGCAAAGTGTGATGCAACTAAAACTTTAAGAATTCTCAATATGCATACATATTCTTATGGATAAATGGGGTCATAGAGTATGTATGGTTGTAACTTGCCTTCTTTCCTCAATGATATGTTGTAGCTATCTGTCCATGTCAATAAAAATACATTTAAATCATCACTTTTCCCTAAAATGAAAATAATTGTATTTTCTAATTATGAAAAAAAAGTTCTTAGAAAATAGAGGAAGAGGAAAAGTAAGAATAGCACATAAATCTGCTATCTAGATAGATAACATCTGGATAATGTCTTAACACCATCATTTTTAATGACCACATGACATTTTGTTTATAGCTATGCCTTGATTTAATTAGAGCCATTAACATTGTGTCTGTGTTTTCATTGCTGTGAAGGACAGTTACGGTTGTATGCTGACGATTTCACTCCATACCTGCATCTCTACCCTCCTTCTTAAGCCGCACATTGGATGGCCTCTTCAGTATTTATACTTGAGTTGCTCATAGACATCTCAGACTTAACGAGTCCCAAACAGAACTCTTGCCCCCCCCCCCCATTTAAATCTGCTTCTATTACTGTCTTTTCTATCTCAGTAAACAACATCAACATTCACCCAGTTAACAATCAAAAATGTTAGGAGTTGTCCTTGAGTCTGTTCTTTCCTTCACCTTCCTCTAATTCACCAGCAAGTCCTGTGGGGTTCTAGATTCAAAAGGTACTTCAGAACCATCTCCACTGCTAAGACCTCCATCCAAACCGCAAGTCACCCTTCAGATAGTTGCAGTAGAACTTGGGGTGATATTGTGAACAGCTTCCTCGCCAACACTCATGAAACATTACATGTTTCATAAGACTGTTTGTTAAAATGACACTCAATTCTAAATGATGTGCTTGTTCCACATTTAGTAACTTTTTTTATCTGGCCAATACAGTTCAGTTTACCTGCTGAGTTTTTTCCTGCTTTGTGCCAAAGGATCTGCAGTTTATCAGGCTGTCATCTACCCATTCATTCCATGATGGAATCAGGTGTCTGCAGTACCCCAGGTACTGAGACAGATTGGTGGTACCTTTATTTATGGAGTGTAAGTTTGGTAGGAGAGAACAACTTTAAATAATTCAGAAGTAATTGTGTAATTACAGTGGATTAAGTGCTCCAAAGGACAAATATGGGGGTTTGCTGTGATTGCATGTAATAGGGGAACAGCCCGGCCTTGGAAGGAATAAGGAGGCAATGCCAAAACCAGAAATTGAGGGGTGAACAGAAGTGTTGGCAAGGTACAGAGTGGATTAGGGCTTTTTTCCACAGGACGAAAGCACATGTGAAGGCCCCACTCTCTTTGAGTCTGACAACTTAGCCATCTGAGGCATCTAAGAAGCCCTGTATGGCTGGAGCAGAGCAGGGGTGGGGGTGGGGGTGAAGGAGATTCTAGGGGCAGTGAGGTTGACAGGCTGGGTGCAGGATTTTTGGTGTTAATGTCAGAGCAGTAGGAAACTATTGAGGGTTAGGTTGTTTGCATTTTGAATTTTTATCAAAATATTACAGCCACTCAGTAACAACATAACCTCTCTCAAAAGAGGTTATGGGGAAAACAATCTACCCTCTCCCCTTCATGTTCCATGACCCAGAGATGACAGCTTTTAACTGTTTCTACTTTTAGTTTCTGTGGTGGTTACGTTCAAAACTAAATCATATGCTTATACTTTTTCCTTGATTTGCCAACTTTGGGTAATTATATCAGCTCCTCGAAATGAAACAGGATGACTTAGTTTAAATCACCTCCCATGTTGAGATTCATATTCACATTTTCTCTGTAACTTTAATCAGTGGTTCCTGTTCATCCATTTTAGTCTATATGGCACTTCCCCTCTGTATAAGATGAGAATATTAATGACCCTGCTTTTCCTTCCATACATCCCCAGTTCTACCTCCTAAAAGCTATACCTTGTCATTTCTGTTCTTAAAATTGTTAATGTTTATGCCCTGCCCTGCAACCACATCCAGTGGTCATAGGTTAATTCTAAACTTGAAAGCCAGTCAACATTCTTGACATTACACATACGTAAATACTGTTCACCACAAGGCCTAGTAACAAATATGAGGATTACATTTCCTTCTTTGTGGGTCTAGAATCACAATTGCTCAACCACTCAAAGGATAATGACCATTCAAGATCAAATGTATTCTCTTTTCTTAGCCTCTATCACCTGCTTAAAATTCGCGCCAGAACTTAACCTGCTTTATATTTGGACCTTGGCTTTCTTGTACACTTCTTTACTTTTCCCACTATTTCTGATTGCTTTTTACTTTTGTTTAATACCATTTTCTGATTTTGTTGTCAAATCATCTTAACCATGCTATTTCTTTCCTGTGGTTCTGTGTGTCTCAGTCTTAAAGGCCTTCCTTTGAGTGCTCTGTCATCCTGCAGTGTGGGCACGTACTTGATCGCTAAGGTTATACACACTGCCACCTTCACTGAACTCTTGGGTTGGAGCTACTATTTTGCAAAATCCATATCTTTTACTTGGTTTACTCCTTGTTTTCTAGAATACATCTTGAAATAACTTGCTAAGATAGGGTGTGTGGCTAGTAAGCTGCAGTGGATACTGTTATTGCTTATCTATATCTGTTTTCTACAGAACCCTGGTTTTATTCACCTTCCTACATTATTCCCAATCCAACAAGGATCCTAAAGGCATTTCACACATCACATTCCCTTAGCAAGGGGTTGTTATTGATCAAGGCTGGGCCTATGATCTCAGTCAGTTCATGCAGACTGAAGGGAAGGGCTTCAGTAGCATGTTCAAGGGAGACTTTCTTTCTCTCACTGTATGTAAATAAGAAAGGTGCTGCTAGCAGCTCTCATGTAACTGCAGGCTGAGGGACCAAGCCTGAGGACAGCACTTCCTCACCAAGGATGGTGGAGCAGAGAACGGGAGGAACCTGGGGCCTGGCCCAGCCCTGGGCTTCCAGTTACATGAGAGAATACATTTTCTTATTTTGTAAGCCAGTTTGAATTGCCCGTTCTCTCACTTGCAGCCAAAAACATTATTACAGACATGTCTTCAGAGTCCCTGCAATTCTGAAATGCCTTTTGCTCTTCTACTTGATTGGCTAAAAATAGCATTTCAAGTTATTTTTCCTCCTAACTTTGAAGGCATTGCTCCCATTGTCTTGTAGCATGCACAGTCACTAATGAAACAAACTGATGGCCAATGTAGCTGTGGTTCTTTTATAGATGGTTTTCTTTACTCTTCGTCCCTGGAAACTTTTTAGAATTTTTTCTTTAGTGTCATGAAATTTCATGAGAAAGTTTAGCGTTGTATCTGTATCATTCGCTATGCTGGGGTCATTCTATCAGAATACTTCTGTATATTGTCAGCTCTTTTAAAGAATATGTTAGCTCCCCATTCTTGCATTTTCTTTTTTATGGAGACTCTTGTTAGCTTAATTTTGGACTTCTGATATTGGTCTTCTGTCTTGATCCTCTCTCATCCTTTTATTGTTTTTTGCGCTGAATTTTGTAATATCTCCTACATTTTATTTTCTATCCTTTCTGTTAAATTCTTTATTTCAGCCAAGTCTTTTTTTCTAACTTATTGTGAAGCCTGTGTGTCCAGTGTGTAGATACAATTGTTAGCATTTTGTCATATTTGCTTGGTCTGTATTGATATGTGCATTTTTATAGCCTTTTGCTGGTCATTTGAAAGGAATTTGCAGACAGCATAGCATTTCATCCCTAAGTACTTAGCAAACATCTAAAAATTAGGACATTTTCCAGTATAAGCGCAATGTCCTGAACACATCTTGAAAAATTAACAATAATTCTCTGACGTTATCAGTCATTCCAAATTGTGATTTTCCCCAAATGTTTGGGGAGGGGGGCAGGTAGTAAGCAATTTAGATTTATACCTTGCCTTTGGGTATGCTTCCTTTGTCTCTTTTTAACAAGAACAGCCTCCCCACCTCCAGTCCACCTTAACACTGACTTCTTGAAGCAAGTATCCCAGTTCTCTTATAGAAGGCACACATTTTAGATGTGTCTCTTTTCCTGTTTATCCCTCGTATTAATTGTAAATGAGAGGTTAGATCTGTGGGCTTGTTTAGGTAAACATTCAGTGTAAGAATATTTTGTATTAGCATCAGATTGGCTGATTCTTTTGTAAATCCTGATGCTACATTTTACCAGTTGGTTGAAGAAGGAGGTGACTGCTAAATCACCCCATTGCACATAGATAATATTCCTGTTGTAATTGATAAGTAATCTGTGGTGTGATGCTTTGGCACCATACGAAATCTGTTGCTCAACAGTCATTCACTTAATGATTTTAGCATTTATTGATAATGCTTACCTGCGTCTATTACATTGGAGGTTACAAAATGATGGGTTTTCTAATTTTGTCATCTCATATTTTTAAAAAGATTTTATTTGTTTTTAGAAAAAGGGGAGGGAGGGACAAAGAGAGGGAGAGAAACATGGATATGTGAGAGAAATATCGACTGGGTGCCTCCTGCATGCCCCCAACTGGGGACCTAGCCCAGGCATGTGCCCCTTAACCAGCCACCTCTTGGTTCATCAGCCAACACTTAATCCACTGAGCCATACCAGGCAGGGCTCTTCTGTTTTTAATATTGGCATTCAGTAAAGAAGTTTCCCTCAGCAGGTAAGAGGGACCTGTGTTTCCTTCCAAAAAAAACAGTATAGCCCTGGCTGATGTGGCTTAGTGGCTTGAGCGCTGGTCTACAAACCAAAAGGTTACAGGTTGGATTCCCATTCGGGGCACATGCCTAGGTCAGGCCAGGTCCCTTATCGAGAGGCAACTGTATGTCTCACACAATGATGTTTTTGTCCTTCTCTCCTTCCCTTCCCCTCTCTCTAAAAATAAATAAATAATAAAAGGACACTATAAATGCTGGATCTTTGCCTTTAATTACAAAATTAATTACCAAATTCTACAGTAAGAAATTGGTATAATGAGCACCTCAGATGGTGACAAAATGTTTGCAGTTGTGTTTTCTCTTCTCTTACATGTCAGCATGAACTCATGGAATTTTATTAAATGTTTTACAATTCAGCTACAGGCACTATTCTTTTTCGATCAAATAATCCTGAATTTAGTCAGTGAGAGTTCCTTCATGCTGGCACCTGTTTCCTCTTGGCATACCCTTATGAATTAGCCTTTGAATAATTCTTTGCTTTCTGGCATAAGATATTTCATCTGAGGCTTTTTCTGCCTCAGAAGTGGTTCTAGGAGCTCTGGTTCCTTTTAGTGGGAAATGCTATTTAGAATCCATAGAGTGGGTGCTGGATGTGCCCATTCTTACTGGGGTGACATTGAGTCTAGGCCCTTTCGGTGGAGAAAGCTGGAAAATATATTGAAAAAAACTTTTAAAAATCATGAATACATAATAAGATCTTCAATGGAAACTTGACATTAGAGTGTTTATCTTTAACTTTTATCCTTATATGTATATCTTCTCACACTGAATATGTTGATTCCTAATTAACATAACATGCTTGCTTTATCTTGTAATATACATAAAATAGTTATAAAATTACAATACCAGTATTACTACTAGCAATAAAAATGCTGAATGGCCCTGACTAGCATGGCTCAATGGTTGGGTGTCATCCCACAAAGTGAAATGTCGCAGATTGATACCCTGTCAATGCACATGGTTGGGTTGCGGCCAGGTCCCCGGTTGGGTCATGTGCGAAAGGCAACCAATTGATGTTTTTCTCACAATTGATGTTTCTGTCCCTCTCTTTCTCCCTCCCTTCCCTTCTCTCTAAAAATAAATAAATGTTTTTTTTTAATATTGAATGAAGTTTAAGATTTCTTTTCGTCCTTAGGATGTATCTCACTAAGGATGTAAAATCAAGATTATTGTATTCATAAGTTACCTGAGTAGTAGTGAGGTATCTCATGTTGGCCCACCCCTCTTGCAGATAATGGCTAAAAACTGGGGGGAAAATTAAAAATAACTTAAGGTACTAGAGAGTGACTCAAAGCAGACAGAAACTGGAGGGACATTGATATTTGGAAGAGGGAATCTGCATTAGGTGAATTTCTTGTTTATAATGGCTTTTTGCTTGAGGGCTGAACTAGTTAGTGCTGCTGCAGGGAGGCTGAGACTCACATGGAGACCCTCAGTCTCGGGAGTTGAGGAATCAGGAGAGGGTTCAGAGCAACCACAACAACTGGAAACTGAGGCAGGGGGCCCTGATTCTTTATAAAAACTCTGCCAAGCTCTAGGTAAGGCAAAAGAAGTGAACAGGGATTTCAGCTGCTGCCCAGCATAGGGAAGACAGTTTGGAGTTTGAGTTCTACCAAGTTAATTGCCTTCTAAAATTTTTTTAAAAATCAGTATTCTTCATTGGAATATAACAGAATCTACAGTCTCACAGTGTATCACTCACAGTGTCTAGACATTTGAAGAAGTAGGAAAATGTGACCATTACTCATGAGCAGGGTTAAATAAAGTTTTTTCTTAAATAGTAACTGTTTTAGGCTTTACAGGTTGTATAGTCTCTGTCACAACTTCATAGCTCTGCTGTTGTAGTGAGAAAGCAGCCATAGACAGTACATAAACAAATGGGCATGGCTGTATTCCAATAAAAATTTATTTACAAAAACAGGCAGTGTGGTCAGATTCAGCCTGCAGGTCATATGTTGCCCTCTGCCCCTGCCCCCACACCACCCCATTCAAGAGAAAAGGCGCTATCAGTAGCAATCTACCTCAAGATAACCATATGTTGAAATTAGCAAAGAAGAATTTTAAAGCAGGTGTTGTAACTATGCTCAAGGACACAAAAGAAAATATGCTCATAATGAAAGAACAAATCGGTAGTCCTTAATCTAATAATATCAATAATTACATGTAAATAGACTAAGTATTT
This sequence comes from Furipterus horrens, assembly GCF_987537825.1. NCBI lineage: Eukaryota > Metazoa > Chordata > Mammalia > Chiroptera > Furipteridae > Furipterus > Furipterus horrens. The sequence goes on along the minus strand of NW_028327187.1, from coordinate 74,933,186 downwards.
CAGTTAAATGGCAGAGATTATACGCTGATTAAAAAGCAGGATCTGGTAAGTAGGGGAAGGGTTTAATAAATGAACTAGTATAAATAACCCATGGACATGTGCAATGAGGTGGGGATTGACTGTGGGAGAAGGGGTGGGCTGGGTTGGGGGGAGCAATGGGGGAAAAGGTGGGACAACTGTAATAGAAAAACAATAAATAAATAAAAAATTTAAGAAAAGGTTTATAAAGGAAAAATATAATAATAAGCATATTAAGGAATTATCTCTACTAACAATGTCACGTTTTCTCTGCTTTTGAATACCCTCTTCCTTAATTGTCTGGTGCAGTCCACTTTAGCTACCATTACCGTTTAGATTACCTGCTGTGGTGAAAACCGAGACAACTATTACACTAGATATTAGGCTAATAACTAGGTAAGTAATTCCTCAAAAAAAAAAAAGGCAAGACCTGACTGTATGTTGTCTATAAGATAAACAGATTCAATATAAAGACACAGAAAGGTTGAAAATAAAAGGATGGAAAAAGATATACCATGCAAACTGTAAGCATAAAAAAGGTGGAGTGGTAATATTAATATCTTAAAAAGCAGACTTCAAAATAAATCATATTGCCAGAGATAGAGACACATTTCATAATAATAAAAGGGTCAATTCATCACAAAGAAATTATCAGGCATAAATGTGTATGTAATTACAAAGTGCAAAATACATGAAGAAAAATTGGCAAAATTAGCAATAAATACATAATATCCTCTCAGTAATTGATAGAACTAGACAAAAAAAGTATGTAGAAGATCTGAACATTACTAGCCACCTTGACCTAATTGACATTTATAGAATAATACATTTAATAACTGAAGAACACACATTCTTTTCAAGTGTACATGATATAGTTTAACAGTGTATCATTTGCTGGACAATAAAACAAGTAAATTTCAGAAGCTTGAAATCCTACAGATTATGTTCTATGATTAGACTGCAATTAAATTAAAAATCATAAGATCAAGGAAAAATAAATATTTGAAAATTAAACAACACATTTCTAAATAACTCAAGGGTCAAAAAAAGAAATCACAAATATTAGAATAGATTTCAAGCAATAATGAATTAGATGAAAATAAAACATGCTAAGATTTATAGCATGCAGCTAAAGGAGTACTTAACAGGGAAATTTGTAGCTTTAAATGCATTTATTAGAAAAGAAGAAAATATAAAATTATTGATCTAAGATTCTACTTTAAGAAATTAGGAAAAGAAGAGCAAAGTAATCCCAAAGTAGGTAAGAAAGGAAGTGACAAAGGTAAGTGCAGAAAACTGTGAGCTAGAAAACAAAGAATAGAGAAAATTAAGAAAGCCAAAAGTTGATTCTTTGACAATATAAACAAAATTGATAATCTCCTGGCCAGACTAATCATGATAAAAAGAGAAGCATGTAAGTTACCAGTATCAGACATAAAAGAGGGTTATTACTAAAGCCTCTTCAGACAATAAAAGGATTACAGTGAGTGTTATGAACAATTGAAGTTGACAATTTGGATGAAATGGACAAAATCCTTGAAAAACAGGACATGTCAAAAGTGACAGAATATAAAATAGAAAATATTATAACCCTTTAGTAGAAATATTCATTATCAAAGTTTTTTTCCACAAAGAAAACTCTAGGCCCAGGTGGTTTCACTGGTTAGTTTTATCAAATGTTTAAGAAATAATACAAATTTTATATAAGCATAAGCTTTTAGAACATGAAGGAGGAGGAAGAAACACTTTCTAGCTTGTTTTATGAGTCCAGCATAACTCTGATACCAAATCTTACAGACGTTACATAAAAAGAAAATTATACACCAATATCCCTCATAAACATAAATTTAAAGTCTTAACAAAATACAGTTGTGCTGCATAACAACATTTTGGACAACAATGGACCACAAATACAAGGGACAGACCCCCCCCACCCCTCAAAAAAATGGAATTATCTTCTGGATGGCGGGCCACTTTTAATACAGGCTTCCCCTGCTAGGTGAGTATTTTAGGAACCCATCTGTATCAGTGTACCAGTTGGCATTGTGAGAGGCTGCATTCGGCTTCAGTGAAAAATTTTGAAGACTCTTTCAACACGTGTGCCCATTTCAAGATGGGTGATTTACGAGTGCACCTACCTACACAACTGAGCAAATTCTGACCAAAAATGACATGACCTCAGTGCCCCACCCTCCCTATTCACCTAATCACACCCTGAGCAACACTTTTTTGTTTCCCTAGATTAAAAAACTCCTTAAAGGGAAACGCTTTGCCATTGTGGAAGAGGTGAAACCAAAAAACAGCATAAGCACTAAAAGGCATGCAAATCACCCTGGCTGGTGTGGCTCAGTGGATTGAGTGCCAGCCTGCGAACCAAAGGGTCGCTGGTTCGATTCCCAGTCAGGGCACATGCCTGGGTTGCACGCCAGTTCCCCAGTTGGGGGTGCATGAGAGGCAACCACACGTTGATGTTTCTCTTCCTCTCTTTCTCCCATCCCCTCTCTCTAAAATAAACCCTTTAAAAAAATAAAAGGCATGAAAATTGATGAGTTAAAAAAACTGTTTTGAACAGCAGAAAGAAAAGTCTCTAGGTGTATTGCATCATTGGAGAGTACTTTGAGGGTAACTGAAGTTTAAATATAAGAATAAATGCACAATTTTTATAAATAACTTCTGAGTTTTGGGGGTTCCCCCCTCATAGAGTATGCCATATAGCCTAGGTGTGTAGTAGGCTCTACCATCTAGGTTTGTCTATGTGTACTTAATGATGTTTGCATAATGATGACATTGCTTAATGATGCATTTCTTGTTAAGCAGCACTGTATTAGCAAATCAAATTCAACAATATACAGAAAAGATGATACGTTACAACCAAGTGAGGCTTTTCACAGTAATACAAAAGTGGTTTAACATTCAAAAACCAGTCTGTAATTCATTGTTTTAAGAGAATAAAAAAGCCATGACCAGTATGGCTCAGTTGGTTGAGCATCACCCAATGGAGCAAAAAGGTTGCTGGTTTGATTCCCAGTCAGGGCACATGCCTGGGTTGCAGGCCAGGTCCCCAGTTGGGGCATGTGCAAGAGGCAGCTGATTGATGTTTCTCTCACATCGATTTTTCTCTCCCTCTCTTTTTTGAAAAAAGATTTTATTTATTTTTAGAGGAGGGGAAGGGAGGGAGACAGAGTGGGAGAGAGAAACCTCAATAGGTTGCCTCTTCCATGCCCCCAACTGGAGACCTGGCCCGCAACCCAGGAATGTGCCCTGACTGGGAATCGGACCACCGGGCGACATTTCAGTTCACAGACGAGCGCTCAATCCACTAAGCCACACCAACCAGGGCACTCTCCCTCTTCTTTCTCCCTCCCTTCCCCCCTCTCTAAAAATAAAAAATTTTAAATCTTTTTAAAAAGAATAAAAGAGAAAAACCATATAATTATTTCAATAACTATAGACAGAGCATTTGATAAAATTCAGTTCTAATTCATAATAGAAACTTGGCATATTAGGGACAGAAGGGAACTTCATCTGAGAAAGTACTTTTATAATAGAGCTACAGATGAATTGTATTTAATAGTAAAATATTGAACATGATATTCCTAAAATCAGGAAAAAGGTAAAGATGTCCGCTCTTAGTATTTCTATTCAATATTGTACTTGGGGTTTTAGCCAGTATGATAAGGGAAGAAAAAGGATACCAGGCATTAGTATTCAAATGAAGTAAAAGTATCACTTCTTAGCCTTTTGGCTAAGATCAAGTGTAAAAGGAAGTAAGACTTTCTTTTTGGAGGTAATGTGGAAAATTTCAAAGAATCTATTAAAAAGAAGGAATGAAAGAGAAAATATCTTACTTGAACTAAAAGGTAAATTCAGCAAGGCCTCAGGGTACAAGGTCAATTATACAAAAATTAATTGGAAAAGAAATTTACAATGCAGTAGCATTAGGAATAATTTAATAAAAATGTACAAGTTCTGTACAGTGAAACTGAAAATATTGCTGAAAGAAATTAAAGACCTAAACAAATAGAAAGCTATACCATGTTCATGGATTGAAAGACTAAATAATCATTACAATGTCAGTTCTCCTTTGATCTGTAGATTAAACATATAATCTCAATCATAACTACAGGCTTTTTTATGGAGGTTGACATGCTGATTCTAAAATGTGTAGAAAAAATAAAAACAACCAAAAAATTGGAGGACTGTCACCAAAAATAAATAAATAAAATGTCTATGGACATGCAAAGTACCTGGAATATCCAAAGAAATCTTGAAAGGAAATTGGAACACTTATACTACCTGACTGACTTACTATAAATCTACAGTAATCTAGACCACCTGGTACTTGTGTAAGGATAAACACATGGTTCAGTGGAATAGACTAGAGAGCCCAGAAATTGATATAACTTCTATGATTGCTTGATTTTTAACAGACATGCCAGAGCAGTTCATTGGAAGAAAGGAAAACCTTTTCAGCAAATGGTTCTGGGTGATAACAAATGAGGTCCATATCAGACAAAAATGAACCTTTACTCTAACATATTAGTTTCCTAGGGTTGCCATAACAGAGTACCACAAACTGGTTGGCTTAAAACTCAAGGTGTCTCCAAGCACTTTGCTCCCTCTAAAATCTGTAGGGGAATCCTTCTTCCCTCTTACTAGCTTCTGGTGGTTTGCTAGTAATCTTTGGTGTTCCCTGACTTGTAGCTGCATCACTCCAGTATTGCCTTTCTTATTGTGTGGCATTCTGTGTGTTCACATGGCTGTCTTAAAGGACAAGGACACCAGTCATATTGCAATATAGGTCCACCTTACTTCAGGATAACCTCATCTTAACTAATTACATTTAATTACAAATAAGGTCACCGGGGGTTAGATCCTGGGGATTAGGACTTAAACATATCTTTTTTGAGGAAGATAATTTCACACATAACACTATCTCACAATGTAAATAAAACTTAATTCAAGGTGAATTATAGACTTAAATGTTTTAAAAGCTAAAATGTAGCTATGGTCGGTGTGGCTTGGGCATTGTCCCACAAACCAAAGGGTTAGGGCACATGCCTGCACATGCCTGGGTTGTGGGTTTGGTCCCCAGTCAGGGCTGTGAATCAACATTTTTCTCTCACATCCATGTTTCTTTTCCTCTCTTTCTCCCTCCCTTCCCCTCTCTCTGGAATCAAAAGAAAGAAATTTTTTAAGCTAAAGTATAAAGCTTCTAGAAGAAAACATAGGAGAATATCTTTACAACCTGAAGATTAAGGATTCTTAGGCTACAGAAAGCATTAAGTGTTAAAGGGAAAATGGGTGGATTGTACTTCATTAAAATTTAAAACTTTTGGTCTTCAAAAGAGATCATCAAGAAAATGAAAAGGCAAGTCATAGAGAAAATAGAAAGTCATATCTGACAAAGGATTCGTATGAGAATATATAAAGAACTCCTGCACCTCAATAGTAAAAAGACAACCTATTTTTAAAAGGTGAAAAGATTTTAACAGATACTTCACAAAAGAAAGCAGCTGAATGATGACCAGTATACTCATGAGAAAGTGCTCAACATTAGTCATCAGATAAATACAAATTAAAACCAGGAAGAAATAGCTCTACACGCCTACCAGAATGGCCAAAACTGAAAACATGAAATGCTGTTGGGGATGTGGGATAGGGCTGACTGGGAAGTGGCACCAAGGAACTTTCTGTGGCCATGGTGCCATCTTCAATCTTGATAGGGTTAGCTTATACAGGTGTATGCAGTTGACAAAACTCATCAAATTACACCCTTAAGATCTGTCCTTTCATTGGATGTAAATTTTACCTAAAAAAATGAAAATGAGTTTTTGACTCGAGTTAATGATATGCATGTCAAAATGTTTGGGGATGAAGTATACTAATGTGTGAACTTTGAAATGCATCAAAAAAATAAGATGAGTTGATGGATGGATGATGATGTCAACAATGGTAAACTCTTAAGTGATGGGTATATGGGTGTTCTTTATACAGTTCAATATTTCTGTATATTTGAATTTTTCTTTATAATATGTTGGGAAAAAGTCACTTGGAATAATTCTTTTCTGTGCAGTTATGATTTGATATACAGTTAGGTTTATTATTTTGTGGTTTGCTTTTTGTTTTTGGGATACATCAAGTATTTAATGATTCAAAAGTCAAGACTAATTTAATACAGGGAATTGCTACCTCACTGATCTTTGTGTAGTTATGACTGTGGAGTAACAAAAAGTTACCCATTGTGGTAGTGATTCTCTATATTAATGGCCTATATCCACATTTTATGTATATGTAAACAACACATATGGTTTTTGTAATTATCTTTTCTTGTACTTGTCCTGATTATATTTAATTGAAATACAATTTGATGTCTAGTATAATAGGCTTGAATTTTTAAAAAAGCCAAGCCTATATAGAAAGGTATACTCAGAAGTCACATTTCTATCTCTATGTCCTTAATCCTGTTTCCCTGACCTCTCATAGGGGACTGTTGTTACCCGTTTCTTGCTCATCCTTCTGGTGTTTCCTCTTGCAAAGATAATCCCATAAATGTATGTATTTTTATTTCTCCTTTCTTATACAAAAAGTTAGCATGCTGGATAATCTACTTTGCATATTGTTTTTAGTTTATTCTCACTTGTCTATCCTGAAGATCGCACCATATCAGCATAGATACACTCCTTATTTATGGCAGTGTAGAGCTTACCCTTCTTCATTCTTTTTGTTCCTGCTGCATAGACTCCATTTTATAGATGAACCATGCTTTAGTCAAGCAGCTCCCTGTGGGTGGACATTTGGGTCCTTTTCAGTCTTTTCATATTGTAAACAGAGCCTCACCGTTGCTTGGTATTTGTAGCTAACCCGTTTTTCTCTGAACTCTTCATCATCTGTCTCTTTTTTTTTGTGGATGTTTTTGTTCTGGTTTTATGGCTGCCTATCTTCTAGAATTTCTCCAAGAATATTAACTGTGTCCTCTAGGGAGGAATTGGTCTCTCTTCCATGTTGCTGGTTCTCTTTCCCTGATCCTGAAGAGCCGTTTGGATTCAGTATCTGGCATCCTACCCCTGCTCTAATGGAATTTCCCGTTTCCTTCAGGGTCCCTCCCCAGGGCAAGAATTTGGAGTAGGAGTTATGTGGGGAGTAGGGCAGAGCAGGTTGGCCAACAGACTTAGCTTTGATGGGAAGCAGACAGGGGACAGCCCTCATGCCATGGACCCTCAGGGGCCAGAAAGAGGTGGGCTTCACCTGGGCTGCTGCCAGCCATACAAGGTGCCTCAGGAGGAAAGGAAGATTCCAGCCATTGATTTAGAAAAGACTCTTTGGTTTCTTGCCTGTGGGAGGAAGTGGCGCTTGACCATTCAGAGTGTGCTCCACTGACTAGCACTAGGACCATCAGCCTCACCTGGGAGCTTGCTGGGAGTACCCCATCCTACACCTACTAGGTCAGAATCTGATGGTCAACAAAGCCCCCCAGATGACTCGTATGTACATGAGAGAGTCTGAGGGGCACTGCTTGCCCCTTGTCTGCTCTGCTCTGATCTGAGAATCTGTTGGGGCTCTCATCTCCTTTGTAGTTCTCTTGTAGTACATTCTGCTCTGTCCCATTAGTCAACATGTTCCTTCTACTTCCAGCATCTAGAAATGTGTGTAATATATCTCATCTGTTCACAAGTCCCCTCCTGCTATCATCTCTGTAGGACGTTTGTTTTACTTTTTTTTTTTTAAGATTTTTATTTATTTTTTAGAGAGGGGAAGGGAAGGAGAAAGGGAGAGAAACATCAATGTGCAAGAGAAACATCAATTGGTTACCTCTCGCACGCCCCCAACTGGGGACCTGGCCTGCAACTCAGGCATGTACCCTGATTGGGATTCGAACCAGCAACCTTTCAGTTTGCAGGTCGGGGCTCAATCCACTGAGCCACACTAGCTATGGCGCTCTCTCTCTCTCTCTCTCTCTCTCTCTCTCTCTCTCTCTCTCTCTCTCTCTCTCTCTCTCTTTTTTCTTTTAAAAAACGATTTTATTTATTGAGAGAAGGGAAACCAAACCCACAACCCAGGCATGTGCCGTGACTGGGAATCAAAGTGGCAACCTTTCGCTTTGTTGGACGATACGCAACGGAGCCACACCGGTCAGGTCCGTTTCTTTCTCTATGTAGCTGTACTTTATTTCTTTGAGGTTTGAAGGGTTAGATTGTAAATGAATGTAGACAGTTGGTCATTCTCTAGTGAAAGATTTTAAGCAGGGAACTTTATCAGATGATGGGTACAGAAGCCAGCTTGGCATGGGTACGTTGGAGATGAGGAAGTGGAGACCAGATATAGACAACTCTTCTTGAAAAGTTTTGCTGTGATGAGGACCAGAGAAATGGCGGTGGGGTTGAGGACTATGTGGGGTTGCAGAGGGTCTTTTTCAGGTGGGTGGCAGCGAGAACATGTTTGTAAAAGGAGGAGAAGGAGGAGACCGGGCCCTATGAAGGAGCATAGTCCTTGCATGGAGAGTGACCACCTAAAGGTGGGTTTGGGGCTGGCACTTCCTTTTGGTATGGGGAAGAGGGTAGAAGGCACATGAATCCTTTGTGAAAGCTCAGGAGTCTAGTGAGAATTAGAGCTGGTAGAAGCTGGTGAGTTTATAGGACAGCTTCAATAAAGTACCCCAAACTGGGTGGCTTACAGCAACAGCAGCATATTCTTGCACAGTGCTGGATTCCAGACGTCCAAAATCAAGGTGTCACAGGGCTCACTCACTCCTGAGACACTCCTGAGGCTCTAGGAGAGGATCCTTCCTTGCCTCTTAGCAGCTGGCAGCTGCCTGGCAGTCCTAGACATTCCTTGGCTTGTGGTTACATCACTCCAATCTCTGCTCCCATCTTCACTTGGCCTTCTGTTGTGTGTGTCTTCTTACCCTAAATTTAGGATGGTCTTATCTTGTGATCCTTTACTTAATTGCATCTGCAAAGACCCCTTTTCAAAATAAGGTTGCATTCATAGGTCTGAGGGTTAAGACATATACATACCTTTTGTGGGCTTCCATTAAATCCACTGTAGAAGCCTGTCTAGCTCCAGGATAGAAGGGCCCAGGAAAGGCCAGGATCTCCACAGAACAATTGTTTTCAGTGGAACCCAGGCTATAAGTAGATGGGCAGTGGCAGTTCAGTCCTGTTTCATGTAGCATGACCGCAGTAGTTCAGCTAAAGGAGTTCACAGTAGACTTAATGAAATTTTCATCTTATCCTAACTAATCTTCACATAGCTCCCACATAACTTCTGTCTGGTTGCCACAGTTTGGCAGCTGTAATAGGACAACCCTCATTATTCATTGGAAAGTTTGTGTAGAAAATTAAGTGTTCCCTTACTCGGCTGTGAAAAAGAAGGAAATCTTACCTTTCGTGATAGCATTGATGGACCTGGAGACTACTATGCTAAGTGAAATAAGCCAGTTAGAGAAAGACAAATACCATATGATCTCACTTATATGTGGAATCTAATGAACAAAATAGATTGACCAACAAAATAGAAACAGAGGCATGGGTACAGGGAACAGACTGCCAGCTGTCAGAGGGGAGGGGGTTTGGAGGGCTGGATGAAAGAAGCTGAATGGATTAAGCCAAAGAAACATACATAGATATAACACATAGACACAGACAGCAGTGTGGTGATAGCCAGAGGGGAAGGGGGGTGGGGGAAGGTGGAGGTAGGCGCAGGGGGCAATAAATGGTGATGGAAAAAGACTTTGCTTTGGGCTATGGGATGCACAATGCAGCGTGCAGATGATGTTTTGTTGAGTTGTACACTTGAAACCTGTGTGATTTTATGAACCAATGTCACCCCAATAAAGTCAGTAAAAAATAAAATAAAAGGGGGAGGAGAAAATTGAATTTCCTTAGTCCATTCTATACTTCTGAACCTTGTTCTATGACTGAAACATTTTTATTTTTTAAAGATTTTATTTATTTTTAGTGAGAGAGTAAGGGAGGAAGAAAGAGGGAGAGAAACATCGATCAGTTGCCTCTCACATGCCCCCAGCCAGGGACCTGGCTCACAACCCAGGCATCTGCCCTGACTGGGAATCGAACCTGCGACCTTTCAGTTTGCAGGAGGAGGCCCAACCCACTGAGCCACACCAGTCAGGGCAAAATGAAGCATTTTAAAAAGTTGAAGTATTTATTACTATGCCCTTCAAGACAACTTTTTAAAGATGCCCATCCTCTGAAGAATAACCACATCTTATTCTTTCTCAAAATCAAACAACTTTTACAGTGGTTGGTGCTGGTGCCAGAAAATTTAGCCCTAGTCATTTTTATCATCTGCAAAAGAGATTCTCCTTATGTTCAGCTAACAGCCTCTATACCCAACTCAATCCTTTGCCCTCAGTGGCAGTCAGGATGGTTCCATCTTTTCTCTGGCCCTTGCTGCCCTCATACCCTTGCTCATTTCCTTCCCAGGCAATCGTAAGTATTCCCTGGCATACCATCTCTGCAGCCTCGCCACTTTCTTGCTTTGTCATACTCCATCAGTGAAGCCCCAACCCTGGTGAAATTGTCATCCGCCTACCCCATATCTGCTCTGCCATACAGCTGAGTGTCACCTCCTGACTGCTCCCATTTCAAGTGCATATCTACTTACTTTAGGAGAACTTTGCCCAGCCAGCATACTGCAGTCCCCCAGTCTCTCCTTGCTTCTCCCACCCTCCTCATCAGCTGTCATACAATCTTGCAGATGATACCTCATTTCCTAGTTCCCAGAGAGGAGGGAAGCAATCTAAAGAGAACATCTGCAGGCCCTGCATCTCCTTACCAGCATCTGTACCCGCTCCATACTTTCCACTCCTGTCCTGCGCCATCTCTTCAGCCCTCTCCTGCATTAGAGATTCCCTTCAAAGTTGGGTCCTTCCCATCCCCCCAGAAAGCCTGCTGTTACTTCTCCTACCTTGACAAAATTTTCTCTTGGTGTCCCCACCCTTCCAGCTTCTGTGCTTCCCTTTTCCAGCAAGACTCCAGTCTGTCTCTCTATATGTTCTCTTGAGCCCTCTCCAGTCAGTCGTTTGCTGACACTAATGATGACCTTTGTGGTTTTAAACCTGGAAGCCAGTGTCACTTTCCCTCTTCCCTAACCTATCAGTGTCAAGTGATTCCAATGTCCATGTGAGTCAATCCCTTCTCTCCCATGAGGCTTTGCACCAGTGTGCATCATCTCAGGGGCCTACTCAGACCACTGTTCTTTTTTAAACCACAGCTTTGGTCCCTTTCTAACAGAATAGGTAACTGATCATGTTGTCTTAACTGTGTCGTCCTTGCTGGGGCAGAACTCTAGGGTTAGGGTTGTTCACTGTTCACAGAAATAGCTCAGACACCTAGAATGGTGCCTGGATCTTCTTCCTCAGTGCTTCATGTGGTATTGGAGGGCCTCCAGCTCAGACTTTCACTCTCACTTCCAAGGTGCTCTTATCCAGTCAGCCTCATGGCTCTCTATTCCATCTGCAAGCCACTGGCTACCAAATTTGTTTCCTGTCTGACCAGGTCTCCTAAATGCCACGCCTGTGCTCTCAGTGCTTACTTAACATCTCTGCTCAGCTTCTAACAAGCTTCTTCAGCTGTACCTGTTCAAACTTGAGCTCCTGACACCACCACCCCCATAATTTCTCTTTCCTGGTCTTCCCCTTCCCAGTGAACAGCAGCTCCATCTTCCTACTCCTCAGGCCAGAGACTGCTGCTGGTTTCCAGAATACTTTGTCACACATCCCATTCATCCACAAACACTTCGTTCTCCCTAATGAGTTCTCCCCATCTCCATTGGTCCCATCCTGGTCCAAGCACCCAGCCTCCCTGCGTGCTTTTGCCTTTGCCCCCTGCATCTCTGTTCAGTCCTGCGACATTTGGGCTGGAACATGGTGCTCTTCTGTTTAGGACCCTCCAGTGGGCTCCCCTCTCACTCAGAATTAAAGCCAAAGTTCTTACAGTGGTATACAAGGCTCATTGTGATCACCTCTCCTGCTGCTCTCCTGTCATTCACTGAGGCCTCCCTGACCTCCTTGCTCCTCCTGGACCCTCCTGGTACACCCACCTCTGCCTCAGGGCCTTGGCCCTGTTCTTCCCTCTGTTAGGGACATTCTTTCCCCAGGCAGGGCCCTTTTTGATCTCCTCCAAGTCTGTTCAAGTGTGGCCCTTCCAGAAGACTGATGCCTGCCTCTACCCCCACCACTTCCCCTTGCCTAGCCTAGCCTAGCAGATGGCACGTATCATCTGCTATATGCCATTTTATTTATTGGCTTTATTTCTGTTCCCTCCCTCCCTTTTTCCCTTTCCCTTCCCCTAGACTCTAAGCACCATGAGGGAGGAGATGGGGTTTTTTGTTTGTTAGAGAGAGGGGAAAGGAGGGAGAAAGGGAGAAAAACATCAATGTGGGAGAGATACATCAATCGGTTGTCTCTCGCACGCCCCCAGTTGGGGACCTGGCCCGCAACCCAAGCATGTGCCGTGACTGGGATTCAAACCCATGCAGGGTTTACAGGCCTGCACTAAATCTACTGAGCCACACCAGCAAGGGTGGGAAGAGATTTTTTTTTCACCTCTTGTCTGCTGTATCTCCAGTGCCTAGAATTGTGATGGATGGATGGATTCATTCTGGAGTGGACTTTGCCCTAAGATTTTTGTCTTGTGCTAAGAGAGGCAGAATACAATGCAGCCTGGTCTGCTGTTGACCCATTAGCTTCTTTGTGGCCAAGAAGATCAATATTGTTTATGGGGTAATCAAATCTGCAGTCTGGAATCAGAAGGTAAACATAAGGGGCAGATATGTGGAGTTAAGAGTTTGAGTTACTTTGGGGGGAATTTCCAGTTATTTGAAAACTTTTTGGGGATTTGCAGTTATCCAAAAACATGGAATAAATTGATGAGAGTCTAAATAGTACCTACACAGTTGCCCCACTTTTTAAACACACATCCTTTATGAGTGTATAATTTAACAGCACAGTTTCCCAATGCAGCTTTGCAAAACAGGAGAAATGAATTTTAAAGGCTGTCAGGTGCCTTTGCAATCTGTGGCTTTGTATTTGTGTAACAACATTTGTGTTTTGCCAACAGATAGATGTGCTGTTTAAAGTACCCATGAGAATGGCCTTTGTGGTTTTCCACCTGACTGGATGAAACCTCAGGAATTAGTTCCTGAGAAGAGGCTGACACTGCCCACCCCAGCTCCCAGGCCTGCGGGGCCTGACCACTCTCTGTTCTTGAGCCTGTAGTGAGTCCTATAGACATCTGGTGCAGTCTTATAGCCAGAAAAGACAGTGGTTTTCTCACATGTTGCACTTACCCTAGTAGGTTATGAACTTCTGGAACAGAGACCCCATGTAACTCCTCAAGGCCTTCCCCTGCATAGTATATATAGCACCTGCTGTGAGTGGCTCCTGAGAGCAGTTAAGGGGCAGGGTTTCTGGCTCACCACATGGCTTCTGCGCACCAACACCACCACCCCTGCCACTACCTGGACCTGGTGTTCCAGGTTCACTGAGCAGGTTTGGGCCACTGGTCTATCTGCTTGGTAACTAACTGTAGTTTGGGAGAGCAAAATTCTCTGGCTAATTGAACTTTCTGAGTCTTAGCAATTCAAACAATGTTTTATTCTGATCAGGTTATGACACCCATACTATGAAGGAAAGGAAAGCAATCTGGTGTTGTAGGAGATGGTATGTGGTGTCATTAATTGTTTTATTTTTTTTAAGTTTTTTACATTTTTGCAGTGAGGCGAATTTTCTTTGAATAAATAATGCTAGGAGCTTATCACATAGAAGGCATGTGTGTTGTCCTCAGTACATTCTGAATTATATGGGTTTATTTTTGTCTCTTGAATTCACTTATAAACAACTCAAAGGCTGCATTGTTAGCCAACAGAAATAGGAAGAAAAAAATCTCAGAATTTATTTTGTCATTTTTCAGTAGCTTGAGTTATAGTGATTGTGATAATTTAGTGAAAAAGCTGTGTAGCAAGTAAATCTTACATATGGTTTATTGTGAACATTTTGTTGCGTTGTGCCTTTTCTTTTTCTTTTAAGCACCCTGATATCTTTTTTGTGTTAAAAGAACCCTGCATTGTGTGGATCTTGGGTAGGAGACAGGTGGACCCTGGCTTCTACTTAAGAAAGCCTAAATACAGTGTTGGAGACTCGTGGTATCCTCTTATCTCATGTGTCCTGAAGTCTCTCCATGGCCACTGCAGTGGCTCTGTAAGTATCTGGGATCCAGTTTTTTTCCTCCATCACCCTGAGCAGGAGATTTCCATTCTCAAGATTGCTTGTGGTCAAAAGATGGCAGTTGCAGCTCTAGCCATTGCATCCTCCTCTCCAGGTAGAAGGGAGAGCATGGGGAAAGGCAAAAGGGTACTTTCCAGCTTATCCTGCAGTCCCATTCAATAATTTCCATTTCCATCTCCATGTCTGTCTCTTTTTAACTGAGGAACAAATAGTGGCTATAACACCAATCATTTAGTTCTCACTAATGGGTTTGGGTCAGCTGCAAGATGGGTTCAGATCTGTTTTCAAGTCTATGGTTCCAGGACCCAGAAAGGAAAAGCAACTGCCACGGACAGTCTCTTCTTAGGTGGATGTCAGGAACCCAAGAGGAGTGAGCAGAGACACAAAAATCCCTTAAAGTCTTACCCTCCTTAGTCCAATCGGTGGAAGCCAAAGCAAATGTGAACAAGCACAGAGCCAGTAGATTTGGGAGGTGTGCTCTGTCCACAGTCCGTGGAGCAAGAGCAGGCCTGAGGAAGAGTGCAGGAGGCAGCACTGTACCTCAGTCTCATTGGCTAGATTGTTGTTCCAGTTCTGCTGTAAAGCTGAGAAATATCTTTCCCTAGCTGAGCACAGCATCCTATTAGGAAGGCATATGGAGAACCTGGGTGTTGGGGGCAGCTGGCAGTGCCTGCCATAGGGGATTTGTCTTACCTTTGCTCCCTGCAAGCTAGGGGATGGTGATGAGACTGAGGCTTGGTCAAACCCGTTTTGCCTTCAGAGACTTTGACTCTTGAGGGATAGTGAGAGCTAAGTCATGGTAGTGGCACATGTGTCAGAAAGCAAGCAGTGGTGGCTTATGTCCAGTGAGGAGGCGATGGTGATGCCCAGGGTGGGTGTGCAGCTACTTTTATGAGCTTACTTTTCAGTTATACAACCACTTTCCTGGGCTTAGTTATCTAGTCTCTCCATTTTCAAATTTGCCATACACCAAAAAAAAAAAAAAGAAAGAAAGAAAGAAAGAAAAAGAAAAACAACCTCCTTTGTAATTGAAGTTAGCTAGAGTTGGTTTCTTTTGCTTTTAACCCAGGACTTTGATGTATAGGCAAGGAAAAAACATGCTTTCACAGTTTTATCTCAAGATAATAGAGGAGCATAGGCTTTTTGAGCCATGTTTGCCTTAGGGTTAAATCTCAGCTTTTATACTTACTTGTTGTCAAGTCACTTTTCTATCCTTGAGCTGTGTTGCCTTTGGTTAAACGCTACTTTGGTGTGTCACTGAACACTCAGTAAGACTGTATGTAAAGCAGTGATTGTGAAAATATTGGGAAAATGTCCTGGTCTGAGCTTTTGGATTGACTCTATATCATTTGAATGATGGACTAGTAACTTAGGAGTACTAATAGTAGCTAACAGGGCCCTCTGGAAAAAGGGTAAAGAAGCGTGGGGAACGCCACTGGTGCCCACTAAGCGAGGCTCTGTAGCAGACCCTTGCCTCCATTAAATCACAGTGCTTGACAAACAGGCTATTCAGTGAGTGAATGAATGGATGGATAGATGAAAGGATGGATGGATGGATGAATGCTTGGTTGTAATTCCATGGGATTTGGGTGAGCCTGATGTATTTGGATTTGGAAAAATAGTTTAGCTACACATCACCAACGAATCATCTTAGGCTTAATGCCTCTGACTCAGCAGTGGGAACAGTTATCTGATATTCAACAGTCACTTGTGAGTGTACTTGGGCAGATATTTAAAGTTCTTTTTTAGTCTAGACTTGAATGCAACAATCCTTATTGTTGACTTACCACTGGTCACCACTAATGAATAAAGAATATGAACAGGAAATTAATAAAAGAAAAAATGCAGGTAGCTAATGAAAATAGGAAAAGAGTTTTGTCACAGTGATAATCAAAGAGACACAAATGAAAACAAAGAAGATGCCGTTATTACCTATCAAATTTGTAAAGATTAAAAAGACAAAAAGAAAGAAAAGACCTCGTGCCAGCTAGTAATTGGGATTTGTTCCTGCTATGCAGCTTGCTCTCCATCTACTGGGCCAGCCTGCACATGCAGCCATATGAGACCTTTCCTTATCTATGAACGCATTTGGGTCCACCATTGAGCAGGTGACCCCACCCACATGGTTCACAACTCAGGAAGTGCAAACTAGATTTGATGTTTGGTCTGTGAGTGTCCCTGCTACCACCCCAGCCCCTCTGTAGGGAATGGTTGCTTCCAGGATCCTGTATAGGTTCTTTGACATGTCCTGTGCATGTACACACACTTGAAAACCTATTTTTATTTTCCCTGCATCTGCTTGGGTCAAGTATGTTTTTGTCCATTTTTGTCTACGTTACTAAATCCACTAGCATGAAGTTGTGCATATCTTTTTATAAACCTCTGCAATATCTGTATTTATTTCTCCTTTTTTATTCTAGAATTGTTTGCTTCTACCTTCTCCCTTTTGTCCTTGTCTTGGTAGAATTTTGTTGACTTTATTAGTCTTTCAAATAGCAAACTTAGGGGCATTATTGTCCTTTATTATTGTATGTCTGCTTTCTAGTTCATTAAGTTCTGCTTTTATCTGTATTATATCTTCTACTTTTTTTTTTTTATTGTTTTTCTGTTACAGTTGTCCCACTTTTTTCCTCAAGCTCTTCTACTTTCTTGAGTATGTTCTCTGGTTTTCTTTTTTTCACTTCTGAAATTCTAAACTTAGTTCATTAATTTCCAACTTTCTCTTCAAATATAAGTATGTAATGCTGACCCTTAAACTATTTCAGCTGTGTTCATAAAGGTTTTTGATGTGTAGTACTACCACTTTCTCCGCTTGAGGGTTTTTTTTTTTCTTAGCTTGAAGGGTTTTTTAATTTTTCTTCATGATTCTTTCTTTGAACCACAAATTATTTAGAACTGTATCTTTTTACATTTCTAAGCACATGGCTTTGTGTTTTTTCCCTAGTTACTGTTTTTAAAAAATCAAGTTCTAGCTAAATTTTACTGTGGCCTGAGAACTTTGTATGTGTGACACCAGCCCTAGGAGCTTGTTGAGAAATGTGTGACTGCTTGAATAGAGTATGCAGCTGCCGTGCGGGTATGCAGAAGCCTGCAGAAGCTCATCACCTCAGACTTGTCCACTGGGTTATGAAAGCATCCTCTCTTTTACTGTTATTTTGTCTACTTGATTTACCCACTGCTAGGGAACATTTATCACAGTCTCCTGCCATGCTGGTGGACACATCAGTTCTCCATGGGCTTTGTTCATTTTGGCTTTATTATTTCTTTTGAGGCCTTTTAGAAGCTATTTTATTCTCCTGGTAAATTGAACTTTTGGCATTATGAAGTGACACTTTTTATATTTAACAGTGCATTAACTTTGAATTTTATTTTGTTTGATAGTAATGGCACTGCACCACTTGTGTTTTTGGTCAGCACTGCCGCTTTTCATCTTCCTCACTTTTGCGTCTATGGGTTAGATATAACACTTGAAAAGTGACAAGTAGCTAGATTTTTAAAAATTCCATTCTGTCTGTTTTGTCCATTAACACCTATTTTATTACTGATGCATTTAGATTTGTTTATACTGTATTATTTTGTGCATTCCAGTTTTTCCACATTTTCTGTTCCTTATTTTTTTCTCCTTTCTTGCCTTCTCTTAGATTGATTTTTTAAATTGTGGTAAGATACACATAACATAAAATTTACTGTCTCGCCCTGGCTGTTGTGCCTCAGTGGACTGATCACCGGCTGTGAACCGAAGGGTTACTGGTTCAATTCCCAGTCAGGGCACATGCCTGGGTTGCGGGCCAGGTCCCCAGTTAGGGGTGTGCAAGAGACAACCACACATTGATGTTTCTCTCCCTCTCTTTCTCTCTCTCTTCCCCTCTCTCTGAAAATAAATAAATAAAATCTTTTTAAAAATTTTATCATCTTAACCATTTTTAAGTGTATAGTTCAATGGCATTAAATAAATTCAGATTGTTGTACTGCCATCTTTTGGACTGAGTTTTAATTGGTATCACGCAGTATATGTAGTGCCATACCGTGCATTTTCATTTTTCATTTAACAATAGAACATTGTTATGGATTGAAGTGTTTGTGTTCCCCCCAAATTCACATGTTGATGCCCTAACCCCCAATCTGATGGTATTTGGAGACAAGTCCTTTGGGAGGTAATTAGAGTTAGATGAGGTCATGAGGGTGGGACCCTCATTATGGTGTTAGCATCCTTTTAAGAAGAGACACCATAGAGCTCACTCTCTGTCATGTGCCAGAAGTACACAGTGAGAAGGCAGCTGTCTGTAGGCCAGGAGGAGGACCATCACCAAACATCCAATCTGCCGACACCTTGATCTTAGACTTCCTGCCTCTAGAACTATGAGAAATAAATTTCTAATGTTTAATCCACCCAGTCTGTGATACTTAGTTATGGCAGCCCAAGCAGGCTAAGACATCCATGTTATAAAAAACAGAAAACATCCTTTTTTAATATCTTACATTCCATTGCAAATTTAGCATATCTTCTATCTTGGCCTTCTATTGGCTCACGACACCTTGCCTTTGAATGACCCACATCTCTGTACCAAGCTTTTCAAAAGAGTAGTTTACATTCACAATTTCCACCCCGTTGGTACACCCCTAGGATCACTTCTCTACTCTGTCCTTCCACGTGCAGTGGTTCTGGATGAGCTGCTGTCTGCCTGCCTGATCAGGATCCACTCATGGAATCCACACCAGCTCAAGAGGCAGACTCATCCTTACCCATACTCTACAGGTGAGAACTTACCAGACTCAAGAATTTATCTTAGTGGCCTTTCCATGGCATGTGAAAATGTTGATTTCCTTCTTGCAGCTCTTCACTGGCAAAAAGGGGAGTTAAACCAGGTCATGCTCTTTGGCCCTCATCTCTTTGTCCCCTCCCCTGCACTGGGCTCTGTGTCCTGCATTGAGGCTCCTGTGGACTTCTCTCCAAGCAGTCCCAGATGACGGTGAAGTCACCTATTGCTGCGTGTGCCCCCTGCTCTGCTGAAGCCACTGAGAGCAGTGACTGCCTCTGCTCGCCCACCACAGCCTCCCCTTATCACCTCTGGTATGGCACTTGTTACACTCCTTGTTCAGTGAATAACATTTGTAGGTATGCCAGAACTGTGGGAGGAAGACAGTTGGCAGCAAGGAGTAAGTCCACCTAGACCTAGAGGTGGCACGTTAAATACTAGAACCAAAAACTGAGCTCAGCTAGGCTCAAGTGTCCTACCAAATAACAGTTTTGTGTATGTTTACACAGTGGTTTCCTGAGCATGACTCAGTTTGATGGTTGATCCTGGGAGTACAGAGAAGTAAAGTTTGAAGCATGGTTTTGGAAAATGATCTTAAGTTGAATGAGGTATTATTAGTGAACAAATGTTTCTGTTAGCTCCAGGAACCTCTGATCTTCCAGATGGTGGTCTCATGGACCCTAGAAATGTTGTCAGAAAGCTGAAGTTAGCTGGACAGGTCCTTCTCCACCCAGGTACTGTCCTGAGCCTCTCATTGCCCACCGGACAGTCCATGGGTAAATATTTGGGTTTCAGCTAACATCCCATTAGGTGGCGACAGAGAGCACTAAAATGAAATATGGAAGAAATAAAACTTGTTATGCTTCATGTTAGAAAAAGGCTCATGGGGTGTATATACAGTTTAGTCAGATTTTACCATGCAAGGCATTCGAAGGTTTTTGCCCTTTTTTCTTCCTCCCGTTCTTCTCAACTCACTGCTTGCTCTACCACACCCCTGTTCAGTCTTCTGATCTAACCATCTTATATGGGGGTTAGATCAGAAGACTGAATAGCCAAACTCCATGTCCTCTGGTCTCTATCACACCTGATAACAGCACCAGTCATATAAGCTGGGAACCTGAGAGTCTCCTTTCCTGCCTTTCACTGTCCACATCCTGTCCACATCCCAGGAGCCAGCCAGCCCTGCCATAGTTCTTTACTTCTCGAACCTCTCTCTTCATCCCTTTCTCACTGACCTGGTTCAAGCCCTCATCTCCCTAGAACTCTTACAATAACTTGCTCATGCTCCTACACATTTCTCTCTTCCATGCGGTTCCTAGAGTCAGATATCACTCCCCTGCTTTAAACCTGAAAGTGGCACCCCTGTTTTCAAGTGGTATTGAGGCCCCTAATGTGACCCCTGCCTCTTTTGGGCCTCCTGTTACTGCCCCTTTTCTCACAGGTGTACCACTCCGTCATATAGAACTGCTTTCTATCCATTATTTCATTTCCTCTTCCTATTTATTTATTTTTAATTATATTTTACTGATTTTGCTATTACAGTTGTCCCAACTTTTCCTCCTGTGGCCCCCACAACCCAGCACCCCCACTCCCTCAGGCAGTCCCCACACCACTGTTCATGCCCATAGGTCATCCATATGTAAGTTCTTTGGCTACTCCACTTCCTGTACTATACTTTACATCCCCATGGCTATTCTGTAACTACCTTTTTGTACTTTTTTTTTCTTTTTTAAGTATATTTTATTGATTATATTGTTACAATAGTTCCAATTTTTTCCTCTTTGCTCCCCTCTGCCCAGCACCGCCCCCCCCCCGAGTCCATGCCCATGAGTCATACATACATGTTCTCTGGCTTCACCCTTTACTATATTATTCTTTTTTTAAAAATTAATTTAATTTTTTTTACAATAAAAAATAATAGTCCCAGCCTCTCAGAGTTAAGACCCTTTATAATCTTATAAAGACAACGGGTGAAGGTCTCCAGCTCCTCTAGCTGCTTCAAGCTGGGCGTGGTCGTCGTCCTACCTACCCTTGGGTCCAGAAATCCCTAATAAGAGTGGGGGTGTCGGGGGGAGGGTGGCCTTCCCACATGGGGAAGGGTCTTGCAGACTCCAGGTCAGTTGGCTGTCCCCGGACAACAGCATGCTTGGTTTAATAGGCTGGCATCCTTGTTGTATTCCAGCCACTTAGTTCAGCCAAACTGTTGAGTCTCAGGAGGCAGCGATGCAAACAGGATTAAGTGAGGCCTATACTTCCAGACAATCACTCAGGTAATGAGATCATAGGCTTATGCCCGGTCACGCTGTGATATAGCCCTGTTTGTACTTTTAATCCCCTCACCTCTTCACCCTTTCCCCCACACCCTCTCCCATTTGGCCACCATGAAAATGCTCTCTGTATCCATGATTCTGTCTCTGTTCTTCTTGTTTGCTTAGGTTCTTTTTTAGATTCAATTGTTGATAGATATGTATTTATTGCCCTTTTATTGTTAATGGTTTTGATCTTCTGTTTCTTAAATAAATCCCTTTATGAACTCCTTTAGTTTTTTCTTGTCTGGGAAGCTCTTTATCTGCCCTTCGATTCTAAACAGTAGCTTTGCTGGGTAGAGCAATCATGGCTGTAGGTCCCTGCTTTTTGTGACTTTGAATATTTCTTGTCAATCCCTTCTAGCCTGCAAAGTTCCTTTTGAGAAATCAGCTGACAGTCTTATGGGAACTCCTCTGCAGGTAACTAACTGCATTTCTCTTGCTGCTTTTAAGATTTTTCTCTTTATCTTTGACCTTCAGCATTTTAACTATGATGTGTCTTGGAGTGGGCCTCTTTACATCCATCTTGTTTGGGACTCTATGTTTCATGGACTTGCGTGTCTATTACCTTCACCAAATTAGGGAAGTTTTCTCTCATTTTTTCAAATAGATTTCCAAGTTCTTGCTCTTTTTCTTTTTCTTCTGGCACCCCTATGATGCAAATGTTGGAATGCTTTAAGTTGTCTCAGAGGCTGCTTACTCTGTCCTCGGGGGTTTTTCTTTTTAATTCTTTTTTCTTTTTGTTGTTCTGATTGCCTTTATTTCAGTTAGTGAATTTTTTGTTTCTGACTAGATCTTTTTTATGCTCTTGAGGTCCTCACTAAGTTCCTTGAGCATCCTAATAACCAAGTGTTTTGAACTCTGCATCTGATAGATTGCTTATCTCCCTTTTGTTTAGTTCTTTCTCTGGAGCTTTTATCTATTCTTTCATTTGGGCCATGTTTCTTTGTCTCCTCATTTTGGCAGCCTCCTTGTGTTTTTTTCTATGTATTAGGTAGAGCTGCTATAACTCCCTGTCTTGGTAGCATGGCCTAATGTAGTAGGTGTCCTGTGGGTTCCAGTGGTACAGCCTCCCCTGTCCCCTAAGCTGGGTACTCGAGGTGTACCCTTTGTATGGGCAGAGTACACCCTCCTGTTGTAGTTGCTGTTAGCAGGTCAATGGGAGGGATTTACCCAGTCTAGTCAGGTACAAGGACTGTCTGTGACCACTGTGTACCAACCTCCACCCTCTGTGGAGGATCAGCTGTGCAGGGGCAGGGTGGTGGTGCTCCAGTGTGGTCTGTAGCTGTCCACTGGGTGCACAGGTTCTGGGGTTTCAAGTGGTCTAGGCCAAAGTCAGCCCCCACCTGTGTTTTGCCCAGGGCCACCCTGCCTGAGCTATAAAGCAATCTGAGATGGCTGCTACTTGTGCTTGGCTTAGAGATTCCCAGGTGAAGCCAAGCTATGAATCTAGGCTGGCTGCTGCTAGTGTGGGCCTGGGGCCACTTAGCAAGAGATACAGAGGCTGGAGACTAGCTGAGGACAGCAGTTGCTTGTTTGAGAGAATTTAGGAAGTTGTGAAGCATGAGTGAAGACCAACCATTCATATGGAAACACCACATTTAACAGCTTGGGTGGGCCCATAAGTTTGGTGCAGCAGAGTCTCAGGGCATTTCCAGGGTGGGGCAAACAGTGTTAGCCAGGTTAATGGAGACTCAGACATGGCACCTGCTTGCTGGCTCTGGCTTTTGTAGGGGGGGGGGGCGTTCAGAAAAGGGATAATGGCCTCTGCCTGCCTTTCTGTCTGGGAGAAAGCTGTCCCCCAGCTCTTCCCTTGATGCCAGACACTTCCATTCTTCCCTGTATGCCACTGGTGCCTTTCAAGCTGCTACCGTGGTGCTGAAGCTCAGAGGGAGTGAGTCTGAGTAAGTCCGTGTGCAGGAACTGCTTGGGACTCCAGAAGTTTTCTTCCCCCAGCCCAGTCCTCACTGGTTTTTGCAGCGAAAAGTTGTGGGGACTTATCTTTCTGGCACTGGAACCCTGGTTTGGGTGGGGCTGGGACTTCTTGCTCCCAAGATAATCCCTCCTGAATTTTTATCTACCACATATGGGTGTGGGACTAGCCCCTTCCGTGTCTCCACCGCTCCTGCCCGTCTGGATGGCTGTGGTTTCTTTAATTCTATATTTGTCAGACTTTCATTCAACTCGATTTCTGAAGGTTCTGAGCAATGGTTGTTCTATGATTTAGTTGTAATTTTGATGTGGTTGTGTCAGGAGATGAACAATGATTGCCTGCGCCTCCATCTTGACCAGAAATCCCTATTTATTTTTGAAGACTCAGCTCAAGTATCTCTTCCTGCAAAGAGCCCTTCTTAAGCTCCTAGGCCCCATCCAGGTTACATCCTTCCTCTCTCTCATTTCATACCAAGGGAGCAGCCTGTTAACTGTCACAGTCCATATACCCTAGGCAGGAGGAGGAGCTGTGTCTTCCCCTTCAGGATGCGTGCTCTCAAAAAAGCATGTTGTGATGCTCATTCCACTCAGCACTCAGCTCTCCAAGCTCACACACTCCCTGTCGCAGGCTTGCTTACTGCCCCAAACTTCCCTCCTCCATTGAGAATTCAGTGCTAGGCCCACAGTCTTTGTCTCTGACTCAGTCCTTTCCATCCCACAAGTGACTTAAGTCCCACTCAAATGGATCTCCTAGCAGCTAGCTCCCCATCTCCTTGACCATCTTTGCTCCAGTGACCTCAGCCACCCACTGCCATCATCACAGCCTGGACTTTGTCATCAGTGGAAACTGCTCCACCCATGGAGGTGGAGCAGCTCTGCTGGTGACATAGACTTTTTGTGCTCCCAGCTTGCAGGTTCCATGTTCCCTGGGACTCTGTCACTTTTCCTTCCTCATGAATTATGCCCATCATCCTACAAACATGTTTTAAAATCTTCACTGAGAACTCCCTCCTCCGCTCCTGCCCCATTCTCTGTTCCCCCTTTGGCCAAGCTCTTCAAGAGTTGGCTACTCACCATTCCCTTTCCTCACCTCCTACTCTTTGCTCAGCCTACTCCACAGAGGCTTTCTTCCCCACATTCCACACAGAACAGTTTTATCAGCTCCCAGTGGATGTCCACATTGTCACGGCCATTAACAAGTCCTCCTTTTGACATGACTATTCCCTCCTGGAAACCATGTGTCTATCCTGAGACATCACCTTCTCCTTGTGCAGAATCACTGGATAGTCTGGTTTTTTTTCCTTGACTGCCTTATCTCACATCTGAGCCTCACCCCACTTTATGAGTTTGATGGGAGGCCAAGTAACCTCTGACTATAGTTGTTGAAAATGCCAGTTGCTTTGTTTAGTAGGTTCCCTTTCAGCTGGGGCAGCTTTAAGCAAACTACATCCCAAGGCCAAATCTGGCCCACTGCCTGGTTTTATAAATAAAATTTTATTACAGTCCAGCCCCACCCCTTCCTTTATGCTCTGTCTGTGGCTGCTCTCCCACTACACCGGCAAGCTGAGTGGTTGTAACAGAGACCATGTGACCTGCAAAGCAGAAAATATTTGCTATCTGGTCCTTTACCACCACCCCCCAAATTGAGCCCTGCAGGAGGGTATTGCCATGTGCCCAGGCTCCAACAGTCAGGCCCACCTGCCTGGGGGCAGGGCAATAGGCAACAAGAGAAGCTCTTGCTCAGCGTCCGGGCTGCAGGAAGGACCCCAGTGGCTTGTGGCCAGTGCTGGTTGTTCATGGCCAACTAAACTCAAAAACCTATTCATCCAACCCTCTAGGGATTCTCTGGCCACCCAGTAAGCCTTTTTTCCCATTTTTGTTATGGTAAAATGCACATAATATGAAATTTACCCTTTTAAGTGTACAGTTCCTTAGTACATTCATATCGTGCAAACATAACCACCTTTCGTATTCCAGTAGCCTTTTAATCAAGCCCTTGTCTGTAAATAAGCTAGAGTTGGTCTCCATTGCTTGCCACCAATAATCTAAACAGATAGACCTGATCATCCTGCTACCACTTCACTCCTCTTCCTTTGTCTCCGTTTCTGACTCTTCTCCTCATCACACATCCAGTTAGCGGAGGGAGTGTTGTTCATACTCATATCTGAGGTGCTCTCACTCACCTGGCTCTTCAGACTTCTGTACTGAGTGTCTCCTGATTATCTCCCCCTAGCCCAGACCTCTCGCCTGAACTGTAGGCTCATATATCCAGCTGCCCTTTAGACCTCTAGAAGGAAAACATCTCAACATGGAAAGCATAAAATATGGAAATCAGAACCCTGAACTGTGCCCTTCCTACCCCTAGTACACACATGCTCTCTGTAGACAGCACCTAGATCAGCCACTGCGTCACTCACCTAGACCCTGCAATAGCTCATACAGCATTGAAATTACCCACAGATCCCCAGCTAGGGGTAGTCAGCTGGCAGCCTCCAGCAGCCTATTCCTTTGAGTGAGAGCCATCTCACCCAGGTCACATGATGTCCAGGGCAGCGTCCAGGTGCCTGAGAGAGGGGGAGTATAAAACTCCTGTCTTGCCTTCTCTGCCCAAAGTGGGCCAGATCTTTGTTGGGCCTACGTCACACTTTGGCTTCTTCCTCTGCCCAGGTCCTCTTCCTCCCCAGATGTCAATCTCTAAGAAACGTTTAACACCCCAAACTGTGAGCCCACTCTGCAGCACCTTGTGTCTCCCTGTCCCCTCACCCATACACACGCTCTACATTTTTCACGTAGTGAGTTTTTCCAAACTGTTTATCTGATCATGTCACTTCTTTGAGAAAAAAACCCTCTGGGGGCCTCTCACCCCTCTCAGAATAAAATCCAAAGTTCATTACCTGAAAGCAGGACTGGCTTTTTCGGCATGTAACCTATGTAATGCCCAGGGCTTAGAAGAACGGCACTTGGTTTAATGCTCTACTGTGGCAATCTAGAAATTCTCCATTTTTGTACAAAAAACCCTGCATTTTCATGTTGCGCTGCTGGGCCCTGCAGATTATGTAGCCAGGCCTGCCTCGTTTTGAGCTCATTTTCTCTGCCTTGCTCACCTGACTCCAGCCCATTGTTCTTGCTTTTCCTGGAACACGCCAGGTTGTTCCTAGGGTCAGGGCTGTGGCTCCTCTTTGTATGACCTCCTCCCTCACCCCTCATTTCCTTCAGATCTGGGTTCAGACTCACCTCAGAGTTGCCTCCCTCAGGCATCAGGCCCCTGCCCATCTCTCTGGCCTTACCTCTGACCTCGTGTGTATATGTACACAGAGACCCATAATGGCTATGCCCAAATTTGAGCTCACAACTTCTTGGCTTTTAGAGTCTATGCTCCTTCCCTCCCACTGCACTGATCCATCTTGGAATCAGTAGATGATTTTTATTATTTTTATTTTTATCGCCATCTGTGGACATTTTTCATTGCTTTTGGGGAGGAAGGGAGAGAGAGAAATACCAATGTGAGAGAGAAGCCTCAATTGGTTGTCTCCCATAAGCACCCAGACCCAGGTATCAAACCTTCAACCTTTCAGTTATGGGACGATGCCCAGCCAACTGGGAGGGAACTTAGTAGATGTTACATCCACCTGGTCTTCTGATGTTCCCCCACCCCAGGAAGTTGTTTGCTTTTTCCTTCAGGGTGCCTGAAGAATACTCTCTTTATCCTTGAAGTTGAGGAGGTTGACCAGACAGAGTCTCACTGTTGAGTGTACTTTTTTTTTTAACTCTTTTTTAAACTTTCTTGATTTGAGGGAGAGAGAGAGAAATGGAGAAACATTCTTTATCACATTTTCCTGGAAATACGATGTTCTTTCAAGCTGCATAGGCAGCTTGTCTTTGTTTCAGGTCAGTTCTCTTATATCTTGCTTTTTAAAGATTTTATTTATTTATTTTTAGAGAGAGGTAGAAAGAGAGAGAGAGAGAGACCTTGATGTGAGAGAGAAACATCGATTGGCTACCCCCCTCGCATGCACCCTGACCAGGAATCAGGCCCACAACCCAGGCATGTGCCCTGACCAGGAATTGAACGGTCAACCTTTCACTTTGTGGATGATACTCAAGCAACTGAGCCACACTGGTCAGGGCTCTTGTAATATATCTTTGATGTCATCTTTTTCATTTGGGGGGTTCCCTACTATGGGGACATGAGTTACCCTTCTTTTAGTTTGGTTTTGTCTCTTTTCCAATGCTATTAGCTTTCCTCTAATTGCTTTAGCTTTTGTCTTTTTCATCTGCATTCACTGTTTGTTTACTTTGATTTTTCAGCTAGGAATATTCTGTTTTGGGCTCTTTTTAAATTTATAAGTTCCATAGTGATGTGGTTTGGTCTGCAGTTTGCTTCTCTAGGTTGGGAATTTACCCTTTCACCTTACTGTTTTATCATCTCATCTTTGAACTCCTATTGAGAACATGTTCTTTAAGTTGTAGCAAGGGTGGGGGTGAGCTTCCTTCTCTTCCTTGGGGTTTTCTCTCTTCTTGGTAGAGGACTTTGCCTTTCCTGAGCCATCTCCTTCCATCTCTCTCTCTTTTTTTCCTTCTGGCCATAATATATTTGCAGTTACCATGTCATTTCTCGTCATCTTGGCTCAGGCTTGGATGGCTCCATGCAGTCATTCTGTTTGCTTTGGTACAGCAGGGGAATTCTTGGCCTTCTCTTCCCATTCTCTTGGCATCTACTCTCACTGCTTTCTCCTCTGGGCTATGTTGAGCTCTTTATCTTGTGGTCAGAGAGAAGCTGCACACTGGATGAACTGTAGTGAGGGGACAGTCTTTGGCAGTATCTAGATTCTTCTCTCTGTCCTTAGAAGTGTGTTAAACATTTTATACCAACTGCTTGAAGGACATGTATGCCATTCCTGTAAGGATATGGAAAGGGGATACCTCAGGCTCCAGGTGGATCCCTGAGTCCATGTGTACCAAATAGCAGTCGCTTCCCACAGAGCCAGCCTGGCTCACTGGCACGTTATCTCTTTGTCCTGCACCTCTCAGCGGGAGCTTCTGTAGTTCCTGAACCTAAAAGGGAAAAGTTACTGACTCCCATGTAATTGCTTCTCTCCAGCTTATTGGCTGAGAGGTCTAGGGGTGTTATTGGCTCCCCATCATGGCTTCTGGAGATGAGGCAAGGGCAGGAGCTCAGTCTTGCTGCTGCTATGTCCTCTGGAATCCTTTCCTAGGCTGCTGGGTTTTGAAATGTACTGCGTTCAATTTTATGTCTCTCCATTATGTAATGAATTCTTCCCTTCACATTCTGTGGGCAGTTGTAACCTGTCATTTGATCCTAATTCTCTAATCCGTGTGTAATGAAGTTGTGTGGTATGTGATGCAGTGGCCACAAGAAGCAGGTCATGGCCCCACACCCCCACATGTTCTTTGGTTGTTCTAGGTAAATGTCAGATTCTGAAGGGAATTCCATTGGGATCTTGACTGGAAGGACAATATTCAATCTTCCTATTATGTTTTCTACCCAATTAGTTTTTGTACACAGGGAGTGACCAGTCTGTTATTTGTTTTGTCACCAGGTGCATTACTCACTTTTTAGCCACTCCCCAGAGTTGCTTATGGATAGACAGCTAGTCCCTGCTGCTTGCTTGCTGCTTCCTAGTGACTTTAAACCCCTGTTGTCAGAAGCCAGGATGGGTGTAAGGTGGATTCCCAGGGTGCTGCCAGGAAAGTTGCTGATACAAGTGAGCTCTCCATCCATATCTGTATCTCTTTCTGGGTGTTCCAGCATGCAGAGTCCCTGAAGCACCACAGCCTTTCTCTGCCCCTCCCGTGCTCTCAGCAGTACCCAGGGAAACCCCTCAGCCTGTCACTGTTCTTTCCATGTATGGCACGATTGGGCTTCCAGGCCCTTCATTTGACAGCAGCAAATTGAACTTAAGCCACCCTGGCTCCGAGGTCTTGCTCTGACCTTGAAGACTTCCTAGGGCTCTGTTATGAATCCTGTCCCTAACTAGACCTCCCTGACGGGTCCACCCCTAGCCCTCATGTTCAAGTTTGGTAGAATCGTGGGAGCAGAACTTCTCTCACACTGACTCCAGCCACACCACATCTTAAGCAGTCTCTCAGAATTGTCTCAGCCATTGGTGGCACCCTTCTTGTTTGCCAACACTGGTAGACAGATTACCTCTTTTATGTATTTTGCTGGTTATTTCAGTGGGCTCAGATATTGTCATCGGGAAACAAAAGTTTGTCAGGCATGCAGGTGTGGAGTAACCTATACTAGTAAGAGGCACAATAATGAAAACAAGGCCATTCACTTCAAGTTAGGTATGAGATATTGACAAAGTGAACTGACTCTTAAGCAGTTTCCTCTTCTGTTCCTGGAGATCTCCTAACTGTCCCCCCACCCCCCAAAAAAATAACGTTGCCTCTGTGTTGAAATTTTATTTTGGCAAATACTGTGTTCTTCAATTAGAGCAGCTGGCACTTGACAGAAGTCTGTAAAACTTGTTTACACAAAAGTATACAAAGGTAACAAGAAAACAGTATCAACAGAAAACGGGCTAGGGAAAGAAAGAGCTGTGGGAATGTATTGCTGGGGACAAAAAAGGCAAGCACAATGTAAGTGCCTATGAAGACCAGCTCTTGGGACCTTGAAGACTAGATATATGTCATGGGGGCACTGGAGGCTGACTTTGCCCAGGCAAGTGTCCCACCACTCGTGGAGAGGATCACCATGAGCACCCCGAAGGATGTAGGAGCAAAGGCAGCGGGGAACATGATGGAAGAGAAGTTGCTAGTTGAGGAGGCTAGAGAATGAGAGAGCAAATTCTAGCAATACAGGCTTTCCACAGGAAGAGATGAAATAACAAAGACATCAGTAATAAGGATTGGGTTCTTGATTTTCTTCCATTCTTACCTCATTTGGCCAGTTCCCTCTACAGTCACTTTCATGGGCACAGCTGGTGGTGAAGCCACTCTGCTTGGGTATCAGTTGTAGTTCACAACCTTATCAGCTTTACTACTTTGGACCCAAACCTTCCCCAATCCCCAGTGGCCCCACATCCTCAGGTCACAATGTCACCGTCGCACCCATATTTCTGAAGCTCTTCCCCAGCTCCTTAATGAGTCTCCCCTAGCTCTTACTACCTCCCCTTTAACAACATCCATCACAATTGTTACGATTCCTCTCATTATTGACTGTCTGCCTTAAAAGAGTGAACACACCAGAAAAAGAGAAGAAATGGATGCAGGTAGAAAGCATGTCTTGTTGCTGTAGCATCCCTGGCCCTAGCACAGCTTATGCAGAGTACCTAGAAGGTACTCAGGGAATGTTAGCTACTGAATAAGTAGGTGAAGTGAAACACCCTCCATGGTTCCTAGCATTCTTGCTGTGATGATTTCTGTTTAAAGCTTGCCCTTATATGCAGAGCAAAAGCAGTTTCTGCCACCCCACTTGACTCCTATCTAGTTCCAGAACATTTTCATCACCCCCCCCTCAAAGGAAGCCCCATGGGAAACAATCTGGCAGTTCCTCAGAAGGTTAAACATGGAGTTTCCATATGACCCAGCAATTCCACTCAAGTATAGTCCTAAGACAATTAAAAACATCCATCTATGCAAAATCTTGTACACAAATGTTAAGAAACAACCCAGATGTTCATCAACAGAACACTAGATAAACAAAGTGTGGTATTTCCATATAGTGGAATGTTATTCAGCCATGAAAAGAGATGATGTTCTGAACCTTGAAAATATGCTGAATGCAAGGACCCTGTCACAAAAGGCCATCCATATATGTATGATTCCATTTATATGAAATCTCCAAAAGTGGCAAATCCATAGAGACAGAAAGATTAGTGGTTGCTGTGGACTGGGAGTAAGGTCGCCTTGGAGAACGACTGCTTAATGGTTATGGGGTTTCCTGCACAGGTGATGAAATGTTACGGACCTAAATAATGGTGACAGTTGTATAACATTGTGAATGTATTAAGTGCTGTTAATGGTAAATTTTATATTATGTGTGTTTTACCACAATAAAAATAAATGATCAAATGCCCTCAGAATATTTAGCCAACAACCTTCAACTTGGCTAAATGCCTAGTCATTAAACTTCTTGAACTAAATTACTTTCTGACTGCTGTTGTTACCATGTCGTGGGCTTCAGAGATGGCATTCAGGTCAGATTGGTCCAGTCTAGTATGTGTCATCCTAGGTCCCCAAGTTGGGTTGTTTTCTCTGGGGTGGGTGACAGAGCTGCTTGCCTGGGCTCTGTGCCTGCAAACAGATAGCCTTGCTTAGTGACAGCTGTGGGTTCTGAGCACTGCATCGGAATCATAAAACCTACCTTTATGATTTAGTGTAATTGGCGAAGTCAGTTGTCATTTTAGTGGGGTATTAGAAAAACCACAGTTGTCTGGCCTGCTGCACCTGCCAGCTGTTGGTTGCCTTGCTCCCTTGTAATGGACAGTAGCCTTGGGTCAAATGAGTACACATGGCTGCCTTCTACAGGATTGCTGTAGGTTATTTTCATCATTAAAATACAGGCAGTTCTCACCATCAGACCCCTCAAGATAAAATGATTTGGCCCAAAAATGAGGTTCCTGCAACTCTAATTTTCGTCTGCTAGATCAAAAGAAGGATTTGGTCTAATGTTTGTGGTCAGTCTAGCAGAAGAATCACTGAATGATGTTTTATTACCAAGAGCTTTCTCTCACACTTCATAGATATTTAAGATTTGTGAAGACCTTTCTGCTTAAATGTGGTATGAGCATTCCTAGGGGAAAAAATCTTGTGTTCTACAAACCAAACAATAAAATAATGTTAAGGGAAAAACAGGTGGGGTAGACCATGCTAAATCTTATGTGACTTCATAACCAGAGCTCACTAACAGTGGAAGTTCTGGTTAAGAAACAGAACACTGGGCCATTGAAATCTCCATGGCATTTGCACCCAGCATCTCCATCAGCCACAACCATTTTTCACCATAACCCCAATTTATGTTTCCTCTCACATGATTCACATGGGTTGTTCCATCAGCATTGAAAGTCGTGTCCTAGGCAAGGCTTCCTTCAACAGTGATTTTCTTTTAAACATGGGGAAATATCTTGACAGCTTCACCATAGAGAGCATAACACCGTGGAAAACATTACGGTTCTTTCAGCCACTAAAAGAAGGCACTTCTGCAAGGTTTCCAGCCTTTTCTCTTAAGGTATTTGTGTAAAGTGAAGGCATTCTCTTTAATTGTTAGAAAGCTTTCCTGAAATTGCTTCAAAATACTACTAGCACCCACAACAGCTTCCAGTTATATTGATATCATCGCCCCTCTTTTAAACATATGTTTCCTCTGAACCCTTTACCACTGGAGGTTTAGTTGCAGTCATCATTACAATTCACTCTTAAGTACTTTAAGCATGGCTTTCCTAAGAGCACAGAATGCAGTTATGGCACTCAGGAAATTTAACATCAGGGTAACATGGAACCATATTCACATTCCCCAAATGCCCATTACTGCCTCTTCAGCACCTTTGAACCTAGAAGCCAGTCCAGGATTGCATGTTGTTCTGTCTCTTCAGTCTTCTTTAACCAGAAGCAGTCCACAGCCCTTTTCTTTATGCCAGAGACCATTTTGAAGACCAAGCCCATTGTCATGTGGAATGGACCCCCTCTTTTGACTCTTCCTGTTGTTTCCTCATGGCCTCAGTTACCCCCTCCTGCAGGATGGGGTGGTGCTGATGCTCCTACTCCTCCATAGCACTTCTACAGCCTGGTCACAGTCAGTAGTGCTCTGTTTGATCTCTTGTTAAGGGAGCGCCTGCCAGATTTCATCAAACAGAACCCTTTCCCTTCCTTCCCTTACTCTTTAGCCTATGGATTCCTTAATTTCATGCCAGCTTTTCTGTGTAGGTAAGAGTTTCTAAACATTGTCTTAGATAACATCTTCTAGAAGATGTTCAGTCCAGTCTTTTTAGTAGTTTTATCAGGAGGACTGTCTGTGAACCTGACCGCCTCATTGCTGGAATCTAATATGTGGAAGCCTGAAACCCATCCTCCCAGTGTAACCATCTCCCATACTGCTGCCCTTGTGACCCCCCCTCTCCCCATCACTGTAGATGTCACTATCTATACTCCTGGGTAAGTGTGACACCAAGGCCCTCAGTGACTGCCTCAGCCTCATATCCTGCCAATCCCAACCCACCAGTGACCACCAGGCTACTGGTAGCGCCCAAATCCATCATGTAGTCACTCAGAGCCTGCTTGCTTTGAGTGCTAAGCTAGCAGCCCTTCTCCTCGTAGCTAATGGCCACAGCGTTACAGCCATCAAAAGAAGCAAAGGTGGCCCTTGCCAGTGTGGCTCAGCTGGTTGGAGCTTCGTCCCATAAACCAAAGGGTCATGGATTCAATTCTGTCAGGACACATGCCTAGATGGCGGGTTCAGTCCCCAGTTGAAGTGTGTACAAGAGGCAACCAGTCTGTTTTTCTGTCACATTGATGTTTCTTTCCCTCCCTTCTCCTCCCTCTCTAGAATCAATGAGCATGTCCTTGGGTGAGGATGAAGAAAAAAAAAAAAAAGAAACAGCATAGTATTTGAGTTGTGATTGCCACTTGGCACATGATTATTAAGCGCTGTTCCTGCACCTAGCAGTGTGTGTTTACTGGAGAGATGGCAGTAAAGAAGGCACACACTGTCTGGGGGGCTTACCCATTGTGGGATATTTGAAGTAACACTGAGGGGGGCATAGGGTACTCCTGCTCATGGGAGTGGGGAGGAAGGAGGAGCGAGGCTTCTCAGAAGTATCATCTTAACTTAAATGAAGGTAGGAGAGAGGACCAGCCCAGAGCCTCTGATCTTCTTCCTAAGAGGGGCATCATAGTGGGAACAGGATGGGTCTGTTGATATTGCTACCTCTGCCCATCTGGTCTGGCTTGCCCTGTGTCCTCGTAATCAGCCTGTGAAACTCGTCATGAGACTTAAAAACCCATTTCAGGACTTCCTCCTCCAGGGAATCCCCATCTCTGGGCTTTCCTCTGCCTGGAACAGGGGAGGTGTCACTATTTTTTGTTACCTCGTTGTCTGTCCCCCCCCCCCCCACACACACACACACTCTAAACGGAGCTCTAGAAGACCAAAGAATGATGCTAATTCCGCTCTGGCATCCCAGCTCTTAACAGAGTCTGGCTCAGGGCAAGGGCATCAATAAAAACATGTTGATTCAACTGTGACCTCAGACAAGTTCCCTTGTCTGATTGTACTTCCTTTTCTTTTTATCTGTGACACTGAAGAATTGAATAGGTGGTTTTTCTGAGGCTAATCCCAACTCTAAAATATACGAACGTGTGAACTAGGTGCTCAGTTCTCATACTCAGGAGGGTGCATGTGCATGTGTTTATGTGCACACATACATACATGCCGTGGATTAGAGGGAGGATGAAATGGGTTGTTTGACTTGTTTGGTTTTTTTTAAGTGTGTGCTTTGGTGGCAGAGTGGGGGGGTGGAAGAGGGTAGGGGGTGATAAGTGGTGATGAGTAAATAAGAAAGAACAAAATGTGTGCTTCAGCAAGCCCCATAATCTCCTGGTGTGTGTGTGGAAGGGGTGCTTAAGGAGTTGCCAGGCATCCCATCCTGTCCTCCCGCCTTCAGATCACCCTGGGACCGAGCAGGCACTGGGGCTAGGGGTGAACTCATTTGGATTACTTGTTTTGCATCATTTGGGGGCTTTTGTTATTGTTTGTTTTTTTAAAGATCTTATTTATTTATTTTGAGAGAGAGAGGAAGGGAGGGAGAAAGAGAGGGAGAGAGCATCAATGTGTGGTTGCCTCTTGTGCTTCCCCAACCGGGAACCTGGCCGACAACCCAGGCTTGTGCCCTGACTGGAAATTGAACTGGTGAACCTTTGGTTCACAGGCCGGTGCTCAATCCACTGAGTCACACCAGCCAGGGCTTGTTATTTGTTTTTAAGTGACAAACACCTGTGTATCCCTTGATACACAGAATTGAAAACCACCACCATATTGTCATAGTGGTTTCAAGTAATTTCACTTTGAAGAATCTAGAATATTACAGATAAAGTTAAAGGTCCTTTTATTCCCCATCTTCAGTGCTATTAAAAATTCCTGTATACTTAGGAACAATTAAAAAGGTAAAATTTATGTTACCTATATTTTTATCACAATAAAAAAAACTTTTAAAAAACCAAACAGTTTATTTAGGCCCAAGTCAGAGTTTGGGCACTGTTAGATAATCCCACCTTTGTAGCTAGTAGCCAAAGATCTGTGTTCTCCTTCCTTGAACTCCATCCTCCCAGGCTTTAGGAGAGGTCCTTAACTCGTCCTTGACCCTCACCTCCACCCCAGTCCATCAGCTAGCTCTGTTACTTCACCTCTTGGTCATGTCCCCAATCCTCCACTATCCCCATCCTGGGCCATGCGAAGACCACTGCAAGAGGTTTCTCAGGGATCCTCCCTGCTTTCCTCTTAGGTCTCCTGCAGTCTGTTTAGAATGATCCTTTGAAGATAAGAGCCCTGGTCCCTATTCCCTGTTCAGAGCTTCCCATCACACTTGGAATAAAACCCAACAAAGCCCTCCATGTCCCCCATTGAGGCCTATCTGCTGTCTGGAACCTTTTTCCCCCACACAGCCACATGGCTTCCCCTTCACTTCCTTTAGGTCTTTCTCTCCTTTCTCCTTTAATATTACCATGTGGATTTTTTCTTCATTGTGTTCTAATCAGTTCATTCTTTTGAACACTCACCTGGTTGCAGCTTTGCCCAATATGAGGAACCCTTTCAGCCGGTACCTGTGTCCTTTTGACTCTCCCTATTAACCTCTTATGTGTTCCCGCTTTCTGCCTCCATAGGCCACCCCAGAACCAGAACCACCTACTTCTCCCAGGAGCCAGCCTGGTTCTCTTCTAGGGACACTAAGCATGTTCCGTGCTCCTGGGGTGCTTTCATTGGCCTTAGAATATGTCCCACCACGGGTGTATAGAGCACTGTGGTCAAAAGTATTTGAAATAATTTTTTTCTCTGTGATATTTTATCAATTTGATATAATTATTCATTTGTTTGTTTGCAGTCTATGTAATGAGGTTTTATTACCTTTTGTTTTCATTTTGTACAGGTAACCCCCATATAACACAGCTGTTAGGTTCATAACAGATGCCATGTTATGCGAATGCATGTTATACGAAACAAAGAACTAGTATGAAAAGGGGGGTTGGTTTCAATTTTTTTTAAGTACTATTATGTTTTTATAATTAAGAGAAATATCTTTATTAAAGCAGTTTTCATCAGAAGTATTACATATTAATATGAATTAAGTAATGTTTTCTTTGTCATCACTACTAAGCTCCATTAACCAAATGCGTTTTCTTTTTGACAAGATATCCTCATCCTCTAAACTTTCTTCAGCATTATCTTGATGTCTATGCTCTTTTTGCAAAAAAAAAAAAAAAATGTTATTTTAGATTGCTTGCTTTTAGCTGAGAGATCTTTATAAATTTTGTTATACAGTGCTAAGCACTTTTGAAGTTCTCTCTTAAACTTTGTGCTCCTTTCAGTGCAAGGATCTTCATTTAAAAAATATGACTAACTGTTCAACTAAGTCTAGGCTTTTTTTTTTTTTAATGATTTAATGTGTTTTATTGATTAAATTATTACATTTGTGCCAATTTCCCTTCCCTCTGCTCCCCTCCACCCGGTGGCCCCCCTCCCTCCAGTTGTCCCCCCCTTTTAGATTATGTCCATTAGTTGTGCATACAGTTCCTCCCAACCTCTCTCCGTCTATTCCATTCCCTCCTACCTTGATCCCCAATTCCTATATCATCTCCCTCCCTTTCCCCATTCCCCCTCCCTGTTGACCTCCCCCCAATATGCTTCCCGTACCCACAGTTCCTCTTTCCCTCTCGTTGCCTATTTAGTTTGCCTTTGTTTCATCTCCCTAGCTTCTGTTTTTTTTTTTTAAACCAGTCCCTTTAACATCTCATATAACAGTGGTTTGGATCTAATGAACTCTTTCAGTTTTATTTTGTCCTGGAAACACTTTCTCTGTCCTTCTATTCTGAATGACAATTTCGCTGGATAGAGTATTCGTGGTTGTAGGTTTTGGATTTTCATTACTTTGAATATTTCTTGCCAGTCTCTTCTTGCCTGTAGGGTTTCCCTTGAGAAGTCAGCTGATAGTCTAATTGGGACCCCTTTGTACATAATTCTTTTCTTCTCTCTTGCTGCTTTTAAGATTCTCTCTTTATCTTTAATTTTTGACATTTTGATTATAATGTGTCTTGGAGTGGTTCTCCCTGGGTCCAGTCTCTTGGGAACTCTCCTTGCTTCCTGGACCTGCAGGTCTATTCCCTTTCCCAAGTCTGGGAAGTTCTCCTTTATTATATTTTCACTCAATTTTTCAAGTTCTAGTTCATCTTCCTCATTCTCTGGCAAACCAATGATTCTTATGTTGGGCCTTTTATAGCTGTCCCAGAGGTTTCTGATCCTTTCGTTGTTGCTTCCCATTTCCTCTCTCTGCATTGGTTGACTGCTTGTTCCTTCTCCATATTCCAGTTTGTTGAAATGAACTCTGGATTTTATTTCCTTTCCTTCTATCTCGTATGCGGTTTTGTTCCTTTCGTTATGAAAGTTTTTCGCTTCTTTCATATCTTTTTCCTGCTCTTTTGTGAATTCTGTAAGCCACCTGATAACAATGGCCCAGAACTGAGCCTCTGACAGGTTTCTTATCTGTTCATCTGTCAGGTTCTCTATCTGCTGCCTGGTGAATTGTGTTACCGGTATTTCTAAAGTTGCCTGCCTCATTTTGACAGATGCTTTTTGTTTTCTTGGGCTGGCTGTCGGGGGCAGTGCCTGTGTACGCGTCACAAATTAGCGACCGGCGCCTGCTTGTCCACGACCTATTTCGTAGCCCTGTGGCGCTTTCTTTGGGGGCGGGGGTCCAAGATGGATTCACACAGTTATTCAGCTAGGAGACCGGGATCCGTCCTCCCGCCCCCCTGGGCCTCACTGTTCAAGGCGATGCGGCGGCCGCTCTCCCCAGCTCCGGAGTCGCGCACCGCCAGGGACTTGGCCACCGGGACTCCTCGCCGGGGTCGCGCACCGCCAGGGACTTGGCCACCGGGACTCCTCGCCGGGGTCGCGCACCGCCAGGGGCTTGCGTAGCCGCTCTCCCCAGCTCCGGAGTCGCGCACCGCCAGGGGCTTGGCCACCGGGACTCCTCGCCGGGGTCGCGCACCGCCAGGGACTTGGCCACCGGGACTCCTCGCCGGGGTCGCGCACCGCCAGGGGCTTGCGTAGCCGCTCTCCCCAGCTCCGGAGTCGCGCACCGCCAGGGGCTTGGCCACCGGGACTCCTCGCCGGGGTCGCGCACCGCCAGGGACTTGGCCACCGGGACTCCTCGCCGGGGTCGCGCACCGCCAGGGGCTTGCGTAGCCGCTCTCCCCAGCTCCGGAGTCGCGCACCGCCAGGGGCTTGGCCACCGGGACTCCTCGCCGCCCGCCGCTCCGGGTGCGACCGCAAACAGCACTGCCCACTTTAACTCTTACCTGCCCAAATGGCACCGTTGGTTTATAACTTCATATGTTGGACTTCCGTGTAGTTTTATTTTCTGGAATTTCTAGTTATCCTTTGTTTTGAAGTAGTTGTATTCCTCTATAGTTGTAGAGGGAGACCTAGCGTGTCCGTCTAAGCCTCCATCTTGGCCGGAAGTCTCAAGTCTAGGCTTTTCTTTACACTTTTTAGAGTAAACTGTTCAACTTCTTCATTTTCATCAGTGCTGTCATCCCCTAAGTTATCTTGGCACATTCCAGATCTCATTTCCACCAAAATTGCTTCATCAGTTTCTTCTTCTACCAGCAGTTCTTGAATATCTTCTACAGTCATATCATGTTAGAGTGAAACTGTGTTATAGAACTACCATGTTATACAGGGGCTTTCCCCAGTTCTCTAGCCGTGTCATAGAAGTACCATGTTATATAGGAGATACCTATATTTGGTTATGTAAACTTTTACCTGATTTAGAAGTTGAAATTATACGCTGGCATACCCAGAGAGGCCTCGGTAGTTCCAGTAGTTCCTGATGTGTGCTTCC
The DNA here is from genome assembly GCF_987537825.1 of Furipterus horrens. Classification (NCBI taxonomy): domain Eukaryota; kingdom Metazoa; phylum Chordata; class Mammalia; order Chiroptera; family Furipteridae; genus Furipterus; species Furipterus horrens. Next base: position 74,893,846 of record NW_028327187.1, on the reverse strand, counting down.
TAAAGTCCCCTTTCTCACACAAAAGGCAGCCTACAATATACATTTTTTACTTCACAGTAGATCCTGAGAATCACTCCTCAGTGGTTCAGGGTGTTCTCCATGGTGCAGGCATGTGTTTATCTAGTCAGTGGGTCCCTGGTGGCAGCTCTTGGTTGTCCTGGGCTAGTAAAAACAATGTTGTTGTAAATAACATCATCCTCTGTTGTTTGCCTTTCTGGAGGTATCTCTTTAGGGTAGATTTCTAGAAAGGATTGCCCTAGATTGCATCAGCACCCTTGATTGTATCTAAGAGGCATTCCTGGGTCATATGGCTTGTACTTGACCTCACGGTGGTAAAATTATTTAGAGAATACAAATGGGAGTTCTGAAGAAGCCAGGCCTTTTCCATTGGTGCAGTGTTTTTCTCTGACTCTGGGACTGCCAATGTTCTAGGGTACAGCCCTGGACTTCAGCAGTGCCCCTGTGGACTGTATGGAAGTGGTGATTCCAGTCTGTCCACCACTTTGCAGAGCTTCCCTTCTCCCTCTATGATGGTAGTCCTCGAGCCACACCCAGCTTCCCAGAGTTTTTCCTCATTTCCTATTGAGAAGCTAGAACTGGGAGAATTGAAAAGTAAGCTCTGTTGGAACAGGTTAGGGTCCCCTGCTTTTGGAGCAGAAAAGGTCTCTGTGAGCCAAGGGCTGAATCTGGGTGACCTTGGCAGCCATGCTTGGGGCCCTAAACTTCTGGATGAAGATTTGGGGAACTCAGGAGTAAGCCTGAGAAGAGCTAGGACACAACCTCACCATGATCTGTCTCCCCACACCTGACCTAAGCTGTTGAGGAAAGCCGTGTCCTCATGGTTACCAAGTGAGTCCTGGAGCTGACCTGCCTTTGGTGACTTACCCATGTCATTTGAGTCTGGTTTTGAGTGCACACCACAGTGTCTTTATTGAAGTCTCCACAGTGTGTACTTGGGATAGACCAGCCACGGAACAGTGATCAGTGTGAACATGAGCTGTATGGGACAGGGCAGCTCTAGAGCTGAGATAGAGGACAGGAATAGTCTTGCACTTTTCCAGAATGAGTTGCTAGCTGAGGGACTAGCAGAAGGCTAATTCTGAATCCACAGTTCTTTCTAAGCCTCCTCTGGCCCCAGTTGTGCTCTTGCCCTCTTAGCCAAGCCATGAGAGCATCATGGTCAGACTCTGATCCCAGGGTCGTCCAGGGCCTCACAGTGAGTATTTCCGAAGTACACATGGAACCTACCAGATGGAACAAAAGTGTAGGGAAGGAGCTGCTCTGTCAATGTGAAAGCATGGGGAAATGCCCTCCCTGGAAGGGGAAGGGTGCTCCTCTGTGTCTTTCTTCTTGCTCTTTCCTCCTACCACTAAGGCCATGCGCATTGTAAGGGAGCATCTTATGATAAAGGCTCACCTGATCTGGGATCACTTTTTTTCTTATGTCAGAATCCTGGGCAGTGGTTTCTGGTTGCCAAAGTTAGCCAGTGTTTATATAATGACTTTTCTTCCTCTGGGGTGTTAGTTCCTGTTGTTGAGATGAAGAAACAAACATAGCGTGTTGAAGTCACTTGCTCAGATTTGTGTTTGGAAATGGCAGAATCAGGATTTGAGCTCAAGTTGGTTGGCTCCAGACCCATCTACTCTTTCTACAGTGCTGCATTGTGTGCCACTTCCCAAGGGGATAGTGCAGGGCTATGTTCCTGTTAGCAAGTTGTCTGTGCCCCACAGCAGTTCTTTGAGTACACATATAAAAAACCCATAATACAAGCTGTAGTAACACCCAGGCCAGACCTTTGTGAAGAGGCGCTCCACCTCCATTTTGGGTGGACAGCACCCTCTCCAGCAGTTGAGGGCCTCCTGTCAACCCTGAGACGCAGCTCATAAAGTGGCCTCTGCCAAGGCAGCCTGCTGAGAAGCCACACAGCATTCTATTCAGGAAAAAATGCCACCTGTGCAGGTAGAGTATAGTTAGGCACCACCAGTAGCAGTCCAAAATCCCCTAAAGAAATCTGTGGCCCTGGCTGGTGTGACTCAGTGGATTCAGTGCCGGCCTGTGAACCAAAAGCTCGCCAGTTCGATTCCTAGTCAGGGCAAAAGCCTAGGTTGCAGACCAGGTCCCTGGTTGTGGGCGTGTGAGAGGCAACTGTTTCTGTTTTGCACAGTGATGTTTCTCTCCCTCTCTGTCTCCTTCCTTTTCCCTCTCTAAAAATAAATAAATAAAATGGAAAAAAAATAAATCTGTGAAGGGATGAATATCAAGACCTAGGTGAGCACTAGCAGGGCAGCCCAGCTCCTAGAGCCCTGCCTGTGCTGGGCTGCCTCGAGCCTGCAGATGCTCACTTTTTCTGCAAACCAGTGTGTCCTCTGTGATACTTACATACTTATTTAATACTTCAGGGAAGAAAAGTCAGAAGACCAGGATCTCCAGGGCCTCAAGGACAAACCCCTGAAGTTTAAAAAGGTGAAGAAGGATAAGAAAGAAGACAAAGAGGGCAAGCATGAGCCCCTGCAGCCATCAGCCCACCACTCTGCTGAGCCAGCAGAAGCAGGCAAAGCAGAGACCTCGGAAGGGTCAGGCTCAGCCCCAGCCGTCCCTGAAGCTTCTGCTTCCCCCAAACAGCGCCGGTCCATCATTCGTGACCGGGGACCAATGTATGATGACCCCACTCTACCTGAAGGTTGGACACGGAAGCTTAAGCAAAGGAAATCTGGCCGCTCCGCTGGGAAGTATGATGTGTACTTGATCAAGTAAGTAAGGGCAACTCCTCTATCTACAGAGCTAGGAGGCCCAGATAGGTGGGAAGTTGGGGACAGGCACTGAAAACTAATGGGGGTCCCTTGAAGTAGGAGCTCTTTCCTGATAGCTGATCAGGAAAATGGGTGTATATAACCTTAATCTGGGGTGAAGGTGGCTTCAATAATGAGCACTGCTTGCAGGCATGACTAGGTATGCTTGGGACAACTGTGTATGGAAGTCATTACCCTGAATGAGATATGCACAGGGTAGCAGAGTGTGACTTTACCCTGCCAGCCCTTGAGGCCTCATTTGCAGATGGACTAGCAGTAGGGCCTACCCAGGATCACAATGAAAATGACAGGAGAGGTCACCTGGGAAGCACTGAGGCCAGAAGGTCTGCCACGCACAGTGACCTGTGCTCAGGAGGCAAGCGGAACTTCCTGGGGTTCCTGCCATTTCCCAGCTGGAGAACATCCAGCTGAGGGGCTCCTCTCAGAACCTGTTAACCTCATCTTCTTTCTGGAAGACTTGTTCTGTGACACTGCTTGATGAGCCAGAAAAATTAGGAGTTCACAGGGCTTGGTCCACTCTGTGAATTGTGCTGGGAAAAGCGGGCTCTTGGATGAGGCCTCTGGGGAAAGACTTTAATGGTCCCCATGTACCTTTCCAACTGTCTCTTTTGCATTTGTCCAGCTTTCAGGGGTGGGGAGTGTCACTGGGTGTTTTCTGTTGAAACAGTAACTGCCAAGCCTGAGCTTTAGAGAAGGAGTGAATAAGTAATTTCAGTTCTGCCCCTTAGACAATCTCAAAAAGGTTAGCAGTTTTCAAAGAACATTTGCAGCCTTGTTTGGGCTCAGTAAGTCTGAGAAAGGTGAGAAAAGCATTATCCTGTTGACATATGAGGAAACTGATTCCCAGAGATGCTAAACGGCATGCCCAGATTTCGACAGAGGGTCCTCTCCTGGCAGATCAGGCCCAGGCACCAGCCAGCAGAATGGGCTCTGGTCTGATGGCTAGACAGGGTTCCCAGGTCGGACCACTTTGCGAGGCTAGAGGGGGCCTCAGTGGCAGGCAGGTCCTCATGGTAACAGCTGTGACACAGCTAGCAGCAAGATATTCTGGTAGAGAAGCGGGCCATGTAGGCACCTACCACTGCTCGACAGTCTGATTATTTCATGTATGACTGTGGCCATGCCCCTCAGGTTTTAACTTATCTTGGCTTTTCTTAAATGTGACTCTGGTTCAATAGTATCACCAGGCATATCAGCTGCAGAACATCTTCTGTCAAAGTTCATCACCGCCTTCTGCTCTGCCTCATCTCTGACATTGCTGTGGAAGCTTCTAATCATTTTTGTGTCTCTCCATTTGTTCCTACAGTCCCCAGGGAAAAGCCTTTCGATCTAAAGTGGAGTTGATTGCATACTTCGAAAAGGTAGGCGACACCTCCCTGGACCCTAATGATTTTGACTTCACGGTAACTGGGAGAGGGAGCCCCTCCCGGCGAGAGCAGAAACCACCTAAGAAGCCCAAATCTCCCAAAGCTCCAGGAACTGGCAGAGGTCGGGGACGCCCCAAAGGGAGCGGCACCACGAGACCCAAGGCAGCAGCATCAGAGGGCGTGCAGGTGAAAAGGGTCCTGGAGAAAAGTCCCGGAAAGCTGCTCGTCAAGATGCCTTTTCAAGCTTCACCAGGGAGCAAGGCTGAAGGGGCTGGGGCCACCACATCAGCCCAAGTCATGGTTATCAAACGTCCCGGCAGGAAGCGAAAAGCCGAGGCCGACCCCCAGGCCATTCCCAAGAAACGAGGCCGAAAGCCAGGCAGTGTGGTGGCAGCTGCTGCCGCTGAGGCCAAGAAGAAAGCCGTGAAGGAATCATCCATCCGATCTGTGCAAGAGACCGTGCTCCCCATCAAAAAGCGTAAGACCCGGGAGACAGTCAGCATCGAGGTGAAGGAGGTGGTGAAGCCTCTGCTCGTGTCCACCCTTGGTGAAAAGAGTGGGAAGGGACTGAAGACCTGCAAGAGCCCTGGGCGGAAAAGTAAGGAGAGCAGCCCTAAGGGGCGCAGCAGCAGTGCCTCCTCGCCCCCCAAGAAGGAGCACCACCACCACCACCACCACTCAGAGCCCCTGAAGACACCCGCACCGCTGCTTCCACCCCCACCCCCACCCCCGCCTGAGCCCCAGAGCTCCGAGGACCCTGCCAGCCCCCCTGAGCCCCAGGACTTGAGCAGCAGCATCTGCAAAGAAGAGAAGATGCCAAGAGGAGGCTCACTGGAGAGCGACGGCTGCCCCAAGGAGCCAGCTAAGACTCAGCCTACGGTTGCGACCACCACCACGGCCGCAGAAAAGTACAAACACCGAGGGGAGGGAGAGCGCAAAGACATTGTTTCATCCTCCATGCCAAGGCCAAACAGAGAGGAGCCTGTGGACAGCCGGACGCCCGTGACCGAGAGAGTTAGCTGACTTTACACAGAGCGGATTGCAAAGCAAACCAACAAGAATAAAGGCAGCTGTTGTCTCTTCTCCTTATGGGTAGGGCTCTGACAAAGCTTCCCGATTAACTGAAATAAAAAATATTTTTTTTTCTTTCAGTAAACTTAGAGTTTCGTGGCTTCAGGGTGGGAGTAGTTGGAGCATTGGGGATGTTTTTCTTACCGACAAGCACAGTCAGGTTGAAGACCTAACCAGGGCCAGAAGTAGCTTTGCACTTTTCTAAACTAGGCTCCTTCAACAAGGCTTGCTGCAGATACTACTGACCAGACAAGCTGTTGACCAGGCTTCTTAGGGTATGCCTGCACCTCCCCTCCCACCTAGATCTCCCCTCATGTGGTCGTTAAGGACAAGGGCACTTGAGAGGACACTCCCATTTTCGGTGCCATTGGTGCCCCAGTTTCAGCTCTCCTCTCCCCACACCCTGCCCCCAGCTTCCCTACCTCCCCCACTCCCACCCATGTTGGGACAAGGAAGTGTGAGGCAGGAGAGACAGTTGGATTCTTTAGAGAATAAGACAGATACGGCCAGTGGCTACAGCCTGTGTGATCCCACTGTGGTGGCACAAATCTGGCCCCACTCCAGCCCCAATCCAAAACCGACAAGGACATTTCACAGGACAGGGAAGTAGCACCTGTTCACTCCAGTTCTGGCATGGCTCACAGGGAGTCGTCCTTTGAACTGCTAGGTGTAGACTGGCCTGAGCCAGAGGAGAAGATGGCCCAGGGCTGGCCTCCAGTGGATGGCACTAGAAAGAGACCATGAGGCAGCAGGATGAGGTGCAGGCAGGCCGGCCCAGCTCCAGACGGGCAGAGCGCAGCGGGGCAGGAGGGACTCCTAGTCACTCAGAGCAGTCTGTGACTGGCAGTTAGAGGCTCACTGGGGCAGAGGCCAAGGGGAAGGAGGGGAGAATGTTCTTCCAAAACTTTCCAATTCTACTCCTTAGGGACAGTTTAGAACTATTTGCACTATTGAGTCTTCATGTTCCCACTTCAAAACAAACGTGCTCTGAGAGCAAACTGGCTTGAATTGGTGACACTTTGTCCCTCAAGCCACCAGATGTGATGGTGTTTAGAAATGCCTGGATCTGTAGATACCTGCGCTTGTTTTAAAGTGGGCTCAGCACATAGGGTTCCCACGAAGCTCCGAAACTCTAAGTGTTTGCTGCAATTTTATAAGGACTTCCTGATTGCTTTCTCTTCTTCCATTTCTACCTTCTGTCATTTCATTCTTTAATTTCTTCCCCTCCTTCTTCCTCCCCATTCATCCCTTCTGTTCCAAGCAGCCACAGTGCCCAACTGTACCCTGAACAGATTCTGGTTAGCTCATGTCCCCAGAACTCACCCTGAACTTGGCCTTCCCGCCACCAACCCCAGCCCAGCTTCACCCCGTTTTGAACCCTGAGGAAGCCCCGGGGCTCTGCCAAGTCCACCTGACCCTAGCACCTCAGCCTCTCTGAAGGGCAAGAGAATAGCAAGGTCTCACTGTCCTACGTCAGAGCCCAGGCACTGAGCCTCCTCAAACTTCCACTTGAGAGAATTGGGTGGGAAAAATCAGGCCAGATTTGGATTTAGGAGCTGTGGGCAGAACAGAGCCCCCCGCCTCCTGCTGTGGTCTTTCACAGTCATCAAGGAGGCCCAGCCCTGACTTTGGCCTCTGTCAGGCCTGACTAGCACAGTGCAATCTCCCAGGCTAGCAGGTAGAACAAATGCAGATGCCCCCAGACCTGAGCTGGGATCAGTGCCTAGGGCCCCCCCTTCTCTGCCCACCCAGGCTCCTGCATTAACCACGAGTTCTTTTCTAATGGAAAGTATTTGGCTTTTGCTTGCTGGAGACTGAGTAGGACCAGTGTAACTCACATTTTCACGTCTGTACCACATTATGGTATAGGGGCTTAGAAGCTTGGGTTTGCTGTGGGATCCCATCCTTTCAACCTCTCTGTTCAGGAAGTCCTTATCTAGCTGCATATCTTCATCATATTGGTATATCCTTTTCTGTGTTTACAGAGATGTCTCATATCTAAATCTGTCCAACTGAGAAGTACCTTATCAAAGTAGCAAATGAGACAGCAGTCTTATGCTTCCAGAAACACCCACAAGCACGTCCCATGTGAGCTGCTGCCATGAACTGTCAAGTGCGTGTTGTCTCGTGTATTTCAGATATTGTTCCCTGGCTTCCTTACTGCTGTGTAACCATGAAGGAGTGAAACATCCTAGAAACCATCTAGCACTTCCTTGCCAGTCCTTAGTGATCAGGAACCATAGTTGACAGTTCCGATCAGTAGCTTAAGAAAAAAAACAGTGTCTGTCTCTTCCAGAATGGTTAGAAGCAAGGGAGTTTGCCCCATTCTGTTCATAGAGTCATAGTTGGCGTTTCTAGCATTTTTGTATCCATTTCCTTACGCTGCAAAAGCAAGTCCCACAACCAGTCCCACTCTGCTGTCAACCCTTTGGGCTTCACTTCTGACTTCTACCCAGGAAGGGAAGGGGGGTTGGAGGAGAGGGCAAATCCTTTGGGACCCTTCTTCCTCCAAGGACAAAAGGCTCCTGCCCCCACAGTGGCCTTGCACTCCTGGCACCCCCAAAAGACACCTGTCCATGCGAACGTGGCATTCAGCCAGTTTGTCGTGGAGACATTGTCTGTTTTAGTTGGTCGTGTTTTTGTGTGTTATACCTAGTCCAGTGAAACGTGGGTCCTAGGACCAATGTGAGGAGCTGGCTGACCTCCCCATCAGCTCAGTACCATCTGTTCTTGGGTAGAGGAGTGTGGGGCTCATTAGGCCCACCTTTCACCCATGACAGTTTATTCAGGGGCTGACTGGGCATTGGTGGTCAAGAACACAGCATTTGAAGGATTGTTTTCTTTCTGTCCGGCCCAACCTGCAGCCCCTAACTCCCTAGCTTCTTCCCCTAGAGTTCCAAAGCTTCAGGCAGTGCCTGAGGCTCCTTAGGGTTTTCTCTCTCCCCTTTCTTCCACATTGTCTTCTCATCCCCAGATAAAGTCATCATGAGTGAGTCACCTTTAAGTAGGCTGCCTTGGTGGTTTGTCACCCTGGTGGGCAGGGGCTCTATAGCTCCCATGCTGTCCCTGTTCCTGGAGTCAGGTTGACAGGAGGCTGGAGTCAAAGTATAAGCCCTGGAATTCTCACCAGCTGTGCCCAGCCCAGTTTGGGGTGTGACCTTGATTGTGTGTGTACTTGAACACCATGAAGATTGGGGGGCATCTTTTAGGGACTGTGAAGAATACAGGAATTGACTGACGGCTTTCAGATCCCCATGGGTCTAAGGTAACAGAGAGTCACGTTTGTCTTCCCAACCTTCATTCTAGTTGTTAGTTACTACCTCCTTTCTTGACAGAATTCTGTATGTCCTCAAGCTCCTCCCACAATGCTTGGCCCAGCCCTACCTGTTTGCCCATTGGTGGGCTTGTCCTTACCAATGGAATTGCAGGCTTTGATACTTCAGTGAACTGGGGAACTAGGCCACAACCAGGCAGCTCCCTTCTGCTTGCATAGGAAACACCTAGAAATACCACGTCCCCAGTCCACCAGTGCCAAGGTGGCCAAGGACTCCAGCCCCTCAGCTCCTTGGAAAGTGAAAGTCATGATGGCCTGGGGATGCTGGCCATAGCCAGCAACTGGCTTTTACTGAGACCCTGTACAGGTGTGGGCAACAGTCTGTTCAGTGGCATCATTCCAGGCTAGAGGCCAAGAACAGTGGTAGTGAGACCCGCAACAGTCCCAAGTAGTTGCCTGCTCTTCTGCCCAGCTTGTCATTACTGTGACAGTCATCATGAAAGGGTACTAGCCAGAAACAAACTTCCATATTTGGTGGGAAAGGAGTTTCCTTAGCTGACAGGCCCTCTGGATTTTAAGTAACTCTTAATAAGCAGCTCAAGCCCAGGAGAGAGCAAAGGTTATGAACTCACCAGGGGCCAATTGGATCTTGTGGAGCATCCCCACCCAGCTCTCTGGACTGAGAGGGTCAGGAGAAGTCACAGGCACTGATTCTTGGAGACCTTTGTGTATCCATTCCTAACTGGTTGCGTTGCCCAGAATTGCTTCCTGATGCGAGTTTCACGCACAGAGTGTAGGACCAATGGCCCAGATTTTGGGAAACAAGCTGTGTCTAGAGCCTTACGAGTGTTTGCCTAGCCAGTCCCCCAAGTGCCAGCCACTGGCACATGGGCAAGCACAGCAACATCAGGCCTGTGGTTGAGCCCCTGCTCCCATGCCCCTGCTATGTTGGATTCCCAGTCTTCCCCTGCTTTCTGCAAGGGTCCATCTTTGTTCTGTGTCAGTTAGCCCGTCCATACTGGAGGGGTTTGTTGAGTCTCTGTTTTTGTGTCTTTCTCCTTTAGGTCAATCTTTAGAAAAGGCCTAATTGTTATAAATCACTAGGATACTGCCTCCCCCAGGGTCTGAAGTTACATGTTAAAGAGGAAAAAAGTGAACACTGAAACCTGCTCTCAACAATTCAGAAGGAAAACCTAGAAAATATTTGGCAAAAAAATTACATTTTAATGTGGCTGAACTAATAAGAGCAAGCTTTTGTAAAAATTCTGATCTAAAAATACTTGCAGTTTGGCCTGATATGTGGTGAGTGCTACAGGCGAAGGGGATTCCAGTCTGAAGCTGCTGGATCTGAGACTCGGGGCCATCCTGTCATTGGAGAGCCCATATCTCCTTGGGTAGCAGTCCCTGAGGACTTAGCTGCCACCCCTGTCCTCTGGGGCGACCTAGAGGTTAGTGGCCCACCTGGTCTCAAAGCTACAGGAGCCTCCAGCTTTTGGTGCGGAAGCTAAGTTGTCACCAGGGACTTGCAAAGGCCTGCATCATTCTCACTGCCCAGCACCACCTGTTTCTTGCTCCATTCTCATCTCTGCAGAGCCTACCCAAAGCTCTTACTTGTCAAGAAAAAGTGAGTTCTAACTAGAAAGGAGAGGGTGCTGTCTCCCCCTTGGCCTCTGCCTGTGGCACAGCCTGTTCCCTGAGAACATTGCCCAGCTCTGCTCTCCTTGGGGTCTAGGGTCTGGTGAAGTGGCACTCCCTTCTGAACTCGGAGGTGAGGGCAGAGGCCTGAGCACTCCTTGGGGCACAGGGAGGGTGGGTGTGAGGATAGGTGCCCCCACCCCCAGCAGAGCTGAGCATATGAGAAACTTGCAAATTGTCTTTGCTCCTCTAGCTCCCCCTCCTATCTTACCTTTTCTCAGGTCCTGTTCAGCAGCAAGAGAAAATAAGATGAAAAGGCCGAGAAATTTGCCACCTGCCCACTGGTAGTCCTTCTCCCCACAGTGTTTGTGTATCAAGTGACAAAGCTGTTTTTCCTGGTGACCCTGATTATATCCAGTATCTTATAGACTATCCGCATAGGCCTGCTTGGTCTCCTCTGTCCTGGGCTTTTGTTTTGCTTTTTAATTTGCTTTTAGTTTTTCTGTCCCTTTTATTTAATGCACCAACTAGACACACAAAGCAGTTGAATTTTTATATATATATCTGTATATTGCACAATTATAAACTCATTTTGCTTGTGGCTCCACACACACACAAAAAGACCTGTTAAAATTATACCTGTTGCTTAATTACAATATTTCCGATAACTGTAGCGTAGGACAAGGGAAAATAAAAACAAAAACAAACAAACAAAAAAAAAACACCAACAAATCTGTCTGCTGGTCACTTCTGTCCAAGCAGATTCGTGGTCTTTCCTCGCTTCTTTCAAGGGCTTCCCTGTGCCAAGCTAAGGAGGCTCCAGGCAGCACCTGGTTTTGCACTGTTTCTCCAGTGCTTGTGAGAGAGGTCGTGGGACGCTGGTGCAGAACAGTTCACCTCAACGGCTACATACACGAGCGCTCCCTTGCTCTGGCAAAGGCTGGAATGTAGTTGGCACCTCCTGGTCCCCTTCCTCCTCTCGGTGGGGCAGTTGGAGTCCATGGGGGTGGCCTGATTCCCCAACCCTTCCAGTGATCTGATCAGAGTGATCATATGTGGAGAGTCAGCTCAGTAGGCCTCCCCACCAGTAGGACTCCTGCTTTGCTGAGTCCAGCGGCTGGAGGGAAGGTGGGAAGCTGTCATATATCTGAGCTCACCAGGTAGAATGCCAGGAACCCCACAACCACATATGAGAGTCCAATCCCCTCTAGGAGGTAGCGAAGACTCCAGAAATGTCCCTTTCTCTTCTCCCATATCCTGTGAGTAATTGCATTTGCTTTTGTAATTCTTAATGAGCAATATCTGCTAGAGAGTTTAGCTGTAACAATTCTTTTTGATTGTTTTTTAAAGTAATTAAAAACACCAAAAAAAAAAAAAAATCCAGAAACTTGTTCTTCCAAAGCAGAGAGCATTATAATCACCAGGGCCAAAAGCTTCCCTTCCTATATCAATATTTCTTCTGAGGCCTGAATCCAAAAGGGAAACACTTATAGGCCCTTTGGGTGGCTGGGCTACCGTTGAGCCCCTCGGAAGACCTGATCTGGGGCCCACTCCAGCCTGCATTCAGTATTAGCAGTGGGTCACCACACCCTTGCCCATCCAGCCTGGGATGGGGCCAAGGAGGAGAGGAGGCCATTGCCATTGATGCTTGGCCATTAACAGGTGGGCGTCCGCATGTGTCCACCTGCATGCTTTCTGACAAATGAGAAATCAGCACCCGAGTTAGCCTCACCCAGTGACCTCTTGCCCCACTGGGCTGGAGCAGGGCCCACCCAGTTCAGTGTTTCTGGGGAGCTGGACAGTGGAGTTCAAAAGGCTTGCAGAACTTGAAGCCTGCTCCTTCCTTTGCTACCAAGGCCTCCTTTTCCGTTTGATTTGTCACTGCTTCAATCAATAACAGCCGCTCCAGAGTCAGTAGTTGATGAATATATGACCAAATATCACCAGGACTGTTACTCAATGTGTGCCGAGCCCTTTCCTCGTGCTGGGCTCCTGTGTACCCGGACACTGTAATGTGTGCTGTGTTAGCTCTCCCCTCCTCTCCCCTCTCCCCCTCCCCTCGTTTTTCTGGGGGTTTTCTGTTTGGGTTTGGTTTGGTTTTTATTTCCCCTTTTGTGTTCCAAACATGAGGTTCTCTCTACTGGTCCTCATAACTGTGGTGTTGAGGCTTATATTTGTGTAATTGGTGGGTGAAAGGAACTTTGCTAAGTAAATTCTTCTGTGTTTGAATTGAAGTTTGTATTGTAACCATGTTTAAAGTAATTGTTCCAGAGACAAATGCTTCTAGACACTTTTCTTTACAAACAAAAGAATTTGGAGGGAGGGGATGGTGATGGAGATGAGAGGGGCTGTTCTATTTCCACAGGAGGGGAGACCCAAAAAGATGACCCCTGCTCAGATCAGCCAGAAGCTACCCAAGAAGTTAAACCTAAGCCAACAGACTGAATAGCTGATGTGTTGCCATTTTCAAAGTCAGAGCAAAACCAGGTCTTGTTCCACCTAGTGGATTCTTTTGCCTTCCCCCGCCCCCAATATTATTGTTGTTATTTTTAAGGACAGACGAGGTTTATGTTCCTGCGAGGGGAGCCAGGAGGGGTGTGAACAGGGCCAACCTGGGATAGGCCTGAACTAAGTGGCTCAAATGAAAGACAGGTATCTCCCTGGAGATCTCCACTGTGGCCACAGGTCAGGTATATGTTGACAGGGCAGATTGGCCACTCTTCACTTGATGCAGCTCTTTCTAGACAGGCCAGGCAGTGGGCATTACCATTTAGAACACCTTCATCGTATCCCACCCTTTACCTCAGTGCACGACACTAATGTGACCTCTCAATTCCCACCATCCCAGGTGATAAAATGATGGTGGGCTGGGTGGGTGCACTCTCTTTGTTACAATCCAATTCCCAGAAAAATTTGGATGTGAGGAACCAACCCCTTTCCCTTTCCATGGCAAAGCCAGATCCTTCTCAGAGAAGCTGTTACCCACACCAGGCATTGTTTTGGGTTCACAGAACAGGGACAGATGTGTGCTCCCTTAGCGCCTGGCAGCCCTTCCTCTGAAAGTTGAGGACAGTGCTGATTGTAGTGACCATTTGCACATGGTGTTTAGTAGCGGGAAGAACCAGCAGGGTGGCTGTCCCCTCCCGAGTTGCAGTGACACAGGCCAGCCACCCTGTGCTGAGGGAAACCCCACTGAGGGTGGGAGAGGGGGAAGCCACCCAGGACGGACTTGGCTGGAGATGTCTTGAAAAGCCCTCTATTGCATTCACCTTCAGTTTTTGTGTTTTGGGACAATTACTTTAGGAAATAAGTAGGTCGTTTTAAAAATTAAAAAATATTGATTGCTTTTTTGTAGTGTTCAAAAAAAAGGTTCTTTGTGTATAGCCAAATGACTGAAAGCACTGATATATTTAAAAACAAAAGGCAATTTATTAAGGAAATTTGTACCATTTCAGTAAACCTGTCTGAATGTACCTGTATACGTTTCAAAAACACCCCCCACTGAATCCCTGTAACCTATTTATTATATAAAGAGTTTGCCTTATAAATTTACATAAAAATGTCCGTTTGTGTCTTTTGTTGTAAAATCAAGTGATTTTTTCATAAGGTTCTTTTACTATTTGAAAAGATGGGCAGCACGCAGTTTTATTTTATTTTTGTACGTTTTTTAATACGTGTGAAAGCAAAGACTACTCAGCATGCCTTTCTAAGTGACGCGTTTGCACCTTTTGTTGGGAAGTACTGTATCCTTTGCTGTTAGCATTCTCGATAAATCTCTCTGTGAAAGTGACTCAAGGTCTGGGCTTTCATTACCTGACAGCTCACAGGACAGCATGGTGGTGTGCTTCCGGATTCGGTCTGGCTGTCCCTGAACACAGAGAAACAGCCACTTTCAGGACTGCCGTGGGAGGAAGGGGCACCCTCTCCATACACTACATCCCCTTGGGTGTCCCAAGGCCACACTTTCCAGGCATACTGCTTCTGCGTGTGTGAGGGAACTCTGCCAGGCTAGGAAGGGCCTGGCACAGACCTGCCCACTGTGCCCTAGGTCCAGAGGCAGGTGGGCTTTAGGTCTTCTGTACAACAGCACAACTTCTCTATTCTTGAGGGCCATGATAGGGGCACCTTTACCATCTGGATGTACTGAGGCAATTTTGCAAAGACACCCCCACCCCATAGCTCTGGTTCCTTCTGTGCTCAGCACCTGAGCACCTGAGACCCTTCCATGGGCTCTGCTGAACTGGCCCAAAGGGGTAACTGTCATCACTTGGGTTTGCTGGTGCCACACTCAGTTCTTCATGTAAGGCTATGGGCTCTCAGGAGCTACCTGCTCCGCCACAGCCATTTTCACCAGGCTGTTGCAGGCTGGAGGGGACAGCTAGCTGCTCAGTGCCCAGCTTCATACACTTGTGGACATACCTGTTAGATAATGCACTTGAAAGTCCTGGACTTGAACATTAAAACAAAGGGTTGAAATTCAACCTGTGTGTACTGAGCATCTCTTGTGTGCTTGGCCTGTCCAGGGTGCTGCAGTCCAGCAGTGAGCAAGTAGGACCAAGAGCCTGTTCCCTTAGAGCTTGATGTGTGCGTGCATGATAATTTCCCATACTCTGGGAGTGGTTGTGGTTTCTGGGAAGAGGTTCCAATGGAGGCCCATATTTGGTCATACCCTGTTTATGGAAACAGCCCTAAGTCCCTGGGAGGACAGCCTGGGTAGGAGGGGAGCCCTTTGGGGCCAGGATTGAGAGGACAAGGGGATAGTGAGGGAAAGAGACCTGTTGCGTTCCAAGTATGCACCTACCTGAGAAACAAAAGAGGAAGGCACCTGGTGCTGCTTGTGGGCTCTTCCCCCATCTAGTGGGGGAGGCTCAAGAAGGATGCACCAGAGATGCCAGGAATATCAGGGGCTGCAGGCAGCTCTGCCAGAGGGGCCTAGGAAGCTTTTACCCTAGCTTCTACCTGGGGAGCTGTTTGAACTCAACCTTGTTGCATGAGGGCCAGGAAACTGCAAGTGCAAACTTATGAATGCAGAAGCCCTGGCCCATTCCCAGGACCCTAAGAAATTTTGGATGGCTTAAGGCTGCTGGCATGTGCACAATGAGGTGGGAGGGCAGAGGCAGCCACATCATAACAGTGGTGGAGATTGCATTGAAGAGCTGGGACCGATCAGAAGGCTTTGGACAGTACAGTAAGTTCTTAAGCAAGAAAGCTACGTGGCTTGACTTGTGCCTGAGAAAGAGCACCCAGGCGGAGATGAGGCAGGGAAGCAGTCAAGAAGCCTGCACATTCATCCAGGTAAGAGGTGGTAGTGAGGGTCGTGGGCAGGTGGGGAGGAGATGGACTACAGAGATGTTCAGGGAGACAGCAGAACAGTGGCTGCTGGTGTGGAGTAAAGGAATGGAGGCTGCACAGCATTGTGGGAATGGGCATGAGAGACAAATGTGGCCAAGATGTCAGACAGGGTGGGAACTAAGCTTGGTACCTGTCCACTGTCAGAAAAGAGGGTAGGAGAAGCAGTGCTCACAGCGGGTGAGGGGGTTCAAGAAACATGACATGACAAGAGGGAGAAGAGAGCAGGAGCCAAAATCCTGTTTTTAAGAGAGATAAACACAGTTCATGTGCTAATGGGAAGTATCCAACAAAGAAGGAAAAGGGGAGGATACTGCTAAGAGGTAACAATTGCCTGGTGCAGGTTCCTCAAGGAGCGGAAAAGGGGATCCAGAGCACAGGAAGTGGGAGAAAATGCTGAGCTGGAGCAGGCTGCTGTACAAGTTTCTAGACCGTTCTCAACTACACTCAGCCACACAGGGCTGCTGACGGGAGTCAGCCAAAGGGCCTTTGTGTACGTAACCCACATCTGACCCTGTACTGCCGGCATCTCTGACTACTCTCCACTGCCTCCCAAATAAAGCCAAAACGTCTAGTGGGGACCTCCCCGTTACTGTTACAAGGCCCGGCTCCAGCCCTCTCTGGGACATCCCATGCCTTCCCCATAACCTGCGTCCTCCGTGCTGGAAACCGGTCTCCTCCGTCCCACAGAACCCTGCTCGGACGGCCCCTCCTCCAAGAAGCCCCCACCACCACCTCCTGCGCGCCGGGCACCCGCGCAGTGGTGCTACCTTCGCGGTAAGAGGCCACGTGTGGCGCCCCCCTGTGGCTGAGGGCGGTAGCGGGAGCCGCAGTGGGCAAGATGGTGGAGTCCCGGGCACCGCCTCTTCCGCCCAGGCGGGCGTCACACGAGGCTGGCTTAAAGGGGAAGTGAGTCAGTGTCCGCGGACCCGGCCGGCCGAGGCCCCAAGAGGCCCCAGCCTGGTGGCGCCGTTGGCGGCCATGGCTGGGGGCCCGGGCCCGGGGGACCCCGCGGCCCCCGGCGCCCAACACTTCTTGTACGAGGTGCCACCCTGGGTCATGTGCCGCTTCTACAAAGTGATGGACGCCCTGGAGCCCAGCGACTGGTGCCAGTTCGGTAGGTGGTGGCGGGCCTAGCTGGGGAGGGCCGAAGGGCGCCTGGGCCCCGGTGCCCAGGCCTGACTCCCCCTGTCCCACAGCTGCCCTTATTGTGCGTGACCAAACTGAGCTGCGGCTGTGCGAACGCTCCGGGCAGCGCACTGCCAGCGTCCTGTGGCCCTGGATCAACAGAAACGCCCGTGTGGCCGACCTCGTGCACATCCTCACTCACCTGCAGCTGCTTCGCGCGAGGGACATAATCATGGCCTGTGAGCACACAGCCCTGGGACCTGGGACACCCCCTACCACCACCACAACCAGCCGGAGGCCTCGCACAGGGCTCCTCCCCCCTGTCAGGGCCTAAACATGCTTTCCTTCCTTAACATCCCAGGGCACCCTCCCGTCCCCCTCCCACCCTCCAGCACCACCAACCCGAGGACCAGAAGCATCTCTGAACCCTCTGAGGCCAAGGCCCCCAGCCCTGGCAAGTTGCAGTCATCAGCTTCCACCCTCCTCTCTCCAGGTAAGAGGGCTCCAGTGTTGGGCTTGATGAACCTGAGGAAAAGACCACTTTGACTATGACCGTGGCTGTGGACCCTGCCACTGGTCTCTGCCTGCCTCTCACTGGTGTCTTTATGAAGCTTTTCCAGACTCCCAGACCCATCCTGGGCCTGAGTGCAGCCCTGTTCCAAGCCCTGCTGTCCTACAGTCACCACCACCATCTCTAGCCTTCTCTTCTACAAAGGTAGGTGGGTCCTGCCCCTGTGAAAGGTTCCAGACAAGGAACAAGAAATCCAGAGAGCTGCAGTCCACCCAGCACGGCCAGCTGGGAAGCAGCTGCAGTGGGGGGAGCTTGTGGCCAGGGCTGAGGGGAAGAGACAGGACCTCACCTGACTGGGATCTCTTTCCACAGCAGAGCTCAGAGAACCCAGTGTCCTTCCTGCAAGGGACCCACCCCTCTCCATTCTGCTGGCCCCTCCATGAGATTTCCCAGGGCACCCAAAACTTCTCAGAGAAGCTGAAGATCGGGGAGGGAGGCTTTGGGTGTGTGTATCGGGCTGTACTGAGGAACACGGTGTATGCTGTGAAGAAACTGAAGGAGGTGAGTGTAGTAGCATCCTGGTGACGGTCCTGGAAGGCCGACAGCAGACCCTCACCTTTCTGGTGCTCCCCCTGCTTCCCACACAGCTCCTTCAGCTCTCTGATTCCCCAGCTCAAGGTCCCCAGCTCCTTGGTTATTCTGGGCTCAAGAGAGACAGCACTGGGAGTAGCCATCAAACCTTGGCTGTGAGAGCCTCATGCTGCCTCCTCCCTATTTTTCTTGGGGCTACAGGAGGCAGACCTCGAGTGGACCACTGTGAAGCAGAGCTTCCTGACTGAAGTGGAGCAGCTGTCACGGTGAGCCTTGGGCATCCCTCCAGGACCGCACACTATGGGACCTAGCTCCCTCGGACTGAAGCCTGCCAGGCCCAGCCTAACTGAGGGGCCAATAGGGACTGCTCACCCTGGCAACAGCAAGATGGAAAGTGCAGTGGAGGCTGGGGGCCAGAGCACTCAGGCCCCACTTTTCCAATTAGGTTTCGTCACCCAAACATTGTGGACTTCGCTGGCTACTGTGCTCAGAGTGGCTATTACTGCCTTGTCTATGGCTTCCTGCCCAATGGCTCCCTAGAGGACCACCTCCACTTCCAGGTAGTCTTACCCAGCTTACCATGCTTCTCCAGACCTATAGTGCCAGGGTGGAGTGGGGCAGGAACCTGGCTCTCAGCCTCCATGAGTGGGCCCCCCTGGCACAGCGATCTCCTGTTCACCTTGGAGCAAACAAATGAACTTCAGGAACTGAGAACCACCAAATTCTGTGATGACTCCAGAAAGCACGTTCCTAGCTGTTTTCCCAGCATGCTTTATAAAGCAGTGGGAATAGCTTAGTCTCGATTCTCCTGTGAAGTAGCTCATGGAGATTTTGCTCATCATTTTCCAGAAGGGAAAACTAAGGCCTAGAGAGCAAAGTACTTGCCTAGATACCATGGTAACAGATGAAGGGAAGGTTGGAGTCAAGGAACGGTGGCCCCCAGCCTCCCCTGTGCCCCTTTGCTCCCTCTGTTGCTCTAGATCCAGGCCTGTTCCCCTCTCTCCTGGCCTCAGCGCCTGGACATCCTTCTGGGCACGGCCCGGGCGATTCAGTTTTTACATCAAGACAGCCCCAGCCTCATCCATGGAGATGTCAAGAGGTAAGGGTGGGACACAGCCCAGCCTCTGGGGTCCCCTGAGAGCTGCATGAGTGGAGTCTATGGCAAGGCAGTGATGCTCCCAAATCTACTAGCAGCGAGTCTGGTCCAGAGGAACCCCACCTTGAGTACCCTTCATGAGAATAGGCCTGCCCTCTCCTATTCAAGACAGAGGTTGGGGACAGGGTGCAGCCCTGAGGCCTGGGACATCAGAGCTGGAGCCCAGAGTCACTGAGTACCTGGCATGGGACAGATGTGGAAGCAGAGGCCAAGGGCAAGTCCCTCTGAACTGTGCAAGGGAGCTCTGGGCGCTGCTTCCAGCCTCTCAGGTAGCTGGACTGTTCTAAACAGTATCAAGCACTTTCTGTAGGCTGGGTTCAATTTGGTGGCTCCAAGTCCAATTACATCAGGGCAAGGCAGGTGTGGGGAGCAGAGCAAGCTGGGGCCAGAACTGCGCTGACATCCTTACCTTCTCCCCTAAGTTCCAACGTCCTTCTGGATGATAGACTGATGCCCAAGCTAGGAGACTTTGGCCTGGCCCGTCTCAGCCGTTTTGCAGGGGCCAACCCTGGTCAGAGCAGCACCGTGGCCCGGACTCAGACCGTGCGTGGCACCCTGGCCTACCTGCCTGAGGAGTACATCAAGACTGGGAGGCTGGCTGTGGACATGGATACCTTCAGCTTTGGCGTGGTGAGCCACGGCCTCCCTCTGCTGGCTCGAGGGGTGGGGAGCTGTGGCCAGACCAAGAGAGGAGGGTCTGGAGAATTCCATGTAGAGCCAGAGGCCAACCTGGCAGGAACCTAACGGAGCTTCAGCTACAGGCCCCTCCCTCCCTGGCATAGACCCCTTCCTTGGCCCAGTACCTCATTTCATATATGTCATTTTGCATTCTTTTTCTTCATGTTGGTGCTCCAAACTGCCAAAGCTTCAGTCCAGGACATCTGGCTCTTTTCCTGCGGGGAGCTGATCTTGTTCTGCCTGTCCAAGGGTCAGGCCACTCTGTCTACCCCACAAACCACCCCTGCTTGCTGCCCTCCCCACCAAGGCCTGGGACAGCGCCATCCCAGAAGCCACTGCTATGTTCTCCATCCTGCTCTCTCTCCAGGTGGTTCTGGAGACCCTGGCTGGCCAGAGGGCTGTGAGGATGCATGGTGACAAGACCAAGTATCTGGTGAGCCTCCTGAGGTGGGGCAGGGAGGGAGGAAGGGTCAGGGAGGTGCTGCTCCTGGCAACTAATAGGTGCAGCCCTGGAGGGTGGAATGATCTGGAACACAGTACCCCACAGAAGCCAGCCTTTGCTGCTGCTGACTCATCTTTGAAAATAGGCAGGGCCCCAAATAGCTTCCTTTACCTTGACCAGGACAAATCTGTCTTTCTTCAGTAGATGTATTGGGCCTTTCCAGATCCCACCTGGGCTGGGAGGAGGGGAGGGGGTATCCCAGCAGGGTAGTCCCAGTGCTCTGGGACCAGAAGCTACAGTGGAAAACACAACACAGGAGCTTTGCGAGAGGCTGTGGCAGAGAATTGGGCAGACTCTGAGAAGCCTTCCTTTGGGCCCCACCAGGCACACTGCAGATGAATACTCCTTGTTGGGGCGGCAGGTCTAAGCTGCCCCCATCCCTTAATCCATGGTTCCTATCTGCTTCACCAGGGACTGAGGCGGGGCCAGGAGGAAAGAGACCTGGGTTCTAGTCCCAGCTTGATGGTGGTCTTGGAGCAAATCCCTGCTCTTTGCTGGGCCCCTTTCCCCATGTGGAAATAGACTTAATACCCGTGCAGCACTTAGACTCTTTCTGGGCCCAGAACGTGTTCGGTCAACCTTTGCTCTTCCCACTTTACCAACTGGTATACCTCCAGCTGCTTCTGCTCCTTGCTTGGGGCTGTTTCTGTCCATCACTGGATATGGGCCAGGAACCAGGGAGCCAGACAGGAGCTCTCCTTCCTTCACCTTCCACACCCATCAGCACATCCCACTGGGGCTGCTCTCCATTACTGTTCGGGACTCCTCAGGGGGTCCTTCTTTGGTCTTCGAATCCTTCCTATTTGTTCTCTGTGCTGCAGCCAAATTAATCTTGCAAAAACATTAAGAGATCATGGAAGCCTCTTTGCTTCCCCACTGTGTTTGGGGTGAAGACTCAATGCCTGAGCGTAGCCTCAATTTCCCAGGTCTGGCCACCACCAGCCTTCTGTCTGTCCTCTAGGCTCCCTGTTGCTTGTCCTAGGGCTTGAAAAGCCACACACCACTCAGGTGCTTCCTCCTGGTCCTTCCCATCTCAGAACTCAAGGTGGCCTCCAGTCCTGTTTCTGTCCTTGGGTGTCTCCATGGTACATGTCCCTTCTTGGTTCTGCCCTCTCTGGTTAATCCATGCTTTCTGATCCGAGCTCAGGTGCCATTTGCTCATGGGCCTCCACCAGTTTGCCGTTGCTTTTATAGGCTTGTTGGCATTTCTCTCTTCTGGGAAGCCCGCTCTGTGAAAGTTGGCCAAGGCTATTCTGTTTGTTGCTGTATGCCTAGGGCCTGGGGCAGTGCTGGATACACAGGGGGTGCTTAATCAATCTGAAGAAAGATCACAGGAATCAGTGACCAAGGGCCTGGGAAATTCAGCCGAAGACACAGCCTCCCTAGTGGCCATGCTCACAGTTACCTGTCCCACAGAAAGACCTGGTGGAAGAGGAAGCTGAGGAGGCCGGGGTGTCCCTGAAAAGCACCCAGACCACACTCCAAGAGGGTCTGGCCACAGATGCCTGGGCTGTCCCAATTGCCACCCAGATCTACAAGAAGCACCTGGACCCCAGGCCTGGGCCATGCCCAGCCAAGCTAGGCCTGGCCCTGGGCCAGCTGGCTTGCTGCTGCCTGCACCGCCGGGCTAAGAGGAGACCCCCCATGACCCAGGTATTGGGGAAAGGCAGGGGAAGATAGCACTTGAGGCACCGTGGAGGCAGTGGTCTGCTGGAAACCCCGTATTTCTGGTGATGCCATGAAGTGAGCCAAACAGCACCTGCCTGACCTTTTTCTGGAGGCAGAGTCTCTTTATACATTTCTCACTCACCCTTTGCTTCTGCCTGGGGTGGCGGGACCCCCACTGAACCCTGCCTGGTATATAGAGTCAAAGGACTTTTATTGCACCCCCTTCTGGATGTACCGCACCACTGCACCTGCCTTTTTCTGCTCCCTCCCTGCCCCCCCCTTTCCTTCTGACAGTGAGGATAGAGAAGCCCCATTTGAAGGCAACAGAACAGTGAGATTCACTTTCTAGAAAACAGAGCAGCCATTGTCAGTCCTTAGCTTTGGTGGCTGTGTCTCGGCACTCCTGGGAGGGACAAAGGGGCAAGGGACAGAGCTTTCCCAGCTGCAGGGTGTCCCAGCTTAATGGTCCCTGCAGGCTCCAGAGCAGCCCTGAGGGGCCTGAGATGGCAGCCCAAGCCCCAAGGCTGTGATTGGTCTTCATGGCCAAGCCTGGCCTGCCCAGGGTCAAAGGGGAACCCCTCCCAAGCCACTCTCCCTAAGACCCCTCTTTCTCCTCGCAGGTGTACGAGAGACTGGAGAAGCTTCAGGCAGCAGTGGCAGGGCCATCCCTGGAGCTACAGGCTGCCAGCCGCAGCCCCCCTTCCCCACAGGAGAACTCCTATATGTCCATCACCAGCAGTGCCAGGCCCTTGCAGCCCATGGCAGTACCCTCAGGAGCCCCAGCCCAGGCTCAAGAGCAGCTCCAGAAAGGCCCCAACCAGCCAGTGGAGAGTGACGAGAGTGTGTCTGACCTGTCTGCTGCCGTGCATTCCTGGCACCTGACCACGAGCTGCCCTGCAGGCCCAGTCCTGCTAGACAACCTTCGACAAGGGGCCGCCACGTGGGCCCCAACACCCCTTGGACAGGCCAGCTGTACTCAAGGGGATCCCGCCCGAGAGTTGACATGGGGGAGCGGCCCAGAGCCCTGGTCCACAGCTGTGGAAGGTAGCTAGGGACAGGTGCCCAGGATAGGGACCAGGGACCTCCTTTGGCAACAGTCCCCATACTTCTCACCTCCAGCTTCTGGGATAAGAGAACTGGTGCCTGCTGTTCAGCTCACTCTCCCTAGCAAGCTCCAGGCCTCTGCCTTAGGACAGGTGGCCTGCTTGGCCTTGGGAAGGGGTTCAGAGGATAGGTTGGTGCTGTCTCATCTCCCCATGTGGGTAAGAGGAGGCCAGGAGCTCACTTCCTGAAAGCTGAGAACAAGGAGGGCTCTATTCAGGACCAGGCTCCTGGCCTAGCAGGGAGCTGGGGTCATGGCACAGCCCTTTCTGGGCCTTGCCCTCAGGGCACTGAGGACTTCTGTCCTAAAGGTTCAGGAAGCTAGGCGGTGGGCAGAGGAGGGGGTGGGCAGGGAAAACTGAGACCAGAAGTGTCAGTGAGGAGTTCCTAGGGATAATGGCCCCTGAAGCTAAGAGGGCGCTCTCTCCACCCCAGGATCACTCCTGGGCAGCTCTGCGTCATCACGACCACCGCAGATTGTTATCAACCCAGCCCGACAGAAGATGGTGCAGAAGCTGGCCTTGTACGAGGATGGGGTCCTAGACAGCCTGCAGCTGCTGTCATCAAGCTCCCTCCCAGGTACCCCATGTGCGCTCTGCAGCTGAATGGCCATCCTCCAGGGCTGCTGAAGCATACTTCCTTGTGTCAGCCCCAAACAGCAGAGTGGGGTTTTTTTTTCTTTAAGATTTTATTTATCCCTGGCTGGTGTGGCTCAGTGGATTGAGCACCAGCCTGCGAACCAAAAGGTCGCCAGTTTGAGGTTTGATTCTCAATCAGGGCACATGCCTGGGTTTCAGGCCAGGTCCCTGGTTGGGGACATGCGAGAGGCAACCAATCGGTGTTTCTCACACATGAATGTGTCTCTCCCTCTTTCTCCCTCCCTTCCCTGCTCTCTAAAAAAATAAATAAATAAAATCTTTTTTAAAATAAAGAAAATATTATTAAAGAATAAAATCCTTTTAAAAAAAATAAATACTTTTCTAAGAAAACAAAAATCTTTTTTTAAAAGATTTTTATTTATTTACTTTTAAAGAGAGTGGGAAGGAGGCAAACAGCAGTGTGTGAAAGAAACACCAATCGGTTGCCTCTCACACACCCCCAGCCAGGACGTGGCCAGCAACCCAGGCATGTGCCCTGACTAGGAATCAAACCAATGACCTTTCAGTTTGCAGGCTGGCACTCAATCCACTGAGCCACACCAGCCAGGGCCAGTGTTTTTTTTCTGATTATGCACTGATGAGGCCCCTGTTCCCCAAGGGTGTGGGGATAGCGCAAAGCCAGGCCACTCACCCCCTCTAGGAATGCCTAGAAACCCAGGCTTCCCCCATGCCTCCCTTAAGAACTTGTATATTCTGTGAAAAGCCTTATCCTAGCTCCCTCACCTCCTGAAACAACACCTTTCCTTAGTCTTAAAGTGCCAGTGCCCCCCTTGCTTCCAGCAAGCAGTTTCCATTTCCAGATGCTATTTAAAGAACCTCTGCTTAGGAATAGAAACCCCGCATTCCAGAGAGCACCCTGGGGACTGAGGCAGAACCATGGCCCAGCCCTTACACCAGCTCTCCAGCAGCCAAGGAGCCTCCCGAATTTACTAACTGGCATTTCCTCCTCCTTCTGTAGGCTTGGGCCTGGAACACCAACACAGGCAGGGCCCAGAAGAGAGTGATGAATTTCAGAGCTGATCAGTTCACCTGGGCAGATCCCCCAAACCCAGAAATCAAAGTTCTCATGGTTGGAAGTTCTCATAGCACATGAACCCTCAGGAGCCTGTGGGCAGTAAGGGTGGGGGCCCCAGCCTCACAGGGGAGAGCAGGTGGTAGCCCAGGCTGGGCTCAGAGCCACCCGGGGTGGCTGCTGGGAGCTCTCGGTGGGGCAGGACATCTCAAAGGCCTGCCTTCAGTCCCACATTTGGGGGAGAGGAAAGCCAATGTCATCAGAGGAGTGTAGGGGGAGGAATGCATGTCTGAACGTTGCTGGCTGCACAGACCAGAGAAGAGAAGTGAGTGGGACCATTGGTGCAATGACATATAACGGGGAGCCAGTTCCCTGAGACTTGGGCAAGGCATTTGCAGCCCTTAACCCTTCTCTTTGTCTTTTGCTGAAGCCCTAGGGGAAAGTGGCCACTCTGTGGAATAGAACAGATAAGGCCTGGGGTCCTCCCAGCCACTTGTAATGTGGAAAAGTGAGGTGTGGCCAATGGTTCGTCCACTAGCTAGAAGTAAAGAATTCTGAGATACCTCCGAGAGTTCCAGCAGTGCCCCCCATCAGGCCAGTGTCTGTAGGCTTCGTTGAGCAGCTGGGAGCTAGCCTACTAGCCAGGCCACTCCTGGGTGCTATAGACAGGTACCAAACCAAGTCAGGTTCCAGAGGCCACAGGCTCAGCATCAGGCCCAGGCACTGATGGTGACAGAAGGGCTACTTCCCAAGGTTTGCCTAGACCTGAGTCCTGTGTCTACCCAAACAGAAGCCCCAAGGCAAGAAGTTGGGAGCAAGGCAGAAAAGAAGGAAAAAGCAATTGAGACTCATGTAACTGAGTGTCTTCGAAAGTTAGCCCAAGGCTATATAGCATAGGCTTACAATGACTTTGTGTCCACAATCATGAATCACACTACATGCCTCACAGAGCTAGGCATTGGTGAAGTCCAAGTTGTACTGGAGTAATAAAAGCTTATGTTTCAATCTCTGGTCGTACTTGTGGAGTTTGTTCCACTGAAAACCTCAAGCTTTTCCAATGCTTTTTAACTCAGGGTTCTTGACTGTCCAATCCAAAACACCAGACCCCACCCCCTCCAATCCTCGGGAGGGCTCTTGTTACCACTCCCTAGGTCTACAACACTACTTACTACCCAACAGTACTTTCATGGGTTGTTAAATGTTTCGTATATGTTTTATGGGTTCTGATGCTATTGTAAATGGTATCTTTATGTAATTTTCTAATTGGTCATTGATAGTATATAGGAATACAATTGAGTTTTGTCTATTGGCTTTGTAGTCTGTGACCTTGCTTAAATTCACTTACTAGCTTTAGAAGTTTTTTGGTAAATACATTTGGATAGTCTATGTACACAATCCCTTCTTCTGGAAATAAAGATAATTTTACTGCTTCTTTTCCAATCTGCCTTTTAGTTCTTTTTCTTACCTTATAGCACTAGCTAGGGCTTCTAATCAAATGTTAAATAGAAGTGGTGAAAATAGACATCCTTGCCTTGTTCTCAATTTTAGGTGCAAAGTATTATCTTTCACCATTAAGTATGATTGTCATACATGTATTTTGTCAATGTGATGAACCACATCGATTGATTTTCAAATATTAAACCAACTTTGAATTCCCTAGATAAAAGCACTTGCTGAATTCCATTTGCTAATATCTCTTGAGAAATTTTGCATCTGTGTTCATGAAGGATATTAATCTGCAGTTTTCCGATAATATCTTTATCTGGTTTTGGTATCAGGGCCTCAAAATAAATTGGAGCATGTTCCCTTGTCTTATTTTCTTAAAGGGCTTGTGTGTGTTTGATGTTAACTGCTTTAAGTGTTTGCTGGATTGACCAGTGAAGCCATCTGTACCTGGAGTTTTCTTTGTGGGATGTTTTTAACTCCAAATTCAATGTCTTCAATTAGCTATTTGCCCATTCAGATTTTCTGTTTCCTCGTGCATCAATTTTAGTAATTTGTGCCTTTCAAGGAATTTGCCTGTTTCATCTAAATTGGCATAAAGTTAGCCCTGGCTGGTGTGGCTCAGTGGATTGAGCACTGGCCTGTGAACCAAAAGGCTGCCAGTTTGAGGTTTGATTCCCAGTCAGGGCACATGCCTGGGTTGTGGGCCAGGTCCCCAGTTGGGGGCGTGTGAGAGGCAAGTGATTGATGTGTCTCTCACACCTCCGTGTTTCCCTCCCTCCCTTCCCCTCTCCCTAAAAATAAATAAATGAAATATTTTTTAAATAAATTGGTATAAAGTTAATAAACCCCCATTACCATCCCTTTACACCTGCAGGTACTATAGTGACATCCCCTCTTTCATTCCTGATATTGGTAATTTATGTCTTTCCTTTTCTCTTCATCGTCCTAGATGGCTGATCAATTTTATCAGACATTTCAAAGTACCAAATTTTGGTTTTATTGATTTTTTTCTCCATTGTTTGTCCATTTTCTATTTTGTTAATTCCCACTCTATCCTTAACTTTATTCTACTTATTTTGGGTTCAATTTGTTCATACCTTTTCCCAACTTCTTAAAATGTAACCTTTAAGTAATTGGTTTTAAACTTTATTTTATTTTTACTTTTTTAAGATTTTACTTATTTATTTTTATAGAGAGGGGAAAGGAGGGAGGAAGAGAGAGAGAAACAGCATATTTAGCTGTCTCTTGGTAGGCCATACTACCTAGACACGGAGTCAAAGCAGCTCTACCTAATACACAGAAACAAACACAGGGAGGCTGCCAAAATAAGAAGGCAAAGAAATATGGCCCAGATGAAAAAACAGAATAAAACCCCAGGAAAAGAACTAAACAAAATGGAGCGAGCCAACCTAACAGATGAAGAGTTCAAAACATTGGTGATCAGGATGCTCAGAGATATGATTAAGTACAATCAAGACTGATGGTAGTCGGTGTCCTGTAGGGGCCAGTGGCACAACTTCCCCTATCACCCAAGCTGGGTACTTGAGGTGCACCCTTCATGTGGGCTGAGAACACCCTCCTCTAGTAGTTGTGCTTGGATACTGTTGGCAGATCAATGGGAGGGATTTGCCCAGGCCAGTCAACTGCAAGGACTGGCTGTGACCACTGATCACCAACCTCCACCCTCTGTGGAGGATCAGCTGTGCAGGGTCAGGGGGTGGTGATCCAACATGGTCTGTAGCTGTCCACTGGGTGCGCTGGCCCTGGGGTTTCATAGGAGGTGCAGGTCAGGGGTCAGCCACCACCTGTGTTCTGCCTAAGGCCACCCTGCCTGAGCTGTAAAGCAATCTGAGATGGCTGCTACTTATGCTGGGCTTGGCAATTCCCAGACAAAACCAAGCTGTGACTCTAGGCTGACTGCTGCTAGTGCCATGCCTCAGGCCACATAGCAAGAGGTACAGGAGCTGGGAGCTCACTGTTGTTTATTTGAAAGGATGTAGGTAGTTGTGAAGCATGAGCCAAGACCAGCTATTCATAATGTAAAAGCAGTTTGGGGTGGATCTGTAAATTGGGTGGAGCAGAGTCTCTGGGGATCTCCAAGGTGGGTCAAACGGTGTTAGCCAGGTTGATGGAGTCTCAGATATGGCACCAGCTTGCCAGTTCTGTGGGGAGTGGGTTTAGACAAAAGACAAGCCTCTGCTCACCTTGATGCCAGACACTTCAGTTTCTCCCTGAATATCACTGGTGCCTTTCAAGCTGCTACCCCAGTGCTGGAGCTCAGAGGGAGTCTGAGTAGATGAGTCTGTGTGTGGGTTCTTTAAGATGAACTGCTTGGGGCTCCAGCAGTTTCTTCCACTGACTCAATCCCTGCTGGTTTTTGCAGCCAGAAGTTGTAGGGATTCATCTTCCTGGCACTGGAACCCTGGGCTGGGGGGTCTGGTGTGGGGCTGGGACTCCTCGCTCCTGAGATACACCTCCTGAATTTTTATCCACCGCACGTTAGTGTGGGACCAGCTCATTTCATGTTTGCACCCCTCCTACCTATCTTGATGGTTGTGGTTTCTTTAATTCCATAGTTGTCAGAATTCCATTCAACTCGATTTCTGATTGTTCTGGCTGATGGTTGTGATGGGGGACTCAAATGTTGGAAGAGTTTAGTTTCAGGTAACAGCTAATAAGCTTAGTAAACAATGTATGTAAAAAGCAATTGTTTCAGGAACTGGAGGTGTGACCAACCTTGACTCCAGGAGGCCATAAGCAGTCCCACCTTTGTGCCTCAGGAGGCCTGCGAGCAAGCAAGATGGGTATCTGAGCCATTGTGCTCCAGAGTGAGATGCCCAACACCCAGGACACAAAGACCAACACCCAGGGCACAAGGACCACCACCCAGGACACAGATGAAGGAATGCTGCAGCTTTTATCTGATTAACTTTTACTCTGAATTCCAAACCCCTTACCTACACTTTTTTCTCCTTATAAAAAAGGCCTGTTGATAATAGAATTTAAGACAGTCTGTTAGGGTACAAACCCCCTGCCTTCTCAGATTGCCGAACATCTGAATAAAGCACCCATAAAGATTCAATCCCTGTCTCTGCTTATTTGATCTGGTAGGTGACAGGCAGCACAAACACCAGCTTTTCTGGTTTCAGCTGTTCTATATTTTATTGTAATTTTGATATGGTTGTGGGAAGAAGCGAGCCATGTCTGTGTATGCCGCCATCTTGACTGGATCCCAGTAGTTTACATTTTGGTCTCTCTTGAGGCTGAGAGATGACTTTACCACCTGCACATCTCCATGGATTTTTGTGGGGAAGAAGTGACCACGCAGAGTCCCATGGACACAGAAAGCATATTGGTGGCTTCCAAAATCAACTCAAAGTGTCTGGCCTCCTGGTCACAATCATCTTCCATCTCAGCTGAGTCCCCGAGGCTCTTTTCCTGTGATCGTCCAGGACCCTGAGTGAGGTCCCAGGCTGGCGTCCCACACAAGGTGCTCCCCAGTGTGCATGAGCCAGAGATGGAGTAAGAGTAAACTTTTCTTTTTCTAACATAAGCATTTATTTAAAGGTAAAATTTCCCTTTGATAACAGCTTTAGTTGAATTCTACTTATTTGGTTATGTTCTATTGCCATTATCATTCAATTAATAATGTTTTCTAATTTCCTCTTTGATTACTTCTTTTTAAAAAAGATTTTATTTATTTATTTATTTTAGAGAGAGAGGAAGGGAGGGAGAAAGAGAAGGACAGAAACATCAATTGGTTGCCTCTCACATGCCCCCAACCAGGGACCTGGCCTGCAACCCAGGTATGTGCCCTGACTGGAAATGGAATCTGCATCCTTTCAGTTTGCAGGATGATGCCTAACCCTCTGAGCCATACAGATGCCTAACCCACTGAGCCATACCAGTCAGGGTGTGTGATTATTTCTTTAACCAATGACCTACCTACTTAGAAGTACATTTAATTCCCAGATATTTGGGGATTTTGCAGATACCTTTTTGTTATGTGTTTTTAATTCCATTGTGGTCAGATAATTTACTCTGTATGTAATTCCATTCCTTTTAAAATTACTGAGACTCATTTTATGGTTTAGCTTAGGGAATGTTCCATGTACATTTTAAGAGAATATATTCTGCAGTTGGGTGGAATGTTTGTATAAATGTCAATTAGGTCAAGGTGGTTGATAGCATTGTTCAAGTCTTCACTATCCTTGCTGATTTTCTGTCATTTCTGAAATATCACAGTCTCCAACTGCAATTGTAGATGTGTCTTTCTCGTTTTAGTTCTGTCAGACTTTGCTGCATCTATTTTGCATTGGGTACATACACATTTATTATTGTTATATGTTCTTGATAAATTGACCCTTTTATTATCATGATATGCCCCTATTTATCTTTAATATTTCTTCTTTTGACATCTGCTTTTTCTGGCATGACTATAATCACTCCAACTTCTTTATGCTTCATTTGCTTTGCATTTTCTGTTCTTTTAACCTATCTGTGTCTTCATATTTAAAGTGCATTTATAGACAATATATCGTTTTGGCTTACTTTTGTAACCAGTCTGATAATATCTGCCTTCTAATTGGCTTGTTTAATCCATTTACATTTAATGGTTGAGCTTAAGTCTATCATCATGCTATTATTCATTTTCTATTTGTCCTGTTTGTTCTTTGTTCCTTTTTTTCCTTCTTGAATTCTCTTGGATGTTTCTGGTGTATTATTTTTTCTTCACTATTGGCTTTTAGTTCTAATAACTGGTTCTGCTCAATAGCCCCCTTCCAGCACCATGATCGGGAAAATGCCTCATAGACGCAAAGGCAGAAACCTAGGCTACTTGTAGGGGTCATTGCATTTGGTTTCCTTCTGATCACAGCCCTGCACTGCCTTCTGTCCAATATCTAATAATAGTTATTTCAAATATTTTGTCTAGTTTTCTAGTTGTTTACAACCAGAGGGCTATTCTGGCATTGGCTGTTCTATCATGGCCACAATCAAGTTTCCTCTCTTCTCTGAGTAATTGTTCACTCTTAAGGTCACCCCATTTTTCTCCTGCATGATCAATTTCTCCCTTGCTCCTGGATCTCTTTTCATCAAATATGTCCCCTAGTAGCTTTCATTCTTAAAGAAGTCTTTTGACTCAACACCTCTGTCCAGTCACAACCCCACCCCAATTCTCTGTTCCTCTTTATAGCCAACCTTCTCAAAATAATTGTCTGTTTTCTCATTTCTCATTCCCTCTTCAACCCTTTCTAATCTGACTCCTATACCACCACTCCACCAAAATGCTGTCAAAGATGCCTATGATCATGTTGCCAAAACCAGTGACCCTTTTCTTTGTCCTATGGGCCTCTTGGTGCCCACACCCTTTCTGACTGCCCTCCTCTGGCAACACTGCCCTCTCTGTCTCCTCTACTCAATCTCTACAAGGTAGTAGTCCCTTGGGGCTCACTCTGGGCCCTCTTTGCTACCTCCACTCACTCCTGTGGTGAACTCATTCATTCTAATGGCTCTGAAGACCATCTATCTTGATCATTCCCAAATAATATGTCCAACAATAAACTCTCCTCTGAGCTTTTCACTCATACTTCTAAATGCCTACCAGACATGTCTTCTTTGATATCTGACAGTTGCCATAGCTTAAATGACAAAACAGAACTTGGGATTCCCAGTTGCCACAAGCGTCTCATCTCAGTGTGTGGCACTGCCACCACCTTCCACCCAGCTTCCCAAGCCAGACCTCAGAAGTTAGGCTTTTTAATAGAATTTGTTAGGGAGCTGTAATCTAAAGGCAGAAAAGTACACAAACTGTACATGTATAGCCCAATGACTTCATATATGTTTACAGCCATGTGACAGCCACCGCTCAAACTGAAATATAAATCTGCTTCAATTAACTATTGCTATGTACAAAACCACCCCAAAACTTAGAGGCTAAAACAATTACAACATTATTTCACCCATGAATCTGTAATCTGGGCAGGACTCAGATGGGACAGCTCATCTGTTTCACTCAGTGTCAGCTGGAGTGGTGTGAAGGCTGGTTTCTGGAACCATCCAGTGACTCTGGCACATGTCTGGTGATTGATGCTGGCTGTCAACTGAGGACCCTGCCAGACTAGGAGATCTACACATACCACTTCCTTGTGGCCCTGTGGCTTCTTCCAAGAACAGGATTGGCTTTGAAGGGTCAGCATCTTAAGAGAGAGCCTTGTGAGGGCGGTGTCACCTTTGGTGGCCTGGCTTCTGCTGTACTCTCTTCATTAGAAACAAGTCACTAAGGCCAGCCCATATTCAAGGAGAAAGGAATTCAGTCCAGCTTTTGATGGGAACAGTGCCAAAGAATTTGTGTATGTGTTTAAAACCAGTGCAGGGGCATTTCTGTCACCCTGGAAAGGTCTCTCATGCAAGAGAACCATGGACACATAGATTAGTTTTGCATGTTCTCATACTTCACAACATCATGAAGATATTCTCCCTTGACTTCTACACACTTCATTACTTTACCTTTCATATTTAGGTCTGTGCTACATTTCAACTTGATTTTTGTTCCTGGTGGTAAGTAGGCATTTTCCTACATGGACATCGAATTTATCCCACACCAGTTAGTAGAAAGGCTATCTTTCCCCACTGAATCAATGGGGGGACTTTGTTATTAACCTACTGGCTGTATGTGCACAGGCCTTTTCAGCTTGTACTCTATCTATCCTGTACCAATAGCACACTAGCTTAATTACTGTAGCCTTAGAGTAAGTCTTAATTTCTGTTAGCAGTACTTCCTCCCGGTTGTTCTTTAGGACTGTCTTAGTTATTCTAGACCCTTTGCATTTCCATATAAAGTTTAGAGCAACTGGAACTCTTATTCACTGCTGGCGGGAATGTAAAATGGTTCAGCCACTTTGGCAAATGGTTTGGCAGTATCTTCAAATATCATCCATTTACACTATGATACAACTGCTCCACTTCTTGGATTTACCCAAGAGAAACAAATTCATATTTCCACACAAAGATTTGTACAGAAATGTTCACAGAGGCTCTATTCACAATAGCCAGACAGTGCAAACAACCCAAATGGCCATCAGGTGACTGAATAGACAAATTATGTGTTCACACAATGAAAGACTACTTAGCAACTTAAAAAAAAAATGTCAGACTCAGGATAACTACACTGACTGAAAGGAGCCAGACCAAAAAAAATAAAAAATAAAAAAGCATACATGTTCTATGACTCCATTTATATACAATTCTAGAAAATGCAAACTTATCTCTCATTACAGAAAGCTGATCAGTGACTGCCTAAGAGTGGGTGGAGAGGGATGGGCTGGAGGAAGGGGTCACCAGAGGCACAAGGAAACTTTTGGGACTGATGGATATGCTTATTCTCTCAATTGTGGTGACTGTTTCACAGATAGAACTTCCAAAATGCAAGCTTTAAATATGTGCAGTTTATTTTGTGTCAATTGTACCTCAATAAAGCTGTTTTTAAAATATATAATGTGTCTCTTTTAAGCAGCATATGGTTAGGTTTTCCCTTTAATCCAGACTGGTAATCATTATTTAACCATGACATTTTAATGTGTGTGTGTGTGTGTTGTGTAAAATGTACATGACATAATATTTATTATCTCAACCATTTGTGTAAAGTTCAGTGGCATTAGATACATTCACAGTGTTGTGTACATATCACCACTATTTTGTATTCCAAACCTTTTTCATCATTCCAACCATTAAACAGTAACTCCTGCCCTGGCCAGTGAGGATCAGTTGGTTAGAGCATTGTCCAGTAAACTGAAAAGTCACAAGCTCAATTCCCAGTCAGGACACACCCCTGGGTTGTGGGTTTGATCCCTGGTCAGGGTGTGTACCAGAGGCAACTGATCAATGTTTTCTCTCTCACATCAGTATTTCTCTCTCTCTCTCTCTCTCTCTCTCTCTCTCTCTCTCTCTCTCTCTCTCTCTCTCTCTCTCTCCCTCCCTCCTTTCCCTTCTCTCTAAAATCAATAAGCATGTCCTCGGGTGAGTATTAAAAAAAAGAACACAAAACAGTAACTCACCGTCCCTGCCCTGATGTGTTTAAGAGCACATTTACTATTTGTTCTCTGCTATCCCATCTGCTCTTTGTCCATTTCTTTCTCCTTTCTCACCTTCTTCTGGTGGTGTTGCTTGTGTTATTACTAGAATCACCCTAAAAATTGGGTCTGCATCTTGGCACTGACCCCTCTCCCTTGCCTTTTTAAAAATATTTTCAAATTTTATTTTTAGAAAGAGTGGAAGGGAGGGAGAAAGAGAGGGAGAGAAACATCAGTATGAGAGTAAAACACCGATTGGTTGCCTCATGTACGTGCCCCAACCTGGGACCAAACCCACAACCCATGCATGTGCCCTGACCAGGAGTTGAACTGGTGAGTTTTCATTTTGTGGGAGATGCCTAACCAACTGAGCTACACCAGTCAGGGGTCCCCCTTGCTTTTGACACTGTTCTTTTCATATATTTTAAATCCCAAAGGACATTATTGGTGTTTCTTTAAACCATCTATTTTTGCTTATATTTACCCACATGTATTCTCTATGTAGTACTCTCCATATTCTTCCATGGTGGGTCCCTCCCTCCCTTCCTTTATTTCTCAAATTATTTTATTTCTTGGCAGAAAATAAGGTGAAGAAAATAACCAGAGGATAACATCACTATAAGAGACATTACCAAATATGAGCCATCTTCAGCTGTTTTCTGATCTTGACTATCCCCACAGGTGGTACCCAAATCCTCCACAGGTTCCACAACAGAGATGTCAGTATATTTTGTTTTTTTTGTTTTTTTGTTTTTTTTTTTTCAGATTTAATGTGTTTTATTGATTAAAATATTACATTTGTGCCAATTTCCCTTCCCTCTGCTCCCCTCCACCCGGTGGCGCCCCTCCCTCCAGTTGTCCCCCCCTTTTAGATTATGTCCATTAGTTGTGCATACAGTTCCTCCCAACCTCTCTCCGTCTATTCCATTCCCTCCTACCTTGATCCCCAATTCCTATATCATCTCCCTCCCTTTCCCCATTCCCCCTCCCTGTTGACCTCCCCCCAATATGCTTCCCGTACCCACAGTTCCTTTTCCACTCTCGTTGCCTATTTAGTTTGCCTTTGTTTCATCTCCCTAGCTTCTGTTTTTTAAACCAGTCCCTTTAACATCTCATATAACAGTGGTTTGGATCTAATGAACTCTTTCAGTTTTATTTTGTCCTGGAAACACTTTCTTTGTCCTTCTATTCTGAATGACAATTTCGCTGAATAGAGTATTCGTGGTTGTAGGTTTTGGATTTTCATTACTTTGAATATTTCTTGCCAGTCCCTTCTTGCCTGTAGGGTTTCCCTTGAGAAGTCAGCTGATAGTCTAATTGGGACCCCTTTGTACATAATTCTTTTCTTCTCTCTTGCTGCTTTTAAGATTCTCTCTTTATCTTTAATTTTTGACATTTTGATTATAATGTGTCTTGGAGTGGTTCTCCCTGGGTCCAGTCTCTTGGGAACTCTCCTTGCTTCCTGGACCTGCAAGTCTATTCCCTTCCCCAAGTCTGGGAAGTTCTCCTTTATTATATTTTCACTCAATTTTTCAAGTTCTAGTTCATCTTCCTCATTCTCTGGCAAACCAATGATTCTTATGTTGGGCCTTTTATAGCTGTCCCAGAGGTTTCTGATCCTCTCATTGTTGCTTCCCATTTCCTCTTGCTGCATTGGTTGACTGCTTGTTCCTTCTCCATATTCCAGTTTGTTGAAATGAACTCTGGATTTTTTTTCCTCACCATCTGTCTCGTATGCGGTTTTGTTCCTTTCGTTATGAAAGTTTTTCGCTTCTTTCTTATCTTTTTCCTGCTCTTTTGTGAATTCTGTAAGCCACCTGATAACAATGGCCCAGAACTGAGCCTCTGACAGGTTTCTTATCTGTTCATCTGTCAGGTTCTCTATCTGATGCCTGGTGAGCTGTGTCACCGGGATTTCTATAGTTGTCTGCCTCATTTTGACAGATGCGTTTTGTTTTCTTGGGCCGGCTGTCGGGGGCAGTGCCTGTGTACGCGTCACAAGTCAGCGACCGGCGCCTGTCTGCGACCTATTTCGCAGCCCTGTGGTGCTTTCTTTCTTTGGGGGCGGGGGTCCAAGATGGATTCACACAGTTATTCAGCTAGGAGACCGGGATCCGTCCTCCCGTCCCCCTGGGCCTCACTGTTCAAGGCGATGCGGCGGCCGCTCTCCCCAGCGCCGGAGTCGCGCACCGCCAGGGGCTTGCGCAGCCAGGATTCTTCGCCGCCCGCCGCTCCAGGTGCGACCGCAAACAGCACTGCCCTCTTTAACTCTTACCTGCCCAAATGGCACCACTGGTTTATAACTTCATATGTTGGACTTCCGTGTAGTTTTATTTTCTGGAATTTCTAGTTATCCTTTGTTTTGAAGTAGTTGTATTCCTCTCTAGTTGTAGAGGGAGACCTAGCGTGTCCGTCTAAGCCTCCATCTTGGCCGGAAGTCCCAGTATATTTTGAATAACACTTTAAATAACAAATGTGCTATGATTGTCCTCTATAACCTGAGGAAAATGTGTCTCCTTCATGTGTTTATTAAGAGAGCTGGGACGAATATGCTAGAGTTTTTAACAACTTTATTAAGACATAATTTGGGAGGAAGGGGGTATAAGAGGACTAAAAGCTAATGTAAAAAATACAATAAAGATTACATTTTTAATACTTTCTTAATATAAATGCCCAAGATGTGATTTTTTAAGAAGATTTTTTAAATTTATTTTTAGAGAGAGGGGAGGGATAGAGAAAGAGAGGGAGAGAAATATCAATATGTGACAGATAGATACATTGATCGGTTGCCTCTTGCACGCCCCCAGCTGGGGGCTTGGCCTGCAACCCAGGCATGTGCCCTCACTGGGTATTGAACCGGCGACATTTCAGTTTGCATGTCAGCATTCAATCCACTGAGACACACCAGCCAGGGCAAGATTAAACTTTCAAAAAAAGACATAAGTCACAAACCATAAGGTCCATCTGTTTAAAGCATGCAATTCAATGGTTTTTCTTATATTTACAGTTGTGCGACCATCATCATAACCTATTTTACAGCATTTTTATTACTGCTTAAAGAAACACTGCCCATTAAGAGTCACTCCCCATCCTCTCCTGTCCTCTTTCCAGCCTGAGGTAATTACTAATTTCCTTTCTGTGTCTATGGTTTTACCTATTCTGAATATTTCATATAAATGGAATCATTCAAATGTGATCTTTAGTATTTGACTTCTTTCCCTAAGCATAATGATTTCAAGGTTCATGCAGGTTGTAGCATGT
The DNA here is from genome assembly GCF_987537825.1 of Furipterus horrens. Classification (NCBI taxonomy): domain Eukaryota; kingdom Metazoa; phylum Chordata; class Mammalia; order Chiroptera; family Furipteridae; genus Furipterus; species Furipterus horrens. Next base: position 74,856,558 of record NW_028327187.1, on the reverse strand, counting down.
GTCAGTATTTCATTCCTTTTTATGGCAAAATAATATCACATTGTATGGAGAGGCTGATACAGAGAGCTCTGATCAGATCACTGGGGAAGAGTAGGAGGATGTTGACCAAGGCCATGGTAAACAGCCTAGAACCGGATTGGCTGAGAAGCTGAATGCTTCCAGAGCACATGGAATTATGGGTGAGAAGATTTGGAATAAAAAAAGGACTCTCTAGCTCACTGGCTGGCTGTGGTTCTTGGGCTCTCTTCTTCGAGGATGCCTGGATGATCATGTTGCAGCTGCCTGCATTTCCCAGCGGATGATATTCTGGATGGGAAGGAACTCTGGTGCAGCCTAGGATCGGGCTGCTCTGGCAGAGGATGGCAGGGTTATTCTTTTTTGGGTGTTCTAGAGGGGACGACCTCTGAGGCAGAAGCCTACCATTCTTCCAAAGTTGTGTAGCTTTTGTATCTTATGTTGTTTTACTTTGCAAACTAACCCTATAGAAATGAATAGCTAAAAACTAATGGGGGGTGGGGTCTGGCCACAATGGAGGCCTATATAGAAACGCTGCCTCTCCCTCCACAACTAAGAAGGAATACAACTACCTCAAAACTAGAGACAACCAGAAGTTTCAGAAAATTGAGCTGCATGGAAGTCCAACAAAGATATAAGGAAGAAATACTCATCCAGACAAGTAAGAGGGGTGCAGCTGAGGCGGAGAGGAAGCAGTGTGGTGGCAGCTGTGGTGATGGCAGCAGCGGCGGCAGTGGCAAGCTAACAGAAAACACAGTCATACGTTTTAAAAAGTAGGGAAGGACACCTGGGGAGCACTCCCAGCACCGGACCATACTGCGCAGCTCATGCTTCCATCACCAGGGAAAATAAAGCCTCATTGCTTCTGACTGCGAAAATCAGTGAGGATTGTGGCAAAAGAAGAAACTGCCAGTCTCTCAGCAGAGTCCCCTTGTTTAAAGGGCCCCCACAGTCCTAGAACACCTGCAGACCCACCCACTCTGGGAATGACAGCCAAGGCAGCAGCTAGAGGGGCGCCAGTCCCATGTGGGAAGTGGAAGAAGTGCCTGGAAAAAGGGTGAGTGCTGAGCAAGTGGCATTGTTCCCTCTGAGACCCCTCCAGCACACACAGCGCCACAACGTGGTGAAACAGGTCGCCCTGTACTGACAAATACTTAAGGCTCCGCCCCTTACAACGTAACAGGTACGACAGCTTACCTAAGACACAGAGGCAAACAAACATGGGAGCTTGTCAAGATGAGGAGACAGAAAGGTATGGCGCAAAAGAGGGAACGGATCAAGGTTCCAGTGGGAGAACTAAGCGACGAGGAGATAGCCAGCCTAACGAATGTAGAGTTCAAAACACTGGTGATAAAGATGTTCACAGGCTTGACAGATATACTTAAGTATGGCAAATGCATAAGACAAGACGTGAAAGCTATGCTAAATGAAATGAAGGAAAATCCACACAAAACCAATGATGAAGGGAAGGACACCAGGGTTCAAATCAATGATTTGGAACATAAGAAAAAAAAACAATCGAGTACAAAATGAGGAAACAAGAATTGAAAAAAATGAGAAGATGCTTAGGAACCTCTGGGACAACTTTAAACATGCCAACATCTGAATCATAGGGGTGTCAGAAGAAGAAGAGGAAGAGCAAGGAATCAAAAGCTTATGTGAAAAAATAATGAAGGAAAATGTCCCAGATTTGGCGAAGGAGATAGACATACAAGTCCAGGAAGCACAGAGAGTCCCAAACAAGCTAGACCCAAAAAGGACTACACCAAGACACATCATAATTAAAATGCCAAAGGTTCAGGATAAAGAGAGAATCTTAAAAGCAGCAAGAGAAAAGCAGACAGTTACCTACAAAGGGGTGCCTATAAGACTCTCAGCTGATTTCTCAAAATATACTTTGCAGGCAAGAAGGGACTGGCAAGAAGTATTCAATGTGATGAGGAGCAAGGACCTACAACCAAGACTACTCTGTCCAGCAAAGCTATCATTTAGAACGGAAGGGCAGATAAAGTGCTTCCCAGACAAGGTAGAGCTAAAGGAGTTCATTATCACCAAGCCATTATTATATGAAATGTTAAAGAGACTTAAAGAAAAAGGAGATCAAAACTATGAACATTAAAATGACAGCAAACTCAACTATCAACAACTGAATCTTAAAAAATAAAAACAAAATCCAACTAAGCAAACCAGAATAGGAACAGAATCATAGGTATGGGGATCATTTGGAGAATTATCAGCTGGGAAAGGGAAGGGGGAAAAATGGGGAAATGGTGCAGGGACAAAGAAGCATATTTAGTTGGTACAAAATAGACAGGGGGAAGTTAAGAATAATATAGGAAAGAATGAAGCCGAAGAACTTACATGCACGACCAATGGACATGAACTAAGTGGGGATGGGGTTGCTGGAGGGAAGGGAGTACTGGGAAGAGGGGAGCAAAGGGAAAAGAAATTGAAACAACTAACAACATAATCAATAAAATATACTTAAAAAGTAACTAACAGGGAGAATACTAGAAGAACTCACGTGTTAGAGTTCAGCCTTCATTGTTAGGTTTAAGTGATTAAAGCTTTAAGTGAGTAGAGCTGTGACTTGATAGTCTTAAGTGACTGCTTTTGAATAAAGTCTCCTTTCCTTTATCATCGAACCTTTGCCTCTGGAGTTTTGCCTAGAGGGTGGCAGCGGGCAGTGGGACCCCAATTGCTGTTCCATAACAAGACCACCTTTTGTTTATATCCATTCATCTGTTGATGGGCACTTGGGTTGTTTCCACTTGAGGCTACTATGAATAGTGCCACTATAAACATTTGCCTAACAGTTTTTGAGTTGCAGCGTTTTAACTTCTCTAGGAGTAGAATTGTTATCAGAAAACGTGGTTCTTCTCGTCAATGCAGTAAAGAGTTACAGATCAGCGAGCCTATTAGCATGCACACAAAATTTATTAGTGAATGGGAGAGCAAAAGAAAGAGTGGCCAAAGGCTGGGTTGGCAAGCGCCCCCTAGGGTGGCCAGAAGATCAAGAGCACGAGTTCATGAGGGCCAAGAGCCAAGAGAGCAAGTCTTTTGTTCTGAGCACGGATATAGTTGGTGGGATAGGGATGAAGAAGTTACATTTTGATTGACGGATAAACGCAGAGCCAGCTTTTGTCAGGGGGTGGGGCATGGCTGCCCAAACTTCGATATGTGTGGGGGTCTGTTAGCCCGAATCCTTATCTTGCTCCAGACTCCATTTGTTCATCTTGTTGTAAAATGCAAGTGAAGGGAGGCAGTAAATTAAAGTTGGGGCAGTTACCCAAAGTTATTTATGAGCTCTTTCTGTAAGCATTAGGGACTCCCTATAAAACAGATAGTGACCAGAGGTAGGCAATTAACCAAAGCTGGTTTATGGGTCTCTTCCCTTTGGGCACTGTAAGAGGCAAGGAAACTCTTGACTCCCAAACCAATAGAAAATAATTAGCAGCAAAGGACAAATGTAATTAAATCTTGAATCGGGGGTCTCTGGGCCAGAGTTAACGATATCAGCACACTTACAAGGCCAGAAGGGGGCATTCTGCAGCTCAGCACAATTGCTTCTGAGGACAAAGGATATCCGAGATCAATGGCGGGGGGGGGGGGGGGACATTCATCACCAAACTCTGGGAAATGGGACAATGTAGCTAGACAACCCAGCAAACAAGATAGGGAAATTTCAAACAGCTGGAGACAGACCTCTAACCAGAGCACCCTGAGTTAATTATCACCCTCAGTTAATTCAGTTAAACGCATTAGATTGTAACACCAGAGTATCCAGCATGGAAAAACGGAGAAGGAAGGGGAGAGGGGAAGTGGGGGTGCTTTACTTGCATTAGGATAAAGACAGCCAGCTTCGTCTTTTCAACGCCCACCTTGATTTGGCTTTTTGGCTGTTCCCAGAGCTGCAGATCTGTGAATAAACAACTGCCTCGGTTACTGCTAAAGTCCTCTGTCCCAGTGTTTTATTGTGAGCGTTTCTCACAATTTGGGGGCTTTTCTAGGATCCTCTGCCTGTGTGCGGGAAGAGGCTCTGAGCTGAAGCGGGGAGACTCGTCCTACCCACTTTTGGATGGCTCGCTCGACCCAGAGCCCACCCGCCTCAGTGTCTGGAAACGAACCCAAGACTTCTTGTTGGAATAGCAGTGGACCGACGCAGGGGGGATACAAAAGCAAACATCGTGGTAACCAGGCAACCTTGTGCATGGGCCAAGGTAAGAAAATTGGGTTAATTACTGCCTTGGTGGTTGGGCATCCTCGGAAATCGAATGTGTGTGTGTGGCTGAGGGCTGTGAGCAAGAAACTTCAAATACAGGGGGTTGAGCTCACGGTTTTGTGTGCAAGAAATCTCCAGTATGGGGGGTTGAGCACACAAGGTGTGGACAAGAAACCTCCAATAAGGGGGAATTGGGCTAATGGCGTTTCCGTGTACAAGAAACCTCCAGTATGGGGGGTTGAGTATACAGGGTGTGAGCAAGAAACTTCCAATACGGGGTGTTGAGCTTGTTACAGAGTAGGGGGTCTCCAAAAATCCCCAGAGCCTGCGGGTTGGGGGATGGGGAAAAGAGAACAGCTTTTAAGATGCCTTTGCGTGACTATGGTTCATAGCTAGTTTCTTAATTATGCAAATAGTTTGGTTCTTCCAAAGCCCCAAGGAGATGGGAGGGGTTTTGACCGTGGAATGGTGCAGAAAAAGCACACAGAGCCTGCATGAGGTTCTGTGAATGGTCAGAACTGGTTATCACACCCACTGCATCACAGGATGCAGTCGGGGATTTAAAAATAAGGCGGCAACCATTTTAGAGGGAGGAGGAGAGGAGATCCACAAGGCTTGCAAGGAGGGCAGAGAACTCCATGCAGCTTGGAAAGGAAAGGGAGAACCCCATTCTGCTTTGAAAGAGAGAGGAGATCCATGTGGTTTGCAAGGTGGGCAGAGAACTCCACTCGGCTTGGAAAGGAAAGAGAGAACTCCATGCTGCTTTGAAAGGGAGAATACCATGTGGCTTTGAAAGGGCAAAGCACATGTTTTCCTGGACTGTTATACGGAGGCTGATGACATCGTACCCCAGATCCTGAAGGAGACAGCTGACAGATAAGGGATGGGGAACTTCTGGGCATGATTTTGGGTTCTAGCCTTTTGGGGAGCTAGGGAAGTGCTGGGTCCTGTGGGAGAACAGGGCTCTGAGCTGAAGTGCTCACTGCCATCCCCAGGTTGGAATACTCTAAATAAAGACCTGTTTTCCTCAACACTAGTTGTTGGGTTTTATACCAAGGCACCACGTGAAAGAACCCCCTTTCGCTCTGTAATAAGCTCACAGGTTCATGTTCAAGAAATCTCCAGTAAGGGGGGTTGAGGACACAATCAGATTCAGCCACAACCACAGGAATCGACTGAGGATGGGAAATAAAAATTCTAAGCCTAGAGAAACTAAAGAAAATGGGGCAAAGAAACACCCCATAGACATTCCACCCAATAGTCCATTAGGGAAAATATTAGAGCATTGGGGAGAAGATCCCTGGACCCAGAATAAGGAAAAACAGAAAACGTTAAAATTATTGTTGTCTCCTTTGGCCAAAGGAACCCATTAAGGGGCAATCTGTTTTCTGGCCCCAATTTGGGTCTGATGACTTGGGTTTGTCAAGCCCTGATCTTATATGTGAGTGATCAGGCATCAGCTTCTAAGGAAGAGAAGGAATATGCTCTGCTGGTTACAACCTACCGGCAGGTCTACAAGTCTCTTCCCTGTAAAAGAAAAAGAAGGTAAGCCCTGGCTGCTGCAGCTCAGTGGATTGAGCATCGGCCTGCGAGCCAAGTGTCGCTGGTTCAATTCCCAGTCAGGTCCCCAGTTGGGGGCACGTAAGAGGCAACCACACAGTGGTGTTTCCCTCCCTGTCTTTCTCCTTTCCCCTCTCTCTACAAATAAACAAACAAATAATTTTTTTTTTTTTTAAGAAAAAGAAGGTAAAGCCTGGGACCCTCTGTCCTGTCTCCTGCTGCCTTACAGCCCTGGCCAGCTGGCGGCCAACTGGGCACAGGCACTGCAAACAGACAGTAGAGATGGATCAGGCCAGGGGCACCTGAGAGGTGCCCAACCAGTAGCTGTGCCCACGACACCCAGGGAACCAGCAGAAATTTACTCTAAGAAAGGAATTAGAACAATACAAACAGAATTTCCCCAAAGAAATTGCTTGCAGCATTTCCTTCCACCCCAGGTCACTTCTAGCAATACGTTTGCATATGAATACCCCCTGCTAGAGCTGCAAGGAGGGGCAATGTTAAATTTGCTAGCCAAGCAGCCATCTAATCCCCCAAAAACTACTAGGTCCTGAGAACAATTGGATAATTAACTTACTATAGATTACAGAAACTGCAGGATATCTGCCTCTCCAACACGGGGAGAGAAAAAAAAATGACACTTTTAAAACTCAGGCCGCTTTTCTTCAAACTTTGGTACAAGCGGCAGTGGTAGCGGTTTGACTGCCAATCGACACCACCTCTAGGGTTGTAACTGGAGGGCCCTCAACCTCCTCACTGCTTCAGCAAGGGGGACACGCCTATATCTTAAGATTAAGAGTGTTGTTACACATGGACGGAAGTAATGTCCATTCTAGGCATCCTCTTTGTTTAGGGCAGTCTTGCTCTGAGAAATCACCCGGAGACCACTGCGGGATTAGGCAACAGGTTTATTGAGGGAAAAAGAGGGGTAGAGGGAAGGAGGGCAGAGGCAACTCCTGGACCAACTCAAGGGCCCCTGGGAGCAAGGGGAATGGGGAACTGGGAACAGGGAATGGGGACTCCCGGTCCTCCTCGTGGGCCTGAAGGAGTCGCCCCAACCCACCTCCACCCTGCACTTCTGCAGGCACCTTTTTTATACTTGTCAACCACACATTTTGGTGAGGGTGAGTTTGCATATCAACATATTCAGTAGATCATTTACATCTCATTGCCCCCCCCCAACACACACACACATATCAGGTTAGTTAACATGTCGGGCTAGGTCCATTACCATTTCCCCTGGGAATGGTTTCATTTCATCAACATATCCTTTAGGAACTGCTAAATCCATCAGCACATCTTTGGGAACCGCTAGATCCAGGGCCAGGTTGATTAGCATATACAAAAAGTCCAGCTGTTCATTCTAGCTGCCTCCATGTTCTGATGCTCTTCAGTGGGGAAGGAAGAGGAATAATCAGACAGGCTGCTATAAGAATATGGAAAAGCAAGCATCCTCCTGGTTAGGGAATTGTCCTGGCCAAACAAAAGTTTCCCAGTATAGATCCTAGATGAGATAATAACAGGCCAGAGGATAGGGCCCAGATTAGAGACCTTAGGAGTCTCTTCATCAGGGGAATCAAGGAGTCTGTCCCCCTGAACACAGAATGTCTCCAAGATATTCAAAATATAGCAAGAAAGAGATAAAACTCCATCAGCATTCCTACAGAAGCTCAGGGACCAGATGAGAAAGTATTCTGGTCTAGATCCAGAGAACACTGTAGGGCAGGGACTCTTAAAAGTCATCTTTGTAACAGAAGCTGGGCAAATATTTGTAAGCAATTGCAGAAGGTAAATGAATGGGCCAGATAGAACAATTGAAAAACTCCTCAGGAAAGCTCAGAAAGTGTACATTAGAAGAGAGGAGAAGCAGGAACTTCAAAAAGCTGCAGGATATCTCTGCAAATCTAGGAACTTTTATCTGCCAGATACTGAGTTTGAGTATAGTCCTTCACAGTGTGGAAAAGAACAAGGATTAGAAGCCGGTTATGGTTAAATCTAAAGAAATAAAGGGTATTTAGAAATTTTGTGATGTTGAAGAAGGTCTGTGGAAAGTTGTAATAATAAAAAGAAAACAGTATGGAAGTTTTAAGCCTGGGAAAAGAAAACCTCAGCTGCGTGTGTGCTGATTTCATAAAAGTGTATTTTGGTCTGTTCTGTTGTGGAATTCTCTATATCTGTTGTTGACCAATAAGACCTAGGAAAGGTCATCTGTAAACGGGTCAAGAAGAATTCCTTTTGAAACCCAGGACCCAGGAAGGGTCACTCAGGGCTGATGAGTGCTCCAGCCTGGGCAAGTGAACATGTCTCTGCCAAGGGCACGTCTCTCTAGGAGGCTAGTGGACATACTGGAGATAGAGGACCTAGCTGTGTTTTGAACTATTGCTCTGTTGATGCTCTGAAAGGAAAAACTGAGGTTTCCCAGGGAAAGTTAAAACTTCACATGAAAAAAAGGGAATGTGTAAGGCATGAAAATGGAGGGAGGTATGTTAGAAGTTTATATAAGTTTTGAAAAGAAAATTCTTTAGAGAAAAAGAAAGTTTTGAAAATAAATGGTATGGTTTTAGTAATGGAAGGCATAATGCATGGAAATGCAATTTTGAAGGACAAGGATTTTCCTTCGTGCCTTTATATTTTTCTCCCTACCTGAACCCTCCAGTATTTGGCACTCTAAAGAAATAAGTAATGACATAAGGTTTCTTTGAATTAAACTAATAAGACCAGTTGCTAATGGTGGTTTTGTCAGCCGAGGCTTTGACTGGGATGTCATGCTTGAAGGAGGCATGCCTAGGCTCTGGTTGTTACCAGAAAGCCCTAGGGAATAGGAATTGACTTTCAAAGCTAATAAAAGCCAAGGAGGAAAAAGCCTGATACCCTGATTGGTTGTGTGGTTGGTGGCAATCTTTCTAGGGAGGGAACGAAGGTTGCTTTCCTGAAAGATGGTTAGGAGAAACCTTAAGGCACAATGTAAAACCTGAAAGACTTATGAATAGCATGTGTTTTACAATCAAGGCCAGATGGCAAGTGTGTGGCTCAGCTTCTGTGCCCAGAAGGGCAGACCGAAAGTCAACCTGAATGTTCCTAGTGTGAGTTCCAGCAAACCAGACTTAAAGATAAGATATAATCACTGCTCTTGTTGTGTTTATGCAAATAAATGGGCTAAATTAAAACTGGACTTCATGCAGTCCCTTTAATAACAAGGGGGGTAATCTTAAGGGGAAAAATTATGATTTAAGGAAAATCACAGTGCTCAGTAGTAGACTATAAACTAGTACAGCTACTGTCTTTAGAAGTTTGTTTTCCTTTAAAAGTTAAAAGTAGGTTTGTAACATCATCAAAATGTTCAATCTACAGGCAAGGAGGACCTGTCAAATTGCCACTGTTAAATATCATTCCAGCAAAGACCCTGTAACTGGATGTCTCCATAGTCTTACAGATTCAGAGACTGGTTTGTGGGTTATGTTATATGAATTAACATGTATATTCTTCCTCCTGTTTGCATAGGGCATAAGCCTATAATCTTACTACCTGAATAATTGTATGTATAGGCCTCACATAAGAAGCCCATCTGCATCATCGCCTCCTAAGACTCAAAGGTTTGGCAGAACTAAGTGGTTGGGTTGGTAAAGTGTGGGGCAGCCTATGGGCTTCACTTTAAAACTTGTTTCTCTCTTTCTGTCCCACAGCTTGGACAGAAAGGGCCCAGAAGTCTGAGAAGGGGGAAATCCTAAAATATTCCCTTCAGCCCAATCTAAGTTTAGTGGGCAAAGGGCTTTGAACAGGTGTGACATGCCTTGCACACCTTCTACCAAAGAAGCCAATTTTTTTTTTTTCCTAATGGGGGACGTTAAACATTAATCCCTACCTGCTGTATCTAGTGGTTATAATTTTAATTATGCCTTTTAACCCTGTTGCCAAATCTGTTGCCCCCAGAATACGACAAGGATGCCAGTTTGTCCAACAGTGCTAGCCCTTGGAAACTGAGCATGCCGCTGCCTGGGGACGGACAACTGACCTAGATTTTACAAAATCCTTCCCCATGTGGGAAGGCCACCCTCCCCTCCTCACTCCCACTCTATTAGGGATTTCTGGACCCAATGGTAAATAGAATGACAACCATGTCCAGTTTGAAGCAGCTAGAGGAGCACGAGACCTTCACTCATTGTCCTTTATAAGATTATAAAGGATCTTAAGTCTGAGAGAGGGCATTGTTACAGAGGAAGGTCCCCAGGAGTTCCCCAGAACCTGTGGTTGGGGGATAGGGAAAGAAGACAGCTTTTGGGGTGCCTTTGCATGGCTATGGCTGGTAGCTAGTGTCTTGGTTATCCAGGTGGCTTTGGTTCTTCCAAGGCCCCAAGGAAATTAGAGGGATTTTAACTCATCACTAAGGCTCTGCAGGGACTGACTACCCTAGCAAATGAACTAGTGGAAAACTTAGGCATTGACAATCCTATAACAGAATAGTTAAAAAAAATTGGTTTGGCAGTTGAAAAGGAATGATCTCATCAGCTCTCATATCCCTCATAGTGGTAGCAGGCATCCTAACAGCTTTAGGCTGTTGTATTATTCCCTGCATCAGAGGTTTAGTTCAGAGACTAATTGAGACTGCACTAACTAAACAGATGCCGGCAACTTTTCATAATCTCCTCCTTCTAGAGGCCAAAGGGAATCCTTGCTATGAGGAAGAAAGTCGAGAAATCCTTCTTAGGTCTGAAAGGATAAATAAAAAGGTTTGAGTAGTCGATTTCCCAAAAGAGACAGGGGGAATTGTAAAGGACAAGGAAACTGGTGACTCCCAAGCCAGTAGAAAATAATTAGCAACAAAGGACAAATGTAATTAAGTCCTGAATCAGGGGGTCTCTGACCCAGAGATAACAGTATCAGCACACTTACAAGTCAGGAAGGGGGCATTCTGCATCTCAGCACAAGTGCTTCTGAGGACAAAGGATATCTGAGCTCAAAGTGGGGGGGTATTCATTACCAAACTCTGGGAAATGGGACACTGTAGCTAGACAGCGCAGCAAACAAAATAGGGAAATTTCTAAGAAGAGCTGGAGACAGACCTCTAACCAGAGCACCCTGAGTTAATTATCACCCTCAGTTAATTTAGTTAATCACGTTAGATTGTAACTCCAGAGTATCCAGCATGGAAAAATGGAGAAGGAAAAGGAGGGGGAGAGGGGAAGGCGGAGGGGGGGCGGTTACTTGCATTAGGAGAAAAACAGCCAGCTCCATTTTTGTTGGCACACATGCCCCTGGCTGGCTGTGTGCCCAACTCTGCAGACTCGTGAATAAACGCCTTGCTTTGCTGCTCAAATCCTGTGTTCCAGTGTTTTATTGTGAGTGTTTCTCACAGCACCATGGACCCACTCCCACTTTTCTGGCCTTGGGAGGAAAGCACAGTTTCAAAGGCTTTCCTTCCCAGATAGTGGAAAGGATACATAGAATTTCGAGGACTTTCCTCCTCCCGTGCTAACATAGTGTTTCTTGTGATGTTGGAACGCCTGGCAATATTATCAGGCCAGGCCCAGGACTGCTGAGTTAGCGAGTGAAACACATCTCCCTTTGCTTTTAGCCTTCTGTATTAAGTTCTTTGTTAGACTGTAACAGTGAGGGCACTGCCTTTGTTTTCCCTCTGGTACTCATTCGACTGTAACAGAATTGCTAGGTCATGTTGAAATATATGAGATTTACGTTAAATATCTACATTATTTAATATTTGTAACATCCTTGAATCTGCGGTTTCATGTCTTTTTGTCAGCTTTGGAAAATCCTCAGCCAATATTTTTTTTAACATTGCTTCTGTCCTTTCTCCTCTGTTGTTTGTGGACAAGCCAGGGTCACTGTGCTGCTCGCCTCCTACGTGCACCCTTATCTCAGGGATTGTAGCACTTGGAGTCACGCTTTTGCTGCGTGTTCTCCAATTCTTTCCAAGGGTCCATTAAAAAAATACAGTTTGTCCAACTTGTATAGCCATTTTCAATGACAGTCTGATATATGAGAAGTTCCCAGAAGTTATTCTTGACTCCCCCTATTCCCTCACTCACACCCCCAACACCAAATAACCAACATATTTTATCCTCTTTCAAATTGTATTTCAAATTATCTCCCATTTGCCTAGTACCATTGTTGGAAACAAGGTCATAGTGACTCCCAAACCAGTGGCAAGGTCATTGGTAACAAAGGGCAGGTGTGATTGAAGGGTCTTGGGGGCAGATGTAATTAAAGGATCTCTGAGAAGGGAGTGGATAGCATTGGCATATTCACAAATCACAATAGGGGCATTTAGATGAACGCGTTAGATTGTACCTCCGGAGTGTCCAGTCATGGAGGGGCGGGGAGGGAGGAGAGGGGAGGGGAAACTAGTTGCGTTAGGGTGGGGAAGCTGAGACTATAGAGCCAGGTTCCTTTGTCTACTTGGGGCGCACATTCTCCTGGCTATGAGGGTGCGCCCGGCTCTGCAGACTCGTGAATAAAGGCCTCGCTTTACTGCTCAAGTCCTGTGTCCCAGTTTTTATTGTGAGCGTTTCTCACACCATCTCCATGAGCCCTGCCCTAGCCCAGGGCACCACAATCTCTGTCAAGAGCAGAGGCAGCACCCTACTGTGGGTACCCCACCCCTGCCACACCCTCCAGCCACCTCTCCTGCCACTTGGGTTTCTTGGTTCTGCATATCAACATGAATACTGCAGGGTTATTCCACAAAACTCAGATATTGAACTCTGCTGTTGGTTAACCCCCATTCAGACAGATCTGTGCCCAGGCAAACCAGAAGGAAGCCAAACTGCACCATACTCAGTTCAGCCAGTAGTAATGGGTGGGTTTTTTTTTTTTTTTTCTTGTTCTAAAAATCTTCAAGAGCCATATGCTTGTGATCTCCAGGCCACCAGTTGCTGTAGCAACCTTGAGTAAGCACTTGTGAAAGGAAGCTTGCTTTACACTGTCAGGCAGAGGGTCTAGAACGAGCACAATAAGTGGAGCCTGCATATTAAAGCCAAAAGAGTTGAGGGGTCTTCTAGGGACGGAAGGGCAGAGAAACAATGCTGAGCTCATGAGAAACTAGAAGCAAAAATTTACTAATCTTTTCTTTTATGGCTTCTGGCTTGCAATATGAGGCTTAAAAAGGGTTTCCCCACTTTAGGATCATTTTTAAAAGCTACTCATGTTTTCTTCTGGTATGAAGTTATCTTTTAATGTTTAAATATTTTATACAAAAGACCAACATTGATCTGATAGGTATACACAGAAAACTGTGCCCAACAAACAGAGGATACTCACGCTTTCTAAACATACATGAAACTTTCAGGAAAATACTGTGTTGTGGGCCACAGAGAAAATGTCAAGCAATTCCAATAAGCGGGTATCAGGCAGACCACTGACTACAACCGGGAAAAGATAATACCTCCTCCCTGCAAAATGTCCAACTGGAAATTTTAAATTGCCCTTCTAAATAAAGTGTGGGTGAAGAAGGAAATTAAAATAAAAAATACTAAATGCTACATATAACTTGATGTCAATACATTTGAAATTCTAGAGTAAATGAACAACTTTCTTTGAAAAATAATCTCCAAATTTGTCTCAAAAAGGAGAAAACTGAACCGAACAAATATCACATATGAAATGGAATTGCCAGCCACAGCACTAAGCCTTTAAACAGCCCAAGGCCCTGTGATGTGACATGGTTGCACAAATCGTTCCAGCCTTTCGTAAAGGCATTCATGCAAGGTTGGGACTCAGAGATCCTCCTGTATAAGAAGAAATTAGCTCTTCCCAGACTCAGGGGCCTTGCCTGGCTGAGGTATGTTGGGGAATGAGGGGCTGCATCTGCTCCTGCCCCGTGTGGCCATCTGGTTTTTGACACTATTCTGCATCTTTGGCTAATTAAGTTGGGAACAACCTACTTTGTTCACACAACCTACGTTGAGAATGTGTGTGTGTGTGGTTTCTCTCTACCTGTGTGTAGCCACCAAAGCCACTCGAGATGGTAAAGGGGGATTTCCCCCATTTTTCCAGTTGCAGCTGTTGGCTGTAGACTTCCCAAAATGACCGCCAGAAAAACCAGTTGATCAGGCAAAGATGAGTTTGCTGGACTCACTGCAATGAAGAACACCACTTCAACAAAGGAAGGCAGAAAAATGCCCAGGTTTTTAGAACCGGTGACAATTTCAAGGTGGGACCTCAAGGTCAGGCGGAGGTGATGACATTGCATTGGATTGGTGGACACAGCCTAGGCCAAGCTCAGAGAGAGCCACACGATGAGGATCCGCAGTGTTGGGGGCACAGTCTTACCTTCCAGGAGCAAGTATGCCGTGACACCAAAACTTAGTTTGCTTTGCTTTGTTCCCAGTTTGACAATGTAATGGAAAAGGATTCCCAGTCTCAGAATTGTTTGTCATGGTGACAGAAGGCATGATGGCTTGCAGTGTGGTTCAACATACGGCTAGGAAAGGATGTTGATTTAGATTTCACAACTAAGACCCCCGGGCCACTGTTGGCTCCCACTTCCCTATAAATCACCAAAATGACTTATTGGTCAAGCAAAACCAAGACCATTGCAGAAAAGGAGACCACAACCTTGACAGAGCCTTAGAAACTTCTTAGAAGGGTGAGGTCAAGGGTGGGGTATTTCTAATTAGGTTTTTCCAAGTCTGGCTTAAGGCAAGTCTTTCAATGAGGAGATCTGACTGGAATGGAGCAAACGTTGTTTAGGATGGGTGGGTACTGCAAGGGAGGGCTTTGAAGGTGACCTTGAAGAATAAAGAACCAGCTGAAAAGCCCAGCTGAGCAAGCTATTGTTCTCAGCTGGGGCTGTTACCCTGAGGAGAGCTAGCTGAATAATCTAGTGTTTGGATAAGTGGATTTTCAGAAGTTCCTGAAATCAACAATTAAGTTATTTGCAACTTCCTCTTCCTAGAAGAGAATGTCCTGCGACTGTAAAGGCCCATTACTACAGGGAGTCCAGAGGCTGGGTGATTAGCTATGGTTTCAGTTCTGACTCGAGTAGCTTACATTCTGACGTCTGAAGCTGCTCTCTGGAGGAAGCCGCCCCCGGGGGGCTTGCCGAGGCGCAGAACTGGCCCTTCCAACACCACCAGCTGCCACAGTACTGCCCAGATGATGAAGTGTAACATTTGAGGGGAGCCCCTGGGGGGAGGGGGGCTTGCCCTCTGCAAAGCCAAGGGAGGGGTGCCTCAAGAAAAGCACTCCGGGAGACTAAGGGTGCTTGAATCCTCCCTGTCTCATCCGGAAGTGGCAGAGCTTCCCCCAGCGTTGGGGGCTGGAATGAGCTGCAGGCAGCCTGTTTGGCCAGCTTTCGGCAGAGCAGGGAGATGATGGGTTTTGAGTGGACTGTCTCTGAATCCCTACACACAAGGATCTCCTAGTGAGGGCTCCAAGCAGCAAGACCTACGGGGTAAGCTGTCTGCAGCAGAGCTGAGAGGCCAGGTAGAGGTAGGAAATCAAGACATATGGACTCCCTTGCAGGGGAGTGCTTTGAATTGGGTACAAGGGTAATGTTTCAAAATGAACACCATTGGTTTCAAGGACCATAATGAGACTAATTACAGGAGACCTGAAAAGCAATGGACTCAGCCTTTGAGGTCTTAAGGGGCATTTGGTATAACCCAATGGCGGGGCCGTTGCTTATAAGTATAAAACCATTTTGTGCATATGCTTCCAAATTGTTGAGACTGCTACAAAGACTTGTTGAAGGAGTGAAACCTGATGCAAAAAGAGAAAATGATTCCCAGTCTCAGATCAGGCCAGTGACAAGAGCCAGAATCTGGAGCTGGCAAGGCAACTCCAGCCCTGCCTTACAAGCCATTCCAGCAGCCCCAAACCAAAAGGACGCCTCCCTGACACCGTGGCTGTCTCCTACCACCCCAGGCAGAGCCTGGAGCAGCAGACAAGTCCTCTCCACGTGGGGACTGTTAGGTCCGTGGAGAGTGAGAGAACAAATGTCAGAACAGGCCATGAGTTTAAAAAGGATTTATTTGGCCAGCCATTACAGGTGGGCTGAGACCCTAAGGTGTCAGCAGCAAACAAAAGAAAGGAAGAGGTTTATAAAGGGGGAGGGAGTTGAAGGGACTCTGTAGATGGCTTTGGGGGAGTTGGCTCTGAGAACAGAGAGGCTTAGTAAAACAGAAAAGTTACTAAGTTCTTGCTGGCAGGCTACACCATCTTTGAAGGACACAGGCCTTGCCAGTAGGCTGATATCTTTGAAGGACACAGGCTTTGCCAGCAGGCTAAGATATCTTAGAAGGACACAGGCAGTTACTAACATAAGCAGTTGCTGCGGGGGCAGCAGATTTCATGGGGCTTGCTAAAACTATACTAGAATTCCCGGAACCCAGGTCTTATGCCTAAGAGGGACCAGTTGCCAAGAAAATCAGTGATCTGCATGTCACCAAACGAGACTTGATATTGTAAAGATGACAGCTCTCTTGCATATTGGTTGTTTTTTCTTGTTGGTAGTATTGCTACAGGAAATGGGGACAACAGGGTCCCCTGCTACTTGTTTTTCTAACTCGTCTTTATGTAGAAACCCACTCTTGTTCAGTATGATGTTAATTTGTAAACAGCCAGCTGACTGCATTTGTTTATTTTTTAGAATTCTTTTGTAGTTGATTCTCTTGGAATTTTCAGTTGTACAATCATCTTATTTACAAATAATGAGACCTTTGCTTTGTTCTTTCCAACATGTATTCCTTGTATTTGTCTTTTTCAATGTTAAATAATAATGGTGATTATGGGATATTGTCTTGTTCTTGGCTAATGAAAATGCTTCTGTGGTTTTGCCCTTAAGCATAGCATTGCCTTTTGGCTTAAGACATATATATATATATAGTGAAGAAAAAATATATATATACAGTATCAGTTCATGAAGCTATCATCTGTTGCAGATTTCATTTTCTAAAAATGACTAGAATAATATTTCCCATCCCATTTGCATTATTTGCATCTCTTAAGACATTTCCACTCCCTCGTCAAGAAGTGGAGTCCCCTTGACCCTTGGTAGGCCTCTGGGGCTGCCTTGACTAGATGGAGTCTGGCAGAAGGGACACTAGTCTACACTTCCAAGGTAGGTCCCTCTCTTGGAATGCTCACCCTTGGAACCAGACACCATTCTTTGAGGAAGGTGACATGGAGAGACCCACGTGCAGAGGAACCAATGCCCTCTGCCCTCTGTCCTCAGCTCCAGCTGAGCTCCGAGCTGACAACCAGCACCAAGCTCCCCACTTGCCATTGTGGCAATAGAGGCTTTAGCCCTTAGTGGCTTGCCCCAGCCGACACCACATAGAGCAGAAATTCAGAACCATGAGCAGAACAAATACTTGAAATTGTTTTAAGCCACTGTTTTGGGCTAGTTTGTTCCACAGCAATAGTTAACTAAAACAGCATCAATTCCAATTCCTGTGTATTGAGAGAACTAAATGTTGTCAAATGCCTTATTTATTTATTTATTGTGGTAAAACCTACACATCAAATTTACCATTTTGACAATTTTTAAAAGATTTTATCTTTAGCGAGAGGGGAAGGGAGAGGGAAAGAGAGGGAGAGAAACGTCAATGTGTGAGAGATACTTTTATCTGTTGCCTCTCTCATGCCCCCAACTGGGGGCCTGGCCCCTAATGCAGGCATGTGCCTTGACTAGGAATCGAACCGGCAGGCAACCTTTTGGTTCACAGGCCAGTGCTCAATCCACTGAGCCACACCAGCCAGGGACCATTTTGACGATTTTTAATGTACAGTTTAGTGGCAATTACCCAATCACCCTCCTCAGCCCCTGGCACCAACCATCCTACCTTCAGTGTCTACGAGTTTGACTACTCCAGGGACCTCATGTAAGTGGAATCATACAATAGCTGTCCTTTTGCGACCAGCTTATTTCATTCAGCATAATGTCCTCAAGTTTCATCCATGTGGAAACATGTATCAGAATTTCCTACCTAGAAAGAAAAGGAACTCCTACCTTTGTTGACAGTGTGGATGGAACTGGAAAGTATGTTTAGTGAAATAAGCCAGGCAGTGAAAGACAAATACCTTATGATCTCACCTAATATAGGAACCTAATGAACAAAACAAACAAAGGAGCAAAATAGAACTAGAGGCATGTAAACAAGGAACAGACTGACAGTGACCGGGGATGGGGGAGGGGGAGAAGGGGGGAAAGAAGGAGAAGGGGCTAGTTAAGTAACTAGTATAGATGACTCATGGGCATGGACAACAGGGTGGGGATTGACTGTGGGGGAGGGACATGGGAGAGCAATGGGGGGAAAATGAGATAACTGTAATGGAACAACAATAAAAATAAGTAAAATTAAATTTAAAAAATTTCCTAAATTTTTAAGGCTGAATGACATTCCATAGCATGGAGAGACCACATTTTGTTTATTTGTTCACCCATCAATGGACACATGGGTTGCTTCCATCTCTTGGCTACTTTGAGCCCTGCTGCTGCGAACACTGGTGTAAAAGTATGTGTTTTAATCCCTGCTTCGAATTCTTTTGGGTAGATACCCAGAAGTTCAATTGCTTCAAATACCTTTTTGACATCTATTGATGTCATGTTTTCCTGCTTTGACACATTCATATTACTAATTATAATGACATACTTCCTAATTGAATCATCTCTGCACTCTTGGAATGAACTCCATGCAGTTATGGTATATTCATTTCTTAATCTGCTTTTGGATTATATTACCTAATTTTTAAAAACCTTTGATTGATTTTTAAAGAAACATCAATCCACTCTCCCACTTACTGATGCATTCATTGATTGTTTCCCTTATGTGCCTCAACCAGGGATCAAACCCACAACCTTGGCATGCCGGGACAATGCTCTGACCAACTGAACTACCTGGCCAGGGCTATATTAGCTAATTTTTAATGTTCAAAACATGCCTCGATATTTATCAGTGATAATGACCTGTAGATTTCTTTGGCATGTGTGTGGTGGTGTGACCTTTGTCAAGTCTGGAAACCAGATTCGTTGAGTCAGTCAGCCCAGGAGCACCTACTGAGCAGCAGACATGGCTCTGAACTCTTGGAATGGAGCAGTGACTGAGACACAGCCTGTTTTCTGTGGTTACTAATGTTATCATAGGAGAAGGAGGTTCTTCTGGTTTCATGAAACACATTTGGGAGCTTTTCTTTACTTCCTTAACACACTAGAACTACCCATTTCTGAAAGGCCAGGAAGAGTTCATTTGAGGCCTGAGGCTATGGCAGGGGTGTCGTCTGACAACCTATTTTCTTTTCTGCTCAGCTGTTGTCATTCTTCTGGGATCCACTTTGGCAATGTCAGTTCCCACTGTGGTACCCAATGTATGCTTTAAAACCCATTGGACCATGGCAGCGTCAGCGTCCCTATTGTCACTTAAGGCCACCTCTCAGACCCAGACAGAACATACCTCACCTTGGGTTACAGTGGTTCGGGAGCAAGGAGGCCAGCTCTACAGGGCCCCAATGCTTCTCCCTGCAGTACCCTGCCCCTTCTCCCACCCACCCTGTTCCCTCTCTTCCTTGCACCCATTCCTTTTGTCCCATCCTCCCTTCCTCCTCTCCTCATACCCCCTCACCTCCTCCCACTGTTCCGCTGTCACCTCCTTCTCTCCCCACTAGGACAAATGCAGACGAAGAGATGTGCAGCCTCATTAGTCATGGGGAAATGCAAGATAAAACCACAATGAGATAGCTACACGCACACACCAGAATGACTAACACTAAAAAGACTGGTCATACCAAATGTTGACAAGGACATGGAACCAGGGGGAATGTAAACTTAGGACAGCCACTTTGGATAACTGCTGGACAGTTTCTTATGAACTTGAACTTCACCCATCCTAAGCAAGCAATTTCACTTTTAGGTGTATACCAAAGAAAAATGAAAGCATATGTCCATAAAAAGACTTGTACTTGATTGTCCATAGTACCTTTATTTACATGAGCCAAAAACTGGAAACAAACCAAATATCTATCAACAGCCAAACAGATAAACGAAACTGTCATATATCCATACCATAGAATACTACTCAATAATGAAATGAAATGAATGTGTTGATATGTATATGAATGTCACATACACATGTGCTGTATGCTTCCATTTCTATGAAGTTCTAGAACATACAAGACCAATCTGTAATGATAGAGGTCACAACAGTATTTACCTTTGGGGGTTGGTTTGATGGAACCTCCACTGCATATGTAGGGAAAGTTCAAGGTGTACACATAGTATGTTTTGGTTCAATAAAAATAATTTAAATATGTGAGCTTCTAAAAGGTGTACATTTCACTTTAAGTACCACTTTCACAATTACCCACCAGTTTTGTTATGTAGTTATTTTTATTACTGTAGTTCCAAGTATTTTAGAACTCTCATGATTTTTTAAACTTTGCAATGTATGGCAATTATGTGTGTGTGTGTGCATGCTCATGTGCGTGCATGCTATTGACTTCAAACTTAATTGTGCTGTGCTCCAACAATGTGGTCTGACACCAAGTCTTACAACTTCCTTGCTTCTTTTTTTTTTTTTAATGTTTTTTATTGATTATATTGTTACAACAGTTCCAATTTTCTCCCCCTTGTTCCCCTCCACCCAGCACCCCCCTCCCACAGCAATCCCCCCCAAGTCCATACCCCTGGTTCGTAAAAATTAACTATCCCCCCCCTCTCAAATATTAGGACCCTTTGTAATCTTGTAAAGGACAATGGGCAAAGGTCTCAAGCTCCTCTAGCTGCTTCAAGCTGGACATGGTCGTCGTCCTACCTACCCTTGGGTCCAGAAAACCCTAATAAGAGTGGGGGTGTGGAGGGGAGGGTGGCCTTCCCACATGGGGAAGGATCGTGCAGACTCCAGGTCAGTTGGCTGTCTCCGGTCAACGGCGTGCTTGGTTTAACAGGCTGGTGTCCTTGTTGTGTTCTGGGGGCAACAGATTTGGCGAAAAGGGTTAAAAGACATCATTCAATCCATAACTTCCTTGCTTCTTGCTTTATGGCTAGGATGTCATCATTGTCTCTAGATGCCACTTGTGAACATCAGGTGACCTGTGAGGACACCAGCCCATCAGAGAGCCCTTAGTCACAGGATTGTTCACATTTTTTCTATCTTTACAGAACTATTGTCTGCTTGACCTAAATACCTTCAAGGGAAGCCCATAAAAACCTCCCTCTATTATGCTAGATTTGTCTTCCCAGAGTTCTGTCAATTTTTTGCTTTATATATTTTGAACCTATTTTAACATTATTCCTAAAATGTTCTTATTTCATTCCAAAGTCTATTTTGTCTGATATTAATATACTTATGCCAGATCTTTCTCAATTTGTAAGTGCCTAGTACCTTTTTTTTCATTTTTTACATGTAATCTTTCTGCAGACATATGTTTTAGGTGTGTCTCTAGTAGACAATGTATGCCTGGAGGTTGTGGTTTTGATACAATATAACAGTCTCTGTCATTTCTGACAGTCCCTTGATCTGAAATACTCTCAGAGGTGACATCTGTCATTTTTTGTGTCTGCTCCTGCAGAAGCCTCCAGTGGGGCTGGTTCAGCTCCTCCACCTGTTTGGATTGTACAATATAAAAAACAATCTGGGGGAAAAACCTATCTGAATAGTAAAGATGGAGAGTTTCAGAGGGTAAACATTTCTAAAATAGCTCACCTGGTAAGGGCAGGGTGCTCTCCAGTAAAGCTGAGAAGCTAGGGGCAGGGTAGGGTGACCTCGGTGTCTACACTTGACGCATGACACATCCAAATGCAAGTGCTATTGCATTCCTGATTAAAGGCTTTTGAAAATTAAGAATGTATTTTCAAACCATAATGATACTACCTTCACATGCACTAGGATGGCTATAACAGAAAAATCAATAACAAGGGGTGGTGAGGATGTAGAGGAATTGGAATCCTAGGCATTGCTGGTGGGAATGCGAAATGGTGCAGCTACTGTGGAAAATAGCGTGGTGACTCCTCAGAGGATTAAACATGGAATTAGCATGTGACCCAGCACTTCCACTCCTAGCTATATACCCAAGGGAAAGGAAAATATCTGCTCCCACTGAAACTTGTACACAGGTGTTCACAGTGGCATTACTCACAGTAGCCAAAAAGTGGAAGCAACCCAAATGTCCATCAGCTGATGACTAGATAAGCAATATATGGTCTATTCATACAGTGGAATATTATTCAGCCATAAAAAGGGATGAAGTCCTAACACATGCTCAACATGGATCAACCTTGAAAATATGATGCTGAGTAAAAGACGGCAAGCACAAAATATACATATTGTATGATTCAATTTATATGAAATGTCAAGAAGAGGCAAATCTATAGAGATAGAAAGTGAATCAGTGGGTGCCAGAGGCTGAAGGGAGAGGGGATGGGAAATGAATGCTTATGGATCCAGGGTTTTCTTTTGGGTTGATGAAGATATTCTCAAATTAGATAGTGATAATGGTGGCACAACCCTGTGAATATACTAACCACTGAAATGTACACTTTAAAAGGGTTCTAGCTGGCGTGGCTTGGTGGGTTGAGTACTGGCCTGTGAACCAAAAACGTCACTGGCTCAATTCCCAGTCAGGGCACATGCCTGGGTTGCGGGCCAGGTCCCCAGTTGGGGGGCATGCAGGAGGCAAACAATTGGTGTATCTCTTGCATACCGCTGTTTCTCTCCCTTTCTTACTCCCTCTCTTCCCCCTCTTTAAAAAATAAACACATAAAATCTTTTAAAAAATTAAAATTAAAAAAGGGTACAACTATGGTATGTAATTTTTATCTCAATTTAAAAAAATGTATTATCAAAATAAAATTTGGATCACAGGTTGTGGTGGCAAGGGCTCCAGTTACACACAACAGAGTAGCATGAAAAGAAAGGGAGGGAAGTGGCCAGTACAAACTCCACCTTGGCCACTTCCTACCTCCAGTGAACTTGAAGGTCATCCAACTTCTCTAAACTTACTTTCCTTGGCAGTAAGCCCTCAGTTACTGTTAGCTAGTCACCAGAATGATTTGTGTCTCCTCATCCATAATGCAGCCATAAGAATGCAGTGCAAGGCCGTGAGGAATTGACAGTACTGACACCTTATTACATGAAGAACCTGAGCTGCCTTTATGGCTTACCCTGTCTAATCCTCACAACCATCCCACACCATAGGAGAGAGCAGCTGTTAGAATCTCCTTTTAGAGAGAGGGAACTGAGGCACAGAGAGCTTATGAAACTAACCCAAAACTTCCCACCTAGCGAATTGCAGAGACCAATGTTGACTTTTTTAAATACAGATAACATAAAATGTACTATTTTAACAATATGGCATTAAGAGCATTCATGTTCTGTACAACCATCACCAACATTTATATCCAGAACTTTTTAATCTTCCTCAACTGAAATTCTGTCCCCATTAGACACTAATTCCCTTTTCTCTCCTTTCCCCACCCCCTGGCCCCAACCCTTCTACTTTCTGTCTCTATGGGTTTGACAACTCTAGGGACCTCATAGAAGTGGAATCACACAGTATTTTTTTATTGTGACTTGCTGGTTTCACTTAGCATCATATCCTCAAGATTCATACATGTCGTAGCATGTGTCAGAACTTCCTTCATTTTTAAGGCTAAATAATATTCCACTGTTTTGTCCATCAAGTCCTCTGTTGATGGACCTTTTGGTTAATGTGAAGAATGTTACTATGTACATGAGTGTACAAATCTCTTAGAAACCCTGCTTCCATTTTTTTTTTTTTAATAATCCCAGAAATGGAATTGCTGGATCACATGGTAAGTCTATGTTGTTGTTGTTTTAAAAAAAACAACTCACTTTTAACCCAGGAAAGTCAAGCAAGAAGGAAATGAAATTCTACTTCACCCCTATCAGATCAACAGACAGTAAATCCTCTAACAGTACCAAGTAACAGCGAGGCCATGGAACAGTGGGAACTCTGGTGGGCAGTAATTTCAGCACCCACTTTGGCAAAGGATTAGGCAATTTTCAATCAGGTTGAAGTGTAGCTGTGCCACACACAAACACAGTCCCTTGCAAAGTGCTCACACATAAGCAGAGAGGCATAGACAGCAGCACCAAAGGAGGAACTACCCAGATGGGCACCCCAGGAGACCTGGGGAAAAACTTCCACAATCAGGTCCTGCAGCCAGTGGGAGGAGGATCTGGACCACGTGGTGCATTTATAAAAAGTTACAATACACACAAGATGGTAGTATATATTACTAGTGCATATGTCCACTCATCAGACAGACATGAGAGCGAGGCGGGAGTAGGGTGTACCCAACTCCGGATGGTGGTTACCTCTGGGGCAGGAGGGCAGGGATGGGACTCCAACTCAATCTGTTAGATTTCATTTCTTTCAGAGGAAGAGACCTGTGCTGGCTGAGAGGGTGGTAGCATAGACACCCTAGTGGAGGCCCCAATGTAAGTTAGGTGGGGTGGAGAAAGAAGAGGCAGAAGTAAAACCAGAGGTCAGCAGTTCTAAAGAGAAGCAGAAGGCAAAGACCAAAGTGAAAGGCGGGAAACAGAAAAAAAGATTAGAAAGGCATGAAAATGGTTAGAAGGACCTGCTGTGCTACCTTGACCCAGGCTGCAAATAGCAATGTAGGTCTCCAGATCCACAGGGGCTCGGCCCTGGCAATCAGCCAACACCCTGCCCAGCCATGTGGCTCAACAGCCACCATATCACCTACCAGAGAGGCAGCAGGGACTCAAGTGGCACCTAGAATGGAGACTGCTTGCCTTAGCAACAAGAATGGGTATTGCAGAAATGTATTAGAGCTGAGAAAAATGAGACCCAAGCTTCCACTTAGCAGGGGAGAGGCACTCCCTAATCACATGACTATTTGGGGGCTTGCTTGAGGACACAAATCACTTAGTTAATAGTTATCCAAAAATTTCTACTCATGGAGATCTTTCGAGGTGAGAGGGAAATGCTTTGCCTGTTGGATGTGCTCAGTTTTAACTGCTAAGAAAGAAGATCTCCTTTGTTCTCCCAGTGTGCAGTGAAACATCTTACACAGGGTTTGGGCATTTCCTTTCCTCAATTACATGTGATCACTAAGTGTGCCAGTGAACTTACGCTTTGGTAAACCATCGTGTTGATAATGATGAAAGCTGCTCTGTTTTATTTCTAAGTGCAAATTTTAACTTTTTATAATAATTATTGTCTTTAATATTTTTATAATTAAATTTTTATAATGAAAAAGATCTGAAGGTGCCACAGGAGAATGTTAAGATTTGACAAAGCTAGCCCTGACTGGTGCAGCTTAGAGGGTTGGGCATTGCTGCACAAAGCAAAAGGTTGCTGGTTCAATTCCTGGTCGCCATCAATGTTTCTCTCACACATTGATGTTTCTCTCCCTCTCCTTCTCCCTTCCTTCCCCTCTCTCTAAAAATAAATAATTAAAATCTTTAAAAAGAAGACATTTGACAAAGCTAGCTGATGTGTAGACAAGTATAATCTAGACAACTAGAAAACTTAAAAAAAAAACATTTATTTATTCTTTAAAGAGAGAGGAAAGGAGGGAGAAAGAGAGGGAAACATTCATGGGTTCCCCCTCTAGCCCCCACTAGGACCGAACCCACAACGTAGGCATGTGTCCTGACTGGGAATCGAACACACAACCAGCCGAGCCAAACTGTTTTAAGCAACACTAGAAACCCAAAAGCTATAAAGGAAAAGACAGACATATAGACATATATGACAACATTAATCTTAAAGCATGTTGCTTTAGGATACCCACAAAGTCGAAAGACAAACCATAGATTAAGAAAATGTATTTCTCATCTGTATGACAGATGAATAGTTAATATTTGCAATATAGAAAGAAATTCTGCACATGGAGAAGAATGGGGAAAGGATAGAAACAAGTAACTTCCAGAAGAACAAACACAAACTTCCAACAGACAAATGCACAAGCACCAGTTGTGTATGTGTGTGTGCATGTGTTTGGAGGCATGAGTTGAATCACAATGAGATCTCATTTTGCCCCTATCAAACTGGCACAAAATTAAAAAGTATACTAACACCTGCTGGTGGGTGGGGGCCCAGGGAACCCTCTCTTGTCACTGGTAGAAATGTGAATCATTAGCGTCAGTGGCAAAAGCAACCCGGGGATTTAAAATTCGCATGCCCTTCAATCACATTCCTGAGAATGACCTGGAGAAAGGTGAGCTTCAGGGTGCAGAGGCACACATGCACACTTTCTAGCAGGGAATTAGTGTGCTAGAAGAGGATATGGTGAAGCAGTCAGGTACCAGCTCCAGCTGTGCATGGGGTGTCACTAAAGCCCAATGGGGCCTGAGGCAGTGTCTGTGCCCCTCACTGTGAAGTGGGGAGAACAAGTGCATGGGAGTGCGTGTCCCATAGTGGAGCCACCAGATTCCTGACAGTCCTCTGAGAGGGCTTGCTGTCCCCCTCCCCACCAAGAGCCTGTGTTACCTATACAATCAGAGCAAAACCAACACAGCTATATTCACTGGGGGGCAAATCTCCAGGCCATGGTATGGCAAGGCTGGGAAGAGGCCATGTGGCAACACTGTTGCCACTTCTTCCAGGGAGAGGTAGAGCAACAGAGGTGGACAGGCCTTTGGGCTGGGACAGGGATTGCCTGTGTTTCTAGTGCTCAGTGTTGCAACTTGCAGCCAAGTTGAACTTCTAGAGTTTCAGTTTCTCTGTGAAATGTGGGGGTTGGCGCAGATGGTTTCTAAGATTCCTTCCAGCTTTGGAACTTCTAAACCGTTAGGCCAAAGGGAAAGGGCCCATTTGGTAACCACTGGCTTCTCAGCTGTGTTGGGTGGGGGGGAGCGCATATATGAGGGAGACAGACGTTGATAGTAACAACTGATAAACGAACAGGGAGGGTCAACAAGAAGGACTTCTTTGAGCAGAGCCAGGTGGGTGCACAGCTACCAGCCACCTTCCTCCAGTGTCTGAAACTTTGCTCGCACCCTCGAACCCTAGGGCAGGGCTGAGGCAGTCTGTGGCCCTGACCCCAGAAGCCACAGCTTGCCAGGGCTGGAGGGGACCAGGAAGCTGCATGGCTAAGGCTGACCACACTTTTTGAGAAACACTGATCAAAAACGGGGCAGAAAGAGAAAGTTCCAGTCCTCTGGCTTTAATTGGGTTGGTTCAATGTAGCGTTATCTGATTTAGCAATAAAAAGACATGCTCAGTGCAATCTGAATTTCAGGTAACAATGAACAATTTTTCTTTAAAAATAAAAATCTTTTCTAGGCCTGGCTGGTGTGGCTCAGTGGCTTGAGTGCCAGCCTGGGAACCAAAGGGTCGCTGGCTGAATTCCCAGTCAGGGCACATGCCTGGGTTGTGGGCCAGGTCTCCATTTGGGGGTGCATGAAAGTCAACCACACATTGATATTTCTCTCTCTCTTTCTCCCCCCTTCCCCTCTCTCTAAAAATAAGTAATAAAATATTTAAAAATATATTTTCTAGAAAAATTTTATTTTTCTTCATTTGAGAGAAAGGGAGAGAGAGAAAGAAACATCGACTTGTTCCTTTTATTTATGCATTCATTGGTTGAGTCTTGTATGTGCCCTGACCAGGGATCAAACCCACAACCTTGGCATGTGGGAATGGCACTCTAACCAACTGACCTACTCGACCAGGGCCCCATTTTTCAATATAAGCACACTTCATGTGATATTTTGGACATACTGGTACTAAAACATTTGTTGCCCTGCACTTCATCTGATAACCTTGGATGGGAGCTCCTGCGGGAGAGAGTAGGGCTCGGCTTCTGGAGGCCTCTGGCCTGCTCCAGGTGTCCCTTCCACAGGAGTCCTGTGGGTGGAGTTCACGCTTCCCAGGGTCTCCCCAGGCCCTAGAGTGGTAAAGTCCCCTGTGGTTCCTCTCACCCTGGCAAAGTGGTGCTCTAGTTCTCCGTGAAACCGTCCTGAATCACCCTAATCTGAGCATACCACCTGTTTCCTGTGGCGACCCAGCCTGACACAGGAGCAGAATGAAAACCAGAATGTTCTCAGGATTATTTATTAAGTAGGTATTTGTAGAAATAAAATAAGGTATTGGTGGTGCTTGTGGCTCAAAGGCGTGCAAAGCCCCAACAGTGGACCCACTCTGTCAATCAAGCAAACAGCTACTAAGAGAGAAATAGCAAAAAGGGCAAAAATCACCCAGATACTAAGTTAAGAGCCTGACCCTTTCTTTTTTTTTAAATTATATTTTATTGATTATGTTATTACAGTTATCCTGATTCCCCCTTTGCCCCCCTCCACCCAGCACCCCCCACTCCTTCAGGCCATCTCCCCACCATTGTTCATGCCCATAGGTCATGTGTATATGTTCTTGGCTGCTCCATTTCCTGTACTGTACTTTACATCCCCTTGGCTATTCTGTAACTATTTGTACCTCTTAATCCCCTCACCTCTTCACCCTTTCCCTCCCATCCCCTCCCATCTAGCAACCATCAAAATGCTCTTCATATCCATGATTCTGTCTTTGTTCTTCTTGTTTGCTTAGTTTGTTTTTTAGATTCAATTGTTGATAGATATGTATTTATTGCCATTTTATTGTTCATTGTTTTGATCTTCTTTTTCTTAAATAAGTCCCTTTAACATTCCACATAATAATGGTTTGGTAATGATGAACTCCTTTAGTTTTTTCTCGTCTGGGAAGTACTTTATCTGCCCCTCCATTCTAAATGATAGCTTTGCTGGATAGAGTAATCTTGGCTGTAGGTCCCTGCTTTTCATCACTTTGAATACTTCTGCCAGTCCCTTCTTGCCTGCAAAGTTTCTTTTGAGAAATCAGCTGACAGTCTTATGGGAACTCCCCTGCAAGTAACTAATTGCATTTCTCTTACTGCTTTTAAGATTCTCTCTTTATCTTTAACCTTTAGCATTTTAATTATGACGTGTCTTGGAGTGGCCCTCTTTGCATCCATCTTGTTTGCGACTCTGTGCTTCCTGGACTTGCATGTCTATTTTCTTCACCAACTTAGGGAAGTTTTCTTTCACTATTTTTCAAATAGACTTCCAATTCCTTACTCTTTCTCTTCTCCTTCTGGCATTCCTATGATGCGAATGTTAGACCTCTTGAAGTTGTCCCAGAAGCTGCTTATACTATCCTCATTTTTTTTTTTTGATTCTTTTTTCTTTTTGTTGTTCTGATTGGTTGTTTTTTGCTTCCTTATGTTCCAAATCATTGATTTGATTCTAGGCTTCATCCACTCTACTGTTATTTCCCTGTAAATTGTTCTTTATTTCAATTAGTGTATCCTTCATTTCTGACTGGATCTTTTTTATGCTGTTGAGGTCCTCACTAAGTTCCTTGAGCATCCTTATAACCAGTGTTTTGAACTCTGCATCTGATAGATTGCTTATCTCCATTTTGTTTAGTTCTTTTTCTGGAGTTTCAATCTGTTGTTTCATTTGGGCCATGCTTCTTTGTCTCCTCATTTTGGCAGCCTCTCTGTTTTTGTATCTATGTACTAGGTAGAGCTGCTTTGACTCTGTGTCTTGGTACATGGCCTAACATAATAGGTGCCCTGTAAGGTCCAGTGGCACAGCCTCCCCTATCACCCAAGCTGGATACTCGAGGTGTGCCCTTCATGTGGGCTGAGTACACCCTCCTCTTGTAGTTGAGCCTTGGTTGCTGTTGGCAGGTCAATGGGAGGGATTTATCCAGGCCAGTCGGCTGCGAGGACTGGCTGTGGCCACTGACCCCCAACGTATACACTCTGCCGAGGATCAGCTGTGCAGGGTCGGGGGTGGTGATCCAACATGGTCTGTAACTGTCCACTGGGTGTGCTGGCCCTGGGGTTTTTCCAGGTGGTATAAGCCAAGGTCAGCCCCCACCTGTGTTTTGTCTGAGGCCACCTTGCCTGAGCTATAAAGCAATCTGATATGGCTGCTACTTGTGCTGGGCTTGGAGATTCCCAGATGAAGCCAAGCTGTCAATCTAGGCTGGCTTCTGCTAGTGCCAGGCCTGGGGCTCACTGAGGGTAGCTGTTGCTTGTTTGATAGGATTTAGGAAGTTGTGAAGCATGAGCCAAGACCAGCCATTCATATGTAAAAGCTGCTTGGGTGGAAGAGCCTGTGCCCTCCTTTCCTCCACCTTCTCACCCCCCACCCCTCTAACTGAGCCACCCAAGGAAGCACATCTTCCTCTCTCTCTTCTTCTAGCCTCTTTGAAATAAGGGCACCTAGTCTTTTTCCTTTTCTTGGGCATATAGAGCCTCC
Source organism: Furipterus horrens (assembly GCF_987537825.1). Taxonomy (NCBI): domain Eukaryota; kingdom Metazoa; phylum Chordata; class Mammalia; order Chiroptera; family Furipteridae; genus Furipterus; species Furipterus horrens. The sequence goes on along the minus strand of NW_028327187.1, from coordinate 74,826,552 downwards.
CAGGCAACTGTAAAGGAATAAAGCTGTTTCCCCAAGCAAATGCTGTCCCTGCTCTTCACCTGCTGGCATGCCCTGCCTCAGGTTCCATTCTGAGCCAGGCCCCACCATTTGCCCAGGGCTAGCGGAAGAGGTAGAGGCTGGTTGGCCAGCACCCAAGTGCAGGCAATGCTCATGGACTTGCACCTGCTGGATTCTCCCTTTTGTTTAGTTTTAAAAGTTTTTTTGTTTAAGATTTTATGTATTTATTTTTAGAAAGAGGGGGAGGGAAGGAGAAAGATAGAGAGAGAAACATCAATGTGTGGTTGCCTCTCGTGTTCCCTCGATCAGGGACCTGGCCCTCAACCTAAGCATGTGCTCTGACTGGGAATCTAACCAGCGACCCTTTGGTTCATAGGTTAGTGCTCAATCCACTGAGCCACACCATCCAGGGCAAAGTTTGTTTGCTCTTTTTAACCCTCACCTGAGGACATGTTTATTATTTTAGAGAAAGGGGAAGGGAGGAAGAAAGAGAGAGAAAAACATCAATGTGAGAAAGAAACATTGATCAGTTGCCATTCGTATGCGCCCCGAAGAGGGACCAAACCCACAACCTAAGCATGTGGTCTGACCAGGAATCAAACCCATGACCTTCTGGTTTGCAAGACAATGGCCAACTAACTGAACCACACTGGCCAGGGCCACCACCCATTTTATTTTTCTATTTTTTAAAAGATCTTATTTCTTTTTTAGATAGGGGGGAAGGGAGGGAGAAAGAGAGGGAGAGAAACCTACAACCCAGGCATGATCCCGGACTGGAAATGGAGCCAGCTTTGCAGGATGACGCTCAGTCCACTGAGCCAAACCCAACAGGCCCCACTGCCCATTTTATCTGTGCCCAGCTAGGACAGAACACCTGGCCCATGTACCTAGTTTCAAAAATATCTCAGTAGTCATAGCAATGGTCCACATGCCAACTTGAGATGCTCTAGGGAGAGGGGCCTCAGGGGGTACTGAGCTAATGCACATATGTGTCCTGTCCTGAGATGCCATTTGGCAGGGACAGGGCATCCTCTCTCTGCCCTCATCTTTGTCTTTAAAGACCAGAGGGTTTTCAGGTGACATGATGAATTAGGCATCTAAAGAACATATTAACAAGGAAGGAGGAAGAATGCAGAGGGGGAATGTTCTTCAAGGGTCTGCAGAGGGCAACCCAAAGGCAGAATCCTCAGCAACTCTTTAGCACCAGCATCACCCCCGGGCTCACCCCCAGGCTTGCTGATTCACACTGTCATTTGCATGGGAGGCATGCTGAGGGGATTAAAGATGCCAACTCCAGGGAACCACCCTGAGATGTCATCAGGAGATCATGGTTCCTAACGACCTTGGATGACAGGGATGTGGGGATTGCTCAGACCACACTCTGGGTCTCTCCAGTGGAGACAGACATATGACACTTCATAACCCTAGACTCTAAGGGAGAGATTTTCAGTATGCCGTAAGAATTTTTTTTTTTTAAGAGAGGGGGAAGGGAGGGAGAGAGGAAAACATCGATATGAGAAATATCAATTAGTTGCGTCTTGCATGCACCCCCATGGGACAGAACCTGAAACCCAGGCATGTGCCCCGACTGGCAATTGAACCCATGACCTTTTGGTTTACAAGATGATGCTACAACCAACTGAGCCACACTGGCCAGGGTGCCACAAGAATTTTTAAAATTTTTAAAACATGTAATACCTGACTATTTAGTCCGGGGCACTGACTTCTTTTCCTTTAAATGTCAAATAAAAAATAAGTCAACACAATAATAGCTGTCCAGTGTCAATAAATCAAAATTATACCTATCTCTTTTGTCAGAGTGGCAAAAAATATATTTTTGGTGTGCTGCAGAATTTCAGTAGTTTGTGTGTGCTGTGAGATGAAAAAGGTTGAAAATCACTGCTCTAAGGACATCTAAAGCACACCCTGGCTCTGAGGGTAGACCCACCAAGCAATGCTCTGTTGAGATGTGTTTCTTCATCTAGACACACCCTGCCTTGTTCCACAAAGAATATGAAATGACGTGGCTTCCTTGTGACCTGCTGTTAGCTTGGCAGTTAAGATGTCATGGTGAGTTAGTGCTCTGGCCTTCCGATTTCCCCATCAGACTGCTGGGCATGTATTTCATGTGACTCACTCTCCCTGAACCCTCACCTCCAGGAACACTCACTGGTAACCCCACTGCCTGGCCTGGCACACTGGCCAGAAGCTACCCTACCGCACTGTGATAAGTCTACATTTGTAACCCACATCCTGAAATTACTGCGAACAATCATTCTCTCTCCAACTTGCAAGCATCATGGATTTCTCTGGGTCATTTCCCCCCATTATTTTATTTTGAAAAATTTTAAACTACAGAAAAGTTATAATAAGATATAATAACATCTCACTCTTAAATATTGAAGACCATAGCTAGGAAAGAAAGGACAGTTTCCTTTTTTTTTTTTAAGAATTTATTTTTAAAGAGAGGGATGGGAGGAAGAGATGGAGAGTGTGAGAGATACATCAATCGGTTGCCTCTCATATGCCCCCAACTGGGAACCCAGCACACAACCCAGGCATGCGCCCCAACAGGGAATCAAACTGGCAACCCCAGTTCGCAGGCCAGCACTCAATCCACTGAGCCACACCAGCCAGAGCAGAAAGGACATGTAATAATCATATCTTATCACACCCAGGACATTTTTTTTTAATATCAATTTATTGTTTCACTTATTTATGCATTCATTGGATTCACTGGTTGATTTTTGTATGTGCCCTGACTGGGGATAGAACACACAACCTTAGCTTATTGGGATGATGCTCTAACCAACCAAGCTACCAAACCAGGGCACACCCAGAAAATTTAACACTGAGGACAAAATGTCATCTAATTGTCCATTTTGGCATTGGGGGTCAGTGGCTGTAAGTAACTTCTTTCCACACATTAATGCATCTTCCTTTCAGGAGAGAGTCTCCGGCAAGTGTTTAAATTTGTCAGAAATAAGAATGCAAAGTGGAACTGAAGCACATCACAGACTTTGGACCAGAAGTGGCCTGTGAGCCACTGGAACAGATGCCACTGTGCCAACTGATGGTCATACAGCTTGAGGACTACAAAACCCAGGCAGGAAAGCACTCCCAGAATTAAGTACACTCCTGAGCAGTTGCTACCATAGCGCTTGTGGACACGCAAGGCCTGACCCATGGCTGCAGCAATGTGTATACCCAGTGCAACCTCAAACCCACAGGGGTGCAGCAGGGCAAGGCCATAACTGGACAGTGAGAGGCACTCAATGGCAAGGAGACAGCAAGGCTCCCAGCCCCTGTCTAGGTAGAGGCACCAGGCCACTGGCCATGCAAAGATGGGCAATGTGAGCCACTGGTCGAGCACAGCAGTGGGGTGTGTCTGCATCCCAACCCGCAGCCACTGTACAGGGCCATAGACCAGAGCCATGCCTGCGAAGACATCCTGCAGGTAACAAGCCTGCTGCACCTCATCATCGGGGTACCCTGGGGCACTGACGTTTTTCTGTAGCCAATATACTCCGAGGAGTACATAGGCCAAGTTAATGAGCGAGTTGAAGGGCATGGCTAGGAAGGCAGGGAGGTGTGCTACTGGGGCTTCCGCATAGTGCTCATAGCCCACTTCGACAGAGACACTTTCAAAAATGCCCATGTAGACAGTGGCCACACAGAGGCAGCTGGCCATGGCCACATGGCAGAGAGCCTGCCCGGACTTAGGCTTCATATGGAACACTAGTTGTGACTTGGGGCAGAGAGCTTAAAAGAGTGGCAGCCTTTGCAGTTATTACAGAAGTCAGATAAACAGCTTTTGCAAAACACTTCTCGGCCTCCCAGTTGAGCCAGCAGGAAGAAGTCCTGTGATTTCCGAGGCAGCTGCTTCAACCTTGCCCTGGAGTGACGGTGGCAGGCCAGAGGAAGGCGGGGGTCCTGCTGATTGGCTGGCACGAGTGGAGGGCCGTTCTGCTTTTTTCCTTTGTGGTTAGAAAAAGAGTGTGGTTAGAAAGAAAACCATCCAAAAAAGAGCCTCCATCTTGCCGACTCTCAGCCTCAGGATCTACCAACAATTTTTATCAGAGAAAAAAAAAGTGAAACAATACCTACAGTATTTTCACCTTCTTACACATGGCCTCTAGAATCCTCTTGCCTAGGCATTTCATGCCTCTCCTGATACTTATGCTGTTCTTCTCTCATCTGTGGACTAAAAATTCTGCTCCTACCCCGGCTTGTGTGGTTCAGTGGATTGAGTAGCCAGCCTGTGAACTGAAAGGTCGCTGGTTCAATTTCTGATCAGGGCACACAGCTGGATTGAAGGCCAGGTCCCCAGTTGGGGGTGTGCGAGAGGCAACTGATCGATGTTTCTCTCCCTTTTTCCCTGCCTTCCACTCTCTCTAAAAATGAATAAAGAAAATATTTTTTAAATTCCTGCTCCTTGCCCTAGTTCCCTTAGGGTCACTGCACTTACAGACTCCAACCTTTCCTAGGTCTGTTCTTACAGCTCAGAACGGGCTTTCCCACTTCAGTGGTGTTATAAATGTGGAAGTTTCTGGGCTAGCCCCAAAACACTTGTAAACAAATACCCAGTTGAACAAGAGACCATTAGCTGTAGTCTGAGTTCTGGAATTCAAGGCAAGAGATGGTGTGGTGCTGAAGGAGGAGGGGGAGGAGGATGAACATCTCCCCTCTGCTTCTTGGGTATGAGGCCAGGTAGCACAAGGAGCTCTCCGCCAAGCCTGCTACCCTGGCTTGCCCTCCTGCCCTCTCCAAAAGTGCCATACCATGCCCAAATCACCCAAAAAATTTAAAAACAATGTAGACTTATCACTGACTGTCAGTTGCTTTGGGGCCAGCTGTGGGGCAAGTTGGCCTACTAGCCTAGAAATGTATTAATGAAGAAGAGGGTCAGTGCTCTGAAAATGACTCAAAACCAAGACAGCAGACATGCAGGCATGTAACCTTTGACCTTAACCATTCTGGGCCTTAGTTTGCATACCTAAAGAATGGGGATGCCACCAGTACCTCCCCTGCAGAGTCCTTGCGTAAATTAAATGAGTTCTTGTATGTGTAGACCACTTAGCACCATTTTTTTAGTTTTTATTTACAGTATTTATTTTTAGAGAGGGGAAGGGAGAGAGACAAATGTCATGTGTGAGAGATACATCATTCAATTGCTTCTCGCACACACTCCAACTGGGACCAGCCTACAACCCAGGCATGTGCCCTGACCAGGAATTGAACCTTCAATCTTTCACTTTGCAGGAGGACACTCAATCAACCGAGCCACACTAGCCAAGGGTAGCACCATTTATTTTTGAGGCACAATGTTTATCTCCCCTCTTGCAGTTTACACCCCGAAAGGGCAGGACAGGGGCTGATTCTTTGCTCTCCCTTTGGTGCTCAGTGAAGACCTGCTCAATTTTTTTTTTCATTTATAATATATATTTAATATTTTTTAGTTTCTTTACATTATTTTTTATTGTATATTATCCATTACCATGTATTCCCCCTATAGCCTCTTCTACCTCCACCCACCCCCCTCCCCCACAAGACCTGCTTGATTTCAATTCAATTCAATTCCATTCAAGCACCAAGGCAGCACCTTTGCTCTTTTCCCTTACTCTTTCATTGGTCCTGTTTGCCACTTCACTTCTAAGTTGGATCATGGGGGCCCTGCTGCATTCTCTGGGGAGGGAGCTGCTGGGCCTCATGCTGAGCTTTCTTGCTCCTGTCTGTCTTGCCTTAGGTGTCTGCTCTTAAGGAGGACCAGGCAGCCTAGTATTTCCACAAGTGGAATGGAAGCCCTCACCCCGATTCTGCATCTGCTGGTTGACCACAAGCCTCCATCTCAGCCTGTGGTACTGTCAGCACCTCCCACCCACTCCTCTCTAGCTCAGGAGCCTCCAGGTCACCCCTGCCCTGTGGTTACCACTTCCAGGCTGGTGGCCACTAAAGTGGTTTGTACGCAGCAGTCCCCAGGGTCTTCCTCAAATATCCCTGAATTGGATCATGTCAGTTCCTGCTCAACAACCTTCAATGGCTGGTTCTTCACTCCACGCATGACCCCATCCCAACCTGTTGGCCAGAGATCAATGTACCATCCTCATGTAGGCCTGAGAGTGTCCCAGGCTCAGTCTGTCCTCCAGCTAGAACAAGACTAGTCCTCCTTCTTTCTTGCACCTGGTCTGCTCAGGCCCCCAACGCAGCTGTCATTTCCTCTAAAGTGCTTCCCCATTGAGCTCCTGATTCTGGCAGGGACAGGAGCTGAGGCCCGCCTGGTGTCTCTGGGTCCCTCCCTGCTACCATCTGGGGCCTGGCTTCCTGGTGTGAAGTGCCAGGCCTTCAGGGCCCCATGTAGCCCAAGCTAGCCTGACTCCAATCTGCTAGCAAGCATGGAGGAGAGCCAGGGACAGGAGTCAAACACTGTCAACTTGATAGTGAAGGAAGTCCAGGAAAGACATGGAAAGTGACTCTTCTTTCCGACCAACCTGACAAAGTCCACTTGGGCCCTTGTGCAAGCTGAAAGTCACATGTAAACAAACTAACTTCCTTCCCAAGTTCACCAGGAATGCCACTGCTGGGTGCTTTATGGCCTAGCTCCTCTATACCCCTGAACTACCATGACCCTTGTTAGGAATACTCAAAGTTCTTCACAGATTCCCCCAGCGCCTGGCACACAAAGGCTGAAGGATCCACAGCACTGGCTCCCGGTTCTGGGGTCTTTTGGGGGAAGTCCCGCAAAGCATGACAATATCCAGGCTAAGGGGGCTAACACACATTCCTTAGATTTTCCTGCTTCCTGGAGTGATAAGCATTTAAGGAGGAGCCACTACCACCTGTCACAGTGATGGCTTCTTTGGTCTGTAGCATTTGACAACTGCTTGTTGTGCCCAACTACCTTAATCACCCTTGCTACCTTTCTGAAGATAAGGGGATGCCAGCCCAAGGGCTGCAATTTGGGACACCCCCAAAAGATGAGGTCAATCTGAGCCACCTGAATGCTCAAGGAACCTGGAGCAACCACAGGGATCCCTAAACTGTGGAGAGAATAGCTGAGTGTGGCAAAGGCCCCTGGGAATCAGCAGCTCAGCTTATTTTACAGGGAAGGGAATCAGGGTCAGAGAGGGGAGGTGAATGGCCAAGGTCACTTAGGGCAGTTGGTAGCACCACCACACAGGAGAGGCTTCTTCGGCCTTTCTCAAACAACTGCTTACAAATGCATAAAGTAAAACAGAGAATTACAACATAAATTTAATATGTCAAAAGACAGTTACAAAATTTTTTGAAAATGTGAGATATGGTAATATATGTGTTTCTTTACTAATAGTTTAAATTCCAGTATCTGTGGGGACAAGTTAAATACAGTAACGTCAAAGTAGTTATTCTGCCTGCCAGTAGGTCTTGTAATGTAGTTTATTTCAGGATATATACAACAAAAGCTATATGATCTAAAATGATCTGTCATTTTCATAGATGACAAAGTCACCTAGCTGATGCTCTGTGCTCTGCGGCCTACATTTATAATTGCGGGAAAGACCAAATTTTGGCTAAAGGCTGGTGAAAATGAAGACGAAATAAAGATGAAAGTGAAAAAAATCATCAGTTATCTCTCCAAGCTCCCAGATACCGGTGCAGGGCTCCTGCACTACAGCCTCTGTCTGACAGTGAGCATGACGGTGAAGCGCCCAGGCGGCAAGATCTGCAACCGAGTTGGAACCCGGGGGCAACGTCAGTACCCACCTCTCAAGGTTGTAGTGAGAACTCACAGTATTGGCGCGAAAAGGCCAGCGATCACCATCCGGGTATTTGTCTCTCTCGCTTTGCTGGGGGAAATTCAAATCTCGAGAAAGGGCGGACCCGAAAAGCGGTCTTGCGCCTGCGCGCGGGGAGGGGCGCGGGGCCCTGGGAAGCGGGCGGGAGGCGGGGCGGGGTGACGCGAGGTGACGCGAGGCGGCATTGAGCTCTCCCGCGCCCTCCAGCTCAGCCCGAACGCCGCCAGCCCTGCAGCCGACGGGGCCGGGGACAGCCCAGCTCGCTGCAGCGTCTTGGCGCGCGACCGGGCTCTTTTAGTTGGAGTGCGAGAAGAGGCGGTGAAGGCGGCGGCGGCGGCGGCGGCTCCCGGGGGCGGAGCCAGCTGTCCTGGGAGCCGGATGCGTCACCGCCCACTCCCGCCCCGCCTCCGCCGCCTTTTCCCCCCGCCCGCCGGAAGCTCGGGCCGCCTCTCCTGCGGACGGTGGGTGTACGGAGCGGGAAAACGTCCATTCCCTGGCTCGAGGCTCGACTCCACTGTCTCCCGTCAGCCACCCTTAGTAACCTATGTCCTGTCCCCACTGCTACTAAAAGCAACTCCTCGGGCTTATGTCCCTTACACGACCCGGGGATACCGTTCCCAGGGGGGCGGGGCCAAGCTCGTCTTAGGCTCGTCTCATCCGGGCATTCTCCAGATGCCGCAGCCGCCATCTTTGTTTTGTGCTGAAAGTCGCTATTGACGCCCGCGGACAGCCGGGCGAGGGGAAGTGGCAAGATGGCGGCTCCCAGGGCGGAGGCGTGGATGAGCGCTTAGAGGGCCTGAGGGCTGGGCGCGCCTGCGCTTAACCGGGGCGCAGCCTGAGCCCAACCCGAGCGGGCAGCGACCCCAGGCCCTCGCCGCGGGGCAGTACCGGGATTTCTTTAAGAGGCGGGCCAGAGACCTACCAGAGCGAGGGCTGGAGGGGAGCAGTGATGTCACCCGACCCCGCCCCCTCGCCCGACCGTCGCCATGTTTAGTTGTTACTTCTTCACACAAGATGGCGGCTCCCAGGGAGGAGGCATGAGCGCCCTGCCGTTACCGCTTCTCATGCCGTACAGTTGCCACTTCGGGGCCTAACTCCGGCTTTTTGGAGCGGCTCCTGTGGGAAGGAGTCATAAGGCGGGAAGCTAGGATCGGACGTTTCCTTGCGTTTGGTTTTCAGTGGAAGAACTGACCCAGGAGAAAAAGAATAGGACCGAAGGGGGAGCTAATCTCAAGATGGCGGCTCCCAGGGCGGCAGGCGCAGCCTGAGCAGCAGAGGCGGACTGAGGGGAGAGGATCGAGACCTCACTAGCCGTACGGCACAAGCCTCCTAACAGTCCCTGACAATTCGACCTCGTTCCGTTGACCTCCGGCGCGCCTCTATTCCTTACGAGTGTCGAGGCTGTTACGGGAGCAGCGGCTGCACTAAGTGCTGGGCGGGGAAGCGGGACTGTCTCAAGATGGCGGCTCCCACAATTGTGGTCTGAGCACCGGCAGGGCTGGGACAACTGCGGCGCTTGTGGCTCCTTTCCACCCGCCCCGGAAGCCGGCCAGTGCTGAGGACTTAGGGGGTGTGGGAACCGGGCCGGGGCTCCGCCATTTCCGGCGGGTGAGGGCTACGACTGAGGAAGGGAGGAGAGAGAGGCGGCTCAAGATGGCGGCTCCCAGGGCCTCTCGCTCGAGCTTCTAAGCAGGAGCGCCCGGGCAAATAGTCAGAGCTGCGGGACTCGGCGGCCTCCAGCTTCTCGGGTCTAGCCGCTTGATAGTTTCAGGACGCTCTTGAGGAGTTGTGGTGAGCGAGAAGAAGGGGAAGAGCCAAAGGGAAGGAGGATAGTTAAGATGGCGGCCTCCATGGAGCCGTCCACCGCTGTGTGAGGAACTGCTTCTCTGTGAGAGCTGCCTTAGACCGAAGGGGGTGTGTGGGAGGTGTTGAGGGGCTCCCTTCCCGCTTGGTGACTTTTTCCCACTGCGCCTTTTCTTGGAACTATGGCTTCGGCCGTGTCGTCCGCCAACTCGCAAGCGGTGCTCTTGCAGCCCCGCTGGAAGCGAGTGGTGGGCTGGTCGGGTCCAGTGCCTCGACCCCGTCACGGCCACCGCGCCGTGGCCATCAAGGAGCTCATCGTGGTGTTTGGCGGTGGCAACGAGGGGATAGTGGATGAACTGCACGTGTACAACACGGGTGAGTGCAAAGCCCGCTGGGTTCTCGGATCTTTCCCTCCATATCCTCCTCCTCTCCATTTCCGTACCTCCATCTCCTTCCTCTCCCTTCTCTTCTTTCCCTCCCTCTATCACTTTCCTCACCTCTCCGTCTCCTCTTTTCCTCACCCCCTCCTCTCTCTCCCCCTCCTACCATTCCTCCTCCTGCCTCCGCGACCCTTTGCTCTGCCCTGCTTCTCTGCTCTTTTCCCTGATGTTAAAACCCCAGACTCTCCTGTGTTTGAGAGGTGCTTTCATTATTGAAGAGGAACCGTCTAGTCCGGCTGGTGCGGGGGCGTCGCCAGCGGTGGTGACTTCAGACATACACCGTTACCCGGGCTGGCGGATGCGTCCCTTTGGCGCAGGCAAATTCCCACCCCCTCCTTCCCTCCCTCCCTCCCTCCCTCCCTCCTTCCCTCCTTCCTCCTGCGCCTGCTCATCTATTCATCGCTAGTGCTCATTCGGGAGATATGACAACTTCTAGATTGCAGATGAGTTCTGTCTTGAGAAAAGGGGCAGAGTCGAGCAGCCTAATCCCTGTTTCTGGGGGTTGTGTGCGTGGTGTGTAACCTCTCCCAGATGGTGCAGGAGCCTTGGGGAACTACAGATCAGGCAGCATTGCTGCCTCCCCCTCTCAGCATTCACTTTTTCAATGCTTTTCTTCAGATTACCAGTTTTCTTGATCCTCCGGTGTAGGAGATAAATCCCAGTGCTCGCTAGGTGGTCCCTTATATGACTTCTCTTCCTGAGATGTTGAGGAGGGTTACCTGCCCGTGTTTCTGCCTCCCCCAAACCCAAGGCCTCATTCTTTTTTGGGAGGAGTGGGATTGAATGGCAGATTAAACACTGTGCTCCACCTCTGTCCTCGGGTGTCACTGGCTTGTGGCTGGCTTTCAGTCTTTTGCCAGGTGTCCTTGCTAGGTCTCCAGGACTTAGCTTCATCCTCTTGCAGCCCCCTCCCATGGTGGCCACTTGGTCTGGTTTGCACACCTATTGCCTTATTCTGAGTGGGCTGTTGAATGGTTGCGGCTCGTAGCACCTTGCCTTGCTCATAAGGAAGGGCTAAGCCTGTGTCTGTTCTGTTCTGGCGGGTCAGACAGTAGTCTTTTAGGAAGCTTTCTGCAGCAGCAGGGAGGTGTGTTTCGTTTGGACATGGCCAGGGGCCATCTGCCAGCTCTTTCCCTCTTGCCATCACATCTAGCAAAGTCCTTTTTGCTCCAGATCTCCTTCTCCAGGGCTCTGCTGGTACTGGTACTGGGTCCTTGAGTCTGGGCACCTCCTCCAGTTTTGAGGTTGCTTTGGGGTAGAGAGCTGGCAGCCGGAGGGAGAAGTTGGTTGGAGTGGCAACCGTTGGAGCTGGGTTTGTGGGTGGGTGCTCCCCCCGCCCCCCAATCCCTAGGCAGAGTGCAGTTTTTTCTGAACTTTGCCGGTTGTTGCCCCCAACCGACCAAGTTGACTTTCAAAGGCTGGTGGGTTGCAGTGACCCTTTGCATTCCAGGTCTCAGCACCTGTTGCCTCTAGCAAGGCTCGGCTGGTTGGTGGCACTCTGTGCCAGCTTAGACAGCTGCGGTGGCAGCAATTAGCCCAGTAAGGTAAGGCTGAGGGGCAAGGCTGTTTTTAGAGAGACCATTGACCTGAGCAGAACCTCAGCTACTTGGACCGACTCTTATTCTTGCAAGGCCTGGAGCAGGCTCCTTGGCAGGGAAATACCATTTTAGAAAGTAGGGCAGGGGCCTAATTAGCATCAGTTCCAAAGTCCACTTCTTCCTGGGGCCTCTGCATATTCGTTACTTTATTACAATGAACTGGTCGCTTGGGCCTTGATTTATTCCCAGGCTGTAAGGATACATTGTAGCAGATAGCCAGACCTCCAAAGGCCTACGGCCAGGATTCCTCCAGGCAAACACATTGGAAACTTCTCTAATCAACTTCTTAGGTGACTTCCCAGGAAAGTAACTAACTACCCCCCTCCTTGTTCATGAGTAGTTTCTGTTGTTGTTCATGAATGTTTATGCTCCATCAAATAAGGTCAAATAATGGAGCAGAGATCTCTCTGGCCTTTCCTGTAGCTGCAAGGTTCTTGTGTTCTCTGGAGAAATAGGACTTGGTGTTGCCCCTCTTCCACCAGTGGTGGCGCAGATGCCTGTCATCCTTAGCTGCCACCTCCACAGCTGCTTCCCTGCTTACCTTTGTTTTGTTTTAAATGAGGTCAGAGCACATTGTCCTTAGGCTTCTTCTCTTGCACTTTTCCTTCTGCAGGATGAGTGCTCAGAGACCTGCTGACTGGAAGCATTCCCTGTTGCTAAGATAAAAGACTCCAGGGGGCACATTCAGGGGGTGGGTGTGTATGTGCACTTGCACTTTGCACTTAACTGGTTTAGTTAGGTCAACAATCTAGGGGTGACTTAAGGGCGGAGGGGTGGCAGGTGTGTAAGAAAGTACTTGTTCCTCCTCTTCTGCAGTTATCATAGCAGCTGTGGGACACTTGACTGGCCCTTAGGAGGTCTTAGGGTAGCTACTGTCCTTGACCTTAGGGAATTTTATTTCATCCTAGCAAACCAGATATACTAAGGGAACCTGGTAGTGTCAGGGTGGGGTGCGACCTGGTGAGGGGAGGATGTGGCTGGTCCAATGGTTCTTTAAGGTCAGCCAACTGTTTCAGCTGGAAGGAGCCTTGGAATACATGTAGTAGAACTTCTTTGTTTTGGCACATGAGGAAATTGGGGTCCAAGAGGGAAAGTGACAGGTCCAGGGTCACCCCACCAGTTGGTTGTGGAGTCTGGTTGGAGAACAGACCTTCATGGAGACTGTTAGGTTCTCTTCCTTCAGTTAATGGGCAGAGGTCACCACCTTGGAAACATCTCCCTGTTCTTCTGTCCCTGTAGCTAATTGGTCACTGAATTGGGCTTGTCTCAGATCTCTTCCCCCTCCTTCTGGGCCCTCTCTTCTCACATGGTTCTTGCAGTTACTTCCTGATTGGCCCCGATAGTTTCGTTTGTCGGGAAATCCTGTTCACCCTTCAAGGCCTGGCTCCAATGGTCCCCTCTTCTGAGAAGCCACTGCCTGCGTGCACCCGCATCCCCCTCCCCCCAAATAATTGCCCCTGCTCGGTGCAGAACTCTTTCCAGGCTGCTCTTCCCATCACAAGAGGAGCGCATGGCAGCCTCCCTGCTAGATTGGGAGTGTGAGTATGCTAGCGTCTCCTCTGTGCCTCCCCACACCCGGCAACATGTCTGCCACACAGGAAGTGCCTCAGTGTGACAGAACGAACAAAAACGCAGCTGGTGCAGCTTGACCATCTACCTGCCACTGTGTTGGGATGGGTCTCCAGGTGGTGATGCATAGAGGTTGATGGCATGGCAGCAAGTACAGAGTTGGCACACAATAGAAAAGAGGTAGGGGAGCTGATAAAACACAGAAGCTGTGGTTTCAGTCTTGTTGAGGAGAGAAAAGGTGGAGTCATATTTCTGATCATCCCATGAAGGGTCCCAGGGTGCAGGCAGCCTTCTTTCCTCAAACCCCCTGCCCAGCTGAGAGTGGTATCGAGAATGATGGACCCAGAGATTATGTTACACGATGTCCTATACTAGATGAGCTAGAGATGATATTATTAAGGGGTGACTACAAGCAGCTGTCATATTTAAGAGATGGTTATTTGTACCATCTCGGGCATAACAGGGACTGGATGAAGTGAAGAGAGGCAGTTGGCAATTTCGTACCAGAAACTGCATTACCTGACAGAATACTGTTGATGGGGGTGCAGAGGGCCCCTGCCCTGCCTGGAGTGTTCTAGAATGAGATCAGGACCTCTTGAGAACCATAGAATGAGCTGGTACTTATGAGGTCTTAGAACATCCCAGGTTACTTCTAGCCTGGCAGCTGGGTTAGGGATCAGTGTGATGGGAAAACAGTGGGCTGATTCCATTTGCCATGTTTCTTTGTCCCAGCTCTGAGCAATGGCCCCATAATGGTCCGATAGCTATGTGCACATGAGGGTGCTCACGTGAGCAAGGGCGGCCAGTGGCTCTTTGTGCATGGAGCCCAGAGGTGGGCACCTAATGATCACTTTAAGTTGGTGACAAGGTTGTCTGTCTATGGCCTCAGGTAAGTCACTTCCCCTCTTGCGTTCTGTTCCTTTTATCAGTTGAAGGATGTTGGCTGAGGTGATCCCAGAGGTTTTTGTCAGCTTCTATCCCACTAACTTGGATGAGATTCCTTTCGTGGGCTGTTACTTGCAGGGCGATTTGCCTTGGCATGGGAAGCTACTGGCTTTTCTTGGTGTGTATTTGCACTAGGAATGACAGAGACCAAGGCTGCCACAGAAGCTCAAGTTACTTCTGTCACCTCTGGCTCTTGAGAATGGTCTGGAGGGGTGTGAGCATGGCATGGGGAGAAGGTCGATGTGGGTAGACCATTACCTGGGGTCTGGGTGCATGCGCATGGCAAGCACTACAGCATTGCATCTCTACTAGGAAAACGGCAGAGAAGGGGAGAAGAGGATTGGCGCTAGGCATCCTGAAGTCCCTGTGACTCAGCTAAACTATAGAGGGGATTGGCAGCCTCTTCCAAACCAACCTGTAGAGTTGGGTAGTGGGCAGTGACAGGAAAGGTTGTAACTGTCTCTGGGGGTGCACTTGTGCTTTTAGATGAGGGCAGGCCTTTTGGGCAAGATGCATATTGGGCCTTGGGGGTGATAACGTAGGATTTGGGTTACCTAGCCTGCAGGGGTTTGGGTCAGTGACCAATTACATGCCTAGGCAGAAGGTCAGTCCAAAAAGCAATGAGCAGCTGGGGCCTCCCAAGGTCCTCCCCACAGGACTAGGTTAACCCCCAGTCAGAATCCAGGAAGTGCTACATTTACACCCAAATCCCAATCACTTTGCTTGCTCATGTTGACCAAAACAGATTAAAGGGGCATGGAAGTAAACAGAATTGCATGTGTCCCCCCATTTGATTTTTGGTAAGAGTGTGTCATATCCTTTAGAGGACAGTCCTTTAAATAGCATGTGATGAAAGGGATCCCTCAAAAGAGAGGAGGATGTGTGCCCCATTACTTTTCCAGGCAGCCCTGGCACCTCCAGTATGAGGGGTGTTGAATGTGAGGACTCAGAAGAGAGGGTAGGTCATGAGTGTCACAGAAGTCTCAGCCACCAAGCTCACTGCCTCGGCTTCTCATTTACCCTCTTCCTTAGTGGCCTCCCCAGCTAGAGGTGATAGGCTTTGGGGAAGCTTCTGTGGCTGACAGAGGCTTAGGCAGCCACAGAAGCTCAAGTTCTTTCTTTCACCTCTGGCTGTTGAGAGTGTTCTGGAGGGGTGTGAGCATGGCATGTGGAGAAAGTCGATGTGGATCATTACTTAGGAGACACCAGCAGAGATTGTTCTTGTGTGTCCTCGCCACCTCCCCTACCCTACCCCCCAGCAGGCCAGGCTGTATTGATTGGCTTCCTTCAGGTGCCCTGCACCTGCAAAGAGGAAGGACACCAGCCAGTACCAGTCGCTCTTTCAGCCACTTAAAGGTGCAGCCATGGGCCCTAAGGAGGAGAAGCATGGGGCTACCAAGAGAGTATTTGGGCATTAGAAGATTTTTTCTGAGGACCCACCAAGCAGTAGGGGAAGGAAGTCAGTGGCCATATTCCCAGAAGCTGGTGAATTACCTTGGTCAGTAGTGACTTCCAGCTTATTAAGGCAAACTTGATGAGAAACAGGGTGCTTACAGGCTGTTTTTGAGGTGGCCTCTGAAGTCAAAGGGTTTCGAAGATGGCTGAGATATGGCTGAGATAGAGGGCTGGCACCTGAATGCTGAAAGGAGAAAGTCCCATATCCTTGGAAATAGAGGCACTGTCTTAGCTCCTCCTTCCTTGGACCGTATTTTGTAGGCTGGTGGATTTGGGGAGAAACAGGAGTGAGGACTCTGGTTCTAGGAGTTCCTGAGTTCTGACTTCTGCTTCCTTTTGTTCACCAGCGACCAACCAGTGGTTCATCCCAGCTGTGAGAGGGGACATCCCTCCTGGGTGTGCAGCATATGGCTTTGTGTGTGACGGGACTCGCCTGCTGGTATTTGGTGGAATGGTAGAGTACGGGAAATACAGCAATGACCTCTACGAGCTCCAGGTAACAGCCCCTGATGTGTTCCTTACAGTTGTGGCTTGAGGGTGGGATGCGGGTGGTAAAGGGGCTGCTCAAGAGGCTGTCCAGGCCCTTTGCTCTCCAGGGCCTTCCCACTCCAGTCAAGCTCCTCCCTCAGCTGGTCAGCTCCTCCCTACATGACAAATAGCTTGGGCCCAGAAGGCGGGCTCATCCCTGATTCAACCACCAGGTCTTCATTTTGCAGGCAAGTCGGTGGGAATGGAAGAGACTCAAAGCAAAGACGCCCAAAAACGGTCCTCCTCCGTGTCCTCGGCTTGGGCACAGCTTCTCCCTTGTGGGCAACAAATGCTACTTGTTTGGGGGTTTGGCCAACGATAGTGAGGACCCTAAGAACAACATTCCGAGGTGAGGCTGTGTCCTCTTCATGTGGAATTCCATGCACCAGCCCATTCCCTTTCCTTTGTGAAAAGTGGGTGGCACTAGATGCCCTGTAAGGAGCTTTTTGACTCTGAGGTCTCTAACCCTGAGGAGTCTTCGGGAAAGATGGGCCAGGCCGGGAGGTGGAAACCTTTGCCTTGGGCTGGTTCCTACTCCTTGAACCCAGTTTAGAGCCAGCGCTTTCTGAGGTTTCTATTGCCTGAAGGGTTAGTGGTAGTTATTTTTATTTTCCAAGGCTGGTGACCAAGGGTCTTTCTAAAGTCTGGAAGCAATACCAAGCTGGAGGCCCTGGTATAATGCCCAGCTTTGTGTGCAAGGCAGCCCAGCATGCCCTGTCCTGCTGCTGCTCTTGGACTCAAGGTCATCCCTGGGAGCTTTTGGCAGCCCTTCCTTGAGGGTGAGGGTTGAAGAACTTGTTTGTGTGACCATAGTCCCCTTTGTGTCCCAAGGAACCCACAATTCACCCATAGAAGCTGGTGAGCCCTCTGGTACATGGAGTTGGGGCAAACCATAACTGACCTTTCTTTTCCAGGTACCTGAATGACTTATACATCCTGGAATTACGGCCAGGCTCCGGAGTGGTAGCCTGGGACATCCCTATCACTTATGGTGTCTTGCCCCCACCACGGGAGTCACATACTGCCGTAGTCTATACTGAGAAAGACAACAAGAAGTCCAAGCTGGTGATCTATGGAGGGATGAGTGGCTGTCGGCTGGGGGACCTCTGGACCCTGGATATTGGTAAGATGTGGGTACAGCTTCTCCAGTAGCCTCAGAGCAAAGCTAGTCTGCTGGGTGGCCAGCATGGGATGGATAGGGTGGGGTCATAAAAGGAGTGTCCTACTTGGCTCTTTGTCATGCGAGGGTGAGGGTAATACCCTGTTTGAGGCTATCATCTTTGCCTGGAGTTTATGGCATTGCTTTTAAGAAAGAGCAGGGCTGCCCTGGCTGGTGTGGCTCAGTGGATTAAGCGCTGGCCTGTGAACCAAAAGGTCAACGGTTCAATTCTAGTCAGGGCACATGCCTGGGTTAAGGGCCAGGTCCCTGGTTAGGGGCGTGTGTTTCTCTCATACATCGATGTTTCCCTCTCTTTCTCCTTCCCTCCCCCTCTCTCTGAAAATAAATAAAATCTTTCCAAAAAAAAGAAGAAGAATGGGACTTGAGTTGGTCTGGCAGCTTACAGGAGAACAAGGGGAGAAGTCAAGGCCTTTTCTAAGATTGAATTGTCTAGGTCAAGTAGCATTAGCCCCTGTCGATTCATCAGTGGTCAGGCTGTAGCAGGAGTAGTGCATACTGGTCTGTCATAGTTAAATGGGATCTTGAGCCAGTGAAAGCTCTGGGGACCACTTGGGCTGGTAACCGTTGGGGTGTCAGGAGTGTTAGAAAGAAGTGTGGATTTTTGACCTGAAGAAAGCTGAGAACAGAAGGTGTCTGACAACATATCTTTGGAGTGTGGATGAGATCATTGTGGGTATGCAAAAGGAATAGGTTTTTGTGAGCGAAATTCCCAGCAGCATGGTATTTCCCGCCACTTGGTGTATAGACAGCAGAGGTGGTGTGGGTGTTAATCTACTTTGTGGAGAGTAGGGCACACAGTGGCATGTCTTGCGCTCCCTGCTCCTGCCCCAAACCCGAGAGCAGCACTAGCCCATAGCAGATCTTTGAAGAGACACTAATTGCCGAGATTGTGAACATAGTCTGAGAAATGCCAGAACCTGATCCATGGGCCTCCCATGGACTATAGAGGGGCCAGGCATGGAATTCTTGGACTGGGTTGGCACGCCTCTTCCAGAGCCTTCCCCAAGGCCAGGGAACTTCCTCTGGGTCAGAGGGCATGTTTCTGACTGTGTGTGAGGTAACTCCATTCTCCGTCACTCTGCACAGAGACTCTGACATGGAATAAGCCCAGTCTCAGTGGAGTAGCACCTCTTCCTCGAAGTCTCCACTCAGCCACAACCATAGGCAACAAGTGAGTAGCTAGCCATTGCTTTTCCCTTCCTAGCCATCTCCCTGCCCACCATTACCACAGCCCCAAAGGGCTCCCAGTTTTGTTCCAGCAATTCTGAGGAGGCCTCTTTTTGGCGGGGCTGGCATTTAGCAGCCCTTTGTTTTCATTACAACCCTGGGGGACTGAGAGAAGACAGACTCAGGGTAGAGGGGTACAGACCATTCTAGATTCTCTACGTATAAGCAGCTGGGTGACTTTGTCAATACCAAGGTCCCAAAGCAAATGTAAGAATGATGGGGACTGAGATGAGCTTTAGGTAAGCTGAGCAGTCGTTCCCTGTAGTGGAGGTGACACAGTTCTTGTGAGGGCTGAGTGACCAAGCAGAAGAGGACCACATCAAGAGGCCTGTGGAACTCTCCTGGGTAGAGCTAGAGGACTAAGTGTGTTTAGAACTTTCTGGATGGAAGAGGTGGCCTCTAGCTTGGCACCTCCTCTACAATTGTCTCCTACTCTTCCCTCCCCTGTCCCAGAATGTACGTGTTTGGTGGCTGGGTGCCTCTCGTCATGGATGACGTCAAAGTGGCCACACATGAGAAGGAGTGGAAGTGTACCAACACACTGGCTTGTCTCAACCTGGGTATGGCTTCCTCAGGCTTGGAGTGGCCTATTGAGGGCTGTGAAGGTTGGCCCTTCTTGGCCCTGAGAGCTGTGTGGGGTGTGCAGGGAGCAAAGCTTCTAAGGCCCATGCCTCTAGAATCCATGAGAAGTAAGCTACTGGTCA